>NC_043750.1:3512135-3832764 GCF_902148845.1 Salarias fasciatus
GTTTCTCAATGAAGGAATTAGCCACACTATTTTTCCAAATAAATATTGCTCAATGTCAGTCATGTGTGTGTGTGTGTGTTCTTCTGTTGTGTCTGTCTGCGAGTCGAGAGCAGCCACTGGGGGGGGGGGGGGGGGCAGACCGAATCCGAATCATCTGCTGTCCCCCCGAAGACCCCCGAAGACCCACTGAAGACCCTCCAAACACCTGAAGACCTCTGAAAACCCCCTGAAGACCCCTGAAAACGCCCTCAAAATCCCAAAGACCCCTGAAAACCCCTAAAGACCCCTGAAGACCCCCTGGTGGGCCTTCCTGCACCGTGCTGTTGGCCACTGCCCGGAGGTGAAAGTGTCTCCCCGGAGACGGGAGACGGTCCCGTTCAGGACAAACAATGTGCCTGTAGGAGATTCACTGCTGCTGCTGCCAGAGAACCAGGAAGGTAGTCCAGGATCCAGAACACCCAGAACCCAGAACCAAGAACACCCAGAACCCTGGACCTGCAGGGTTCCCTCCCTGTCCCTCCGACTCTAAAATTAACTTCAGCTGAGTTCCACTCCTTCAGTCCCCCTGCGCCCCTTCCTGTTCCTCTGCCCCCCCTCCTGTTCCTCGGCCCCCCCTTCAGAACCGTAAATCCTGGGCCGGTCAGAAGTCGGCCTCTAGACCGGGCGGGGGGGGGGGGGTCTGGGACCGGGCGGCATTATGGCAGCAGACTTCACCACAGACAATGATGGAATGGACAAAAGCCACACACAAAGCCCGCGTGTCCCTCGGCATGCTGGGAGAAAAGACAGAAACAAGAACAGATGTTGTTGAGCAACAGACGCCTTCTGGCCAGAGCTCCGCCGCCGCCGAGCCAGGCAGCAGGAAGAACCCCGCCCCCGCCGAGGCGTGGAGGCCCCGCCCCCCGGTCCCACGGGGGAACGTCTGACGGGGGTCTGCTCCGACGCCCGGAACCCCGGTTCAGACCCAGCAGAGCTCCGAAGTCTGAACCTTCAGCGGAACTTAAACTCTGAGGCTTCAGCACAAAGAAGAGAGTCTGGCCTCAATCTGAGGTTCCTGAAGAGCAGCAGCTCCGAGCACAGCAGGGGGCCGATCTGCTGAGTCAGAGCCAGAGACCACGAGTCCAGGCGTTCACGCTGCACAAGGAGGATTTACGGAGGGCTGCAGAGGACGCACACAGAAACCAGCTGATGGAGAGCGAGGCTGTTGCTCCAGGGAGAATCCGGGTCCTACAGCCAGTCCGGGTCCTACAGCCGGACCGGTCCTACAGCCAGACCGGGTCCTACAGCCGGACCGGGTCCTACAGCCGGACCGGTCCTGCAGCCGGACCGGGTCCTGCAGCCGGACCGGGTCCTGCAGCCGGACCGGGTCCTGCAGCCGGACCGGGGCCTGCAGCCGGACCGGGTCCTGCAGCCGGACCGGGTCCTGCAGCCGGACCCCAGACCAGCAGACGCTGGTTCCAACTGACTCCAGACGAATCAGAGCGGCCGTCACTCTGAGTTCCTGAGAACTTTGAAAGCAAAGCATGATTCCAGATCAAGCAGGACGATTCACCAGCCCCACACACTCCTCACACACTCCTCACACACTCCTCACACACTCTCCAATCACTCCTCACACACTCCCCAAACACTCCTCACACACTCCTCACACACTCCCCAAACACTCCTCACACACTCTCCAAGCACTCCTCACACACTCCCCAAATACTCCTCACACACTCCCCAAACACTCCTCACACACTCCCCAAACACTCCTCACACTCCTCACTCCTTTTACGAGTCATGGCGGCGCTCACAGTAGCTGCGGCTCGCTGCTCTCCCAGTCAGTGCTTCGTTAACGGACTGATAGATGATCTGAAATCCTTCTGTTGCAGGCAGGAGCTCCTCGGGACGGGACAGGAGTTCAGAGTGTTACTGTTGATGTCACTGATTCACACCACATCCCGACAGACACAGCAAGAACTCTCGGGTCTTCGTGGATCACCGTGCCGACGGAGAGGCGATGTCGGCGGCGTCAAGAGAGATCGCGGAAGCGGGGCTGCAGGGCCGGAGAGCTAACGCGGCTACGGAAGCAGCCGTACAAACCACCGCTCCCGAGCATCTCTCTCTCCAGTGCACGCTCCCTCGCCAGCAAAATGGATGAACTGAGGCTGCAGGCTGCCGTTCACAACACCGTCAAGGACAGCTGCATTATTCTGATCACGGAATCCTGGCTTAACTCATCGGTACCAGACGCGGCCATCAAGCTAGATGGCTACATTCTCCATCGGCAGGACAGGACGAAGGACTCCGGTAAGAGCAGAGGAGGGGGCGTGTGCACGTACATCAACAAAAACCGGTGACTGTGGACAGCCACCGCTCCGCGGATCTGGAATATGTGACTGTTAAATGCAGGCCTGTGTATCTTCCTCGGGAAATAACGGTGGCGTTTGTGACCGCTGCCTATATAGCACCCGATGCTAATGCTGGCGCAGCTCCACAGCAGCATTAGCAAGCAGCAGAGCAGACACCCCGAAGCAGCACACATCATAGGGGGGACTTTAATCATGTGAACCTCAAAACAGTGCGCCCCAAGTTTTATCAGCACGTCAGATGTGCCACCAGAGGAGCTAATACACTGGACAAGGTGTACTCCAACATCAAGCTGGGCTACAAGGCTAAGCAGCTAGCACACCTGGGCCAGTCCGATCACATGTCCCTGCTTATGATCCCTGCATACATTCCTGCTCTGTTACCGCCAGAGCAGCTACACCTCACCCTGTGGTCCAGAGCAGCTACACCCTGCAGTCCAGAGCAGCTACACCCTGCGATCCAGAGCAGCTACACCCTGCGGTCCAGAGCAGCTACACCCTGCGGTCCAGAGCAGCTACACCTCACCCTGTGGTCCAGAGCAGCTACACCTCACCCTGTGGTCCAGAGCAGCTACACCCTGCGATCCAGAGCAGCTACACCTCACCCTGTGGTCCAGAGCAACTACACTCTGCGGTCCAGAGCAGCTACACCCTGCGGTCCAGAGCAGCTACACCCTGCGGTCCAGAGCAGCACCAGCCTCATACTGGTGGAGCACGATGTGAGGCGCACGCTGCAGGCAGTCAACCCATGGAAGGCAGCCGGACCCGAGGATGTCCCTGGACGGGTGCTGAAGGACTGCGCTGATCAGCTGGCTGGTGTGTTTACCAACACTTTCAACCGGTCGCTGTCCCAGTCCACCGTCCCACCCTGCCTGAAGTCCTCCACCATCGTCCCCCTGCCCAAGAAGCAGCACATCTCTAGCCTCAGTGACTGCTGCCAGGAGCTCTCACTCCAGTGGTGCTGAAGTGCTTCGAGAAACTGGTACGGGGTCACATCACCTCATTCCTCCCTGAAAGTCTCAACCCCCACCAGTTTGCCTACAGAGCTAACAGATGGACGGCGGACGCTGTAGCCACAGCGCTCCACACGTCACCGTCCCACCTGG
The DNA here is from genome assembly GCF_902148845.1 of Salarias fasciatus. Classification (NCBI taxonomy): domain Eukaryota; kingdom Metazoa; phylum Chordata; class Actinopteri; order Blenniiformes; family Blenniidae; genus Salarias; species Salarias fasciatus. Next base: position 3,515,593 of record NC_043750.1, read on the forward strand.
AGTGGCGGGGGACTTATGCTCGGATGCTCTTTGTGGATCATAGCTCTGCTTTTAATACTATCCTTCCTCTCAAGCTGGTGGAGAAACTGGGAGACCTTGGACTTCCACAGTCCATCTGTATGTGGATCTACAGCTTCCTGTCGGACCGCAGGCAGAGGGTGAGGGTGGGAGACGACACATCCGGGACCGTCAGCCTCAGCACCGGCTCCCCCCAGGGCTGCGAGCTGAGCCCACTTTACTCCCTCTACACCTCAGACTGTACCTCTGCACACCCCAGCAATACCATCATTCAGTTCGCCGACGACACCACAGTAGTGGGGCTCATCTCCGGGGGGAGGAGTCTGCAGACAGGGCTGAGGTGGAGCAGCTGACTGGGTGGTGCAGAGAAAACAACCTGCTCCTCAACACAGTAAAAACCAAGGAGCTGATCATTGACTTTCGAAGGACTAAAACAGACGTCCCACCCCTGCTCATCAACGGGGACTGTGTGGAGAGGGTAGAGGACTTCCACTTCCTGGGAATCCACTGAGAAAAAGACCTGACCTGGACTATGAACACCTCTGAGCTTCTGAAGAAGGCCCAGCAGAGCCTGCACTTCCTGAGGGTGCTCAGGAAGAACAGCATTCCCCAGAGAATGCTGGAGTCCTTCTACAGGAGCACCATCGAGAGCATCCTGGGGTCCTGCCTGTGTGTGTGGTACACCAGCCTGTGTGTGTGTGGTACACCAGCCTGTGTGTGTGTGGTACACCAGCTGCACGGCGGCCCAGAGGACGTCTCTGCAGACGACCATCAACACGGCCCAAAAGATCACCGGCCACCCTCTCCTCACACTGGAGGAACTGCATCACTCCCGCTGCCTCCGAAAGGCGAGGAAAATACCCAGGACCCCTCTCCCCCCGGTCACCACATGAGAACCATGTTGAGAACCATTTTTCACTACTTTGATGCAGATTTCTCCGCCGAACACGCCACAAATTGCTCCGTGTTTGATTGTACTCCAGCATGGCGGCAACATCCCAGCATGCATTGCGAGGTCGGTGTGATGTCAGCAGCATCAGCGCGGCCCAGTGCTTTAAGCCTAGCATTTAGCACTTCTGTGAGGACATCGTGATTTCCCAAACTAAATAAATCCCGCACGTAGCGATGCAAAACCGCTTTCTTAAGCCACTCATGTTGTAACTAGAATATCCGCTGAAAAAAATTTTTTTTTCCGAGGACTGATAGTAACAGGGTAGTTTAACAGCGGCTAGCTTGCTAGCGGCCGGTCGTTAGGTGGTTACCGGCTACCTGCAGTGAGTCGTTTTACGGTGCGCCACTCTCTGGATGCAAAAGGCATGATCGGCAAGCCGACGTCAAGCCGACCTTGCTGAGACGTTTCATGAGCCGGGAAAAACCAGCTTGTCGGCCGACGCTTGGCCGATGCTTGTCAGATGTTATAAATTGCGGGCCGACGTTCCGATCTAAGAACGTCGGCCAGACGTACGTGTGCTGTCTGGGTAGTTTTGAACGTTTGGATTTTTTCATTTCACAGCACCTCTTTGTGGAAATTCCATCTGGAGCTGTTTCCATGGGAACATATTCCAGGTACATCCAGGAAGTTCATATGCTGGGGATCATTTCACCAGTATTTCTACACCTTCAGCTTGAGAGACGCTCCGGTGTGGATTCAGAGACATTCCGTGGGGGATTCCCGTCCCCAGACTTCATACCTCCAGACTTCCCATCTGCAACTTCCTGTCTCCAGACTTCGTGTCCCCAGACTTCCTGTCTCCAGACTTCCTGTCCCCAGACTTCCTGTCTCCAGACTTCCTGTCCCCAGACTTCCTGTCCCCAGACTTCCTGTCTCCAGACTTCCTGTCCCCAGACTTCCTATCCGATCCTGCGGCGTCCCCAGTCCAGCTGAGAGACTCACGGTGTGATTCCGCCTCCCCTACTCGACTCGACTGGGTTTAGTTGCGTCTCCACCAGCCTTGTTTGTCTCCATGGAAACCGTCCTCAGTGGGCGGGGAAATCGTCCCGCCGCTCAGCGGACATAAACACAGGCTGTCATGTTTCCTTCGGCTGTTTTGTGGCTTTTCGTTGTAAGAACAGTCATGAAACGTTACAAACAGCGAGAAATAAAGTGAAAGATGAGTAGAGAGGAGTCTGGAGGACCGGCAGCGGAATCCAGCCGAGACGAGACTCCGGGTGAGGTACCATCTGGAACTGCAGCTGTTAAGAATAGTTTGTGCTTTAAACTGGTTTATTTGTGTTATTCTGATGATCAGGTCACTTCTAGCAGTATTCAGTGATTAGACTTAGCTCCAGTAGTTAAAGAGCATTTCTGTTCCGTCTGTTGTCAGCAGCTCAGAGGAGTTCTAAATGTCGAGATCAAGCTTCACATCCATGGCTGAAAATCCATTTAGTGCAAAGTACGGTAATAAGAAAGTAACTGTTAAACTAAGAGCCCATCTAAAGGATTAGCATTTCTGTTACATCAGAGGATCCAGGTTCTCGTCATTCAGCTATCAGCAGGCTGGAACAAACAGAGGGAACTGTTCATATTTTAAAAGAATGAGAAACATTAACTGTTGAGGGACTGCTCGGGGCACTGATGACGTTTCCAGGAGTTAAGGAGATCCGTTTAAATTTCATTATTTTAAATATTTGTGGAGGTTAGTTGTATTATTAATAGTACCAGTAGTAGTCATGAGAACTCATTCTTCTATTGAAAAGTCCAAATGTCATCTTCATTTTCATGTCATTTCCTGTACATACCGTGAATCCTGTGTCCCATTAAACCGTCTCCTTTGATGACCGGCTCTCTGAAGACAGCTCATAAAGGCCGCCTCCCTAGGCCTGTCTTTTTTTTTTCTTCTTTTTCTCTGAAGTGCTACGGCGCTGTACTGACTGTGCTACAGTGCCAGTCCTCCTGGTGTGGCCACTGTGTGTATTACAGGTGTCCTGTAAAAATGGCGGAGGGATAGAAAACAAACTCCATGTTGAAATTTAATTTTTCTCAAATAGATTGAAAAAATCAAATTATTGTAAAGAATGCAATATTTACCCCAGCTCTAAACTGCACCACTGTTTATCACCGTTTTAGTTGTGTTTGATACTTGTTTTCAATAAATGAGCTCAGAACATTTTACTGGGTTCAAAAGATCTTCCTGCTCTTTTTGAACATTTCAAAACATCTCTCTTATACAAGCCTCCTTCCATTAAAAGCCTGGAGCAGCTGCAGCTGAGAGAAAGAAAAGCCCCGGCTGCTAGAAGAGGACTTACGGTACTCCGTTTCTCTCAGAGGTTCTGTCCTATCAGGACCGCCTGGACCAGGCCGGCCGTCTGGACCCAGATCTGAGCAGCAGTGGAGGATGAAACGGTTCCAGCTTCTCAGCTGAGTGGTGGAGGCAGCAGGGCAGCTCCGGGTTCAGCAGCACCGGAGCACACGGGTGGAGGAGTGGTGCCACGGGTGGAGGAGTGGTGCCACAGGTGGAGGAGCGGGTGGAGGAGTGGTGCCACGGATGGAGGAGTGGTGCCACGGGTGGAGGAGCGGGTGGAGGAGTGGTGCCACGGGTGGAGGAGTGGTGCCACGGGTGGAGGAGTGGTGCCACAGGTGGAGGAGCGGTGCCATGGGTGGAGGAGTGGTGCCACAGGTGGAGGAGCGGGTGGAGGAGTGGTGCCACAGGTGGAGGAGTGGTGCCATGGGTGGAGGAGCGGGTGGAGGAGTGGTGCCACAGGTGGAGGAGCGGGTGGAGGAGTGGTGCCACAGGTGGAGCGGTACCACGGGTGGAGCGGTACAGGATGTGGAATCAGGATGAGGACCTCACCGGTGAGGACACAGTGCTGACGTCACTCAGGTGAGTGTTTTCCGTGTTGGTGAAGCTAGCGAGCGACTGAAGTGCTCGCTGTCTCTCTCTTGCTGTTACTGTTAATTCACGAAGCAATCAAAAAAAAGCATCGTGCTCATTTACAACTGACTGTTTATTAAACACGTCTGGGGTTACTTTATTCTGGGGTTACTTTCACCCCCGATTGACCAGCGATCTCTCGTGAATTACATTTCTTCTCCGCCGTTAGCGCCACCGGCGTGCTAACTAGCTTAGCGTGCTAACTAGCTTGGTCCGCCGGGACCGCTATGGCGTCCTCCCCTCTGTCTTCTTTTCTTTCCTGCTCAGTGTGCCGTATGTTGAGTCAGAACCCTGCCTCTCTTGACAATAGGGGTATTTGCGTAAAGTGCAGTGTATTGACAGCGCTGGAGGCCAGGGTACCCGAGTTAGAGGAGCGGCTGCGCAGATGTGAGGGGCAGGGCAGCGCTAGCTACAGCCAGGTAGCGGCAGGGCTCGCAGCCCGCTCCCGCAGTGAGAGGAGTGTTAGCAAGCCTAGCCCCGCAGCGTGTCCCGAGCAGCCGGGACAAGACCAGGACCGGTTTGTGACGGTCCGGAGGAAGGCTAGTGCTAAGCACCGCCACGTAGCACTCCAAGAACCGCTTCACGTCTGTAATAGGTTCTCTCCCCTCAGCGACGACACGCCGGCTGAACTGGACACGCTGGTGATTGGCAGCTCTACAGTTAGAGACGTGAAGCTGCCAGCGGTGAAGGTTAGGTGTTACCCGGGGGCCAGAGTGGGGGACATCGAGGGGAACCTTAGGCTTTTAAAACAGGAAGGTAGGAGATTCCATCGAGTCGTGATTCACGCAGGCGGTAATGATGCCCGGCGGAGACAATCAGAGGTGCTCAAATTACAAGTAGCCTCGGTGTGTGAATTGGCTAAGTCGATGTCTGATGCTGTAATATTCTCTGGTCCCCTGCCCAATTTGGTCAATGATGAAATGTATAGCCGACTTTCATCATTCAATCGCTGGTTGTCCAGATGGAGTGAGGAAAACGGAGTTATTTTTCTAAACAACTGGTGCACCTTCTGGGGAAAGCCTGGGCTCATCCGCAGGGACGGCATCCACCCAACTTTGGATGGTGCAGCCCTTTTAGCTCACAATATGGCTGATCGGCTTAGTACCCTAAATTGACAATCCAGCTATGAGCCCCGGGCGCAGAGCAGTCGTGTAGAACGCTCCTCTGTTGATCTTGTTGATCCCGTCACTAATCCTGCTCCCGGATTTTTACAAGTCCAGCATGGAGGTTTACCTAGGCTAACAGAGACTGAGTCTGTCCATAGTGCTCAAAGCATTAGAAAAAAGTCAATGGGTAAAAAGCTTAACACCTGTACGAGACAGAATAACTCTTCCAGTAGGAAATACATAAAATGTGGTCTACTAAACATTAGAGCAATCTCCACTAAATCTCTGTTAGTTAATGACCTTATCGGTGACGATAACATTGATCTCCTTGCTCTAACAGAAACTTGGCTCCAGCAAGATGACTGTGAGGCTCAATGAATGTACCCCTCCAACCTATGTTAATTTCCAAACAGCTAGATCAACAGGCCGAGGTGGAGGTGTGGCAGTGATATCCCACTCCAGTCTTCTTCTTAAACCCAAAACTAATGTTAAATTCAACTCTTTTGAAAGCTTAATACTAACGCTTACTTGTCCAAGTTGGAAGAATCAAAAAGCTGTACTATTAATTATTGTGTATCGACCTCCTGGTCCTTACTCTGACTTTTTAACTGAGTTCTCAGAGTTTTTAAGCAATATAGTATTGACTCATAACAAGATCCTTATAATAGGTGACTTTAACATCCATGTGGATGATTCTGGTGACAGTTTGAGTAATGCGTTTATTGCAGTATTAGATAGTATCGGTTTCACTCAAAATGTTGATGAATCCACTCATAGTCACAAGCACACCCTGGATCTGGTCTTAACATATGGGATAGAGGTCAGTGACCTAAATGTTCTCTCTCAGAACCCCATACTCTCAGACCATTTCTTAATTACTTTTCAGGTTTTGATTGAAGACTACTCTGCTCAAAAAGATAAAATTCAGCTGATACGGACATTATCTGAAAAATCTGTGGCTCGTTACAAAGAATTGATCCAGCCTGCATTTGCTGCATTATCTTGTGAACTCACAGAAATGAGCTTATTGACCAGTGGTGATAATAGTGATCAGTTTGTTGACAGTGCTATGCACTCACTAAAATCTGCCCTTGACGTAGTGGCTCCGTTGCAGCTGAAAACCAATCGACCCAGGCGCGTTGCTCCATGCTTTAATTCTGAAACCCGTGTTCTCAAACAAAAACCAATGTAACATCTTGAAGCCCTCTGAGGCAACTGTTGTGATACTGGGCTATACAAAAATAAATTGATTGAGAATCAGGAAACGTGCGGCTCCAGCTGATCCGTCTCTACCAGATCTGCTGAGTTTTGAACAGATCCTCACTGGGATCAGTCAAACCAGAGTTTATCGATTGTAAAGATGTAAAAACTGTTTCGTACTGCAGAATAAAGACAGAACACGAGGTCAGAGGTCAGACGATACAACTTGATCACTGACCTCTGACCTGGGGTGCCGTGCTGTGAGTAGAACCATGGAGTTCCTGGTTGGAGCCGCCCCCCCCCCCCGGGACGGGTTGGGCAGACGGAGCAAAGAAGCGAGGCGGAGACGAGCGGCTGGCCTGGAGCCATAGAAGACTTTTTATTTGGAGAAAGAAATCTTTGAAATCACTCATCTTTAAAATTCAATTAATTCATCGAGTACGACATCTAAGTTCTCAGAAAAAGTTAAAATCATGCCTTTTAGTCTTTTTATACATAAAAGATGTACTTGTATGATGACAAAGTGAGTTTTTTCATTTTTTTTTTAATATAAAATGACCGTTTCCTCTTCTGACATATTTCAACCTCTGTTAAAGAAACAATGTAGAAAACACAAGAATCGTCCCTCTCAAGGAAAACAGAACCCGCCCCGCCCCGCCCCGCCCCGCCCCGCCGGAACAGAAAAGGCCAAAAACACAGTACGTTACGATGCGCTGACATGGCTTCAAGCACACTTATTACAGTACTGTACAGGGTCCGCCTGGACCGGGCGGTCCGGAGGCCCGGCGCCGGTCCGCCTGGAGCCGGACGGTCCAGATGCCGATCCGCCTGGGCTGGATACTCCGGACGGTCCGGACGCCCGGCGCCGATCCGCCCCAGCCCGGCCGTGGTGCCGGCGGCGGCAGCTGGCAAAATGAGGTAAAGATTTCCACAAAACAAAAGAACACAACTGAAGAGCACCAACGTTTTGGCCGTCATGTGAGGGTAGCTTATAACCGACAGCGAGTCCAGGAGTTTCACTGCAGCTGGAGAAACCAGGAAGTGAGGCCAGCGCCGCGCCTCCGCCGCCGCCTGGCACTCGGACCTCGGCACGCCGACCGGCACGCCGCCGCGGCCCGGCGCTCGGACCGGGCCCAGCGCCCGGCGGGACATTTCATGTCAGTGTCATTATAGAGAGATCCAGCCGGATTCACTCTTCTGTCTCAATTAAAGTGATTTTTTTCATCGTCAAATTCTCTAATCACTCAAAGTTTTCACACCATCAAACCGTGAAGACGGCGGCGCTTCGAGCCGGCCGGTTTTCTTCTCAAGAGAAACAGAGGAAAACAATCTCCGGCCAAATACTTTCAGGGACGAGGTCTAGCTCTAGGTAACAGGATGTGCAAAATCAATTGTGCATAGAGATCAAATTGTAATAAATATTAAAGTGATAATCGGCGTTACCACCAGTTCGACTTGGTCAGAACTTGCAGGGGTGATTGTACATTTTTATGATTAATTTAGTTTTACCAAAACATTAAAAAGGTCTTTTTTTTTATAGTGCTATGAGGAAAAAAAGCTTCTTTTTTTTTAAGCAACAAACACTTCCCATTTATTATTAACCATTAACCAGAGCCCCAAAGGACAAATACAAGCAAACACTCAATAAAAATCCTGATAAAGTCTGATTTGTCGCGGTGATTCGTCCGTTTGGACGTTCTGAATGGCTCTTCCACGCCTTCACCTTTTTTTTTTTTTTTTTTTTTAACTTTTTTTAATGATGTTCTGCTGTTTTCTGCGTCAAAGAACCACGTGAGCAACAAAGAACAAACCGAGCGCTATAGTGATGTACAGGAATTACTGTTTCTCTTTTTACACACAAGTACTTCAGCGAGAAAAAGAAAAAAAAAAAAGAACAAAACAAAAAGGAAAAACCCAGAAAGTAAACGGATCTGTCTCTTCGCTTTAGTTTCACTGCTTCTTCGTTTGACGTAGCTTAAAAGATGTGAAGCATAATGCCTGTCTTTGGACCACCGAGGTAATCGTAGGTGTGTGTGTGTGTGTGTGTGTGTGTGTGTAAAACATGCTGAAGTGTCTCCCAGAACAGGTCGTGAGGAGACTCGTGTCCCTCCGAGCCGCCGGGACTCGTCCGGGTTCGAGGTATATGATCCTGGGGCCGGTGGGAAAAGTTCCAGAGCGGTCTGATGGATGGTGGCGAGTTTCATTCAAGCTGCTGTGCATCGACCCCCCCTGCCCCCCCTCTCCCCCCCCTGCCCCCCCCGACCCCCCCCCTGCCCCCTCTCCCCCCGCCCCCCCCGGGTTTGATTCACCATCAGTTCAGGAAGTTCAGGAAGTTTCTTTTCAGAATTTGCTGCTGAAGTTTAAGGTGCTTTCATCGCGTCTTTGAAGGAGTTTGTCATTCTGGTCCGGTCCGGTCCGGTCCACTCTGGTCCAGTCCAGTCTGGTGTGAAGGTTCTGCTGGAGCCAGAGGCTGAAGACGCGGCGCCTTCAGAAGGCAAGTCGTTCCAGCAAAGTGCTTCATGGCGCCGGTTCCGGGCGGAACGCCGTCGGACCTCATTTAATGAGGCCGGACACACGGCGGCGCTCCCAGCATGCACTGCTGTGCTTCACCATGACCAGACAGGTCCCAACCTAGCCGAGAAGCTGCACCTCTCAAACACCCGGCCCGCGGGCCGAAGTGGGTCCGCCAAAACCAGCAAGAAACTCTTAGAAAGTGGAAAGGAAGCCATGACTTCTTACGGGAAGCTGCAACGCCGAGATCCGCTACCATGGAAACCAGCTAGCAGGCGAGCTAGCAGGCGAGCGTTAGCCACAGAGCCGACAGCTGCGGAAACGGAAACCTGCGGAATCTTTCGCCTTTAAAGCAGCTTCACTCGTTTTCAGCTCAGCTGCTTCTTCGCGTTTCCAGCCACCAAGAGGCCGAAGCTCCAACTTTAAGGTATAACGGACGATTTTCTCGAGAAAGTCGAAGCCAAACGTCCGTTACTCGCTTTTTGAAAAACGCGCCAGACCGTCCTCCCTGCTCTGCTGCTCCTACGAGCCGCCTGACGGCGTGACGCAAGCATTCCTCCAGCGTGATGGGCATGTCGGAGAACCAATAGCTGACACTCGCATCACGCCATTCATTGGCTAAAACATCGTCCATTATACCTCCAAGTTCAAAGGTTGTTCCGGCGCTACGGCACCGGTCCGGTCCAGTCCGGTCCCATCCAGTCCAGTCCGGTCCCATCCAGTCCAGTCCGGTCCGGTCCCGTCCAGTCCAGTCCGGTCCCATCCAGTCCCGTCCAGTCCGGTCCCATCCAGTCCAGTCCGGTCCGGTCCCGTCCAGTCCAGTCCGGTCCCATCCAGTCCCGTCCAGTCCGGTCCCATCCAGTCCAGTCCCATCCAGTCCAGTCCAGTCCCATCAAGTCCAGTCCAGTCCAGTCTGGTCTCATCAAGTCCGGTCCCGTCCATTCCAGTCCCATCCAGTCCGGTACCATCCAGTCCAGTCCGATCCCATCCAGTCTAGTCCGGTCCAGTCCTTTCCCATCCACTCCAGTCCTATCCGGTCACATCCAGTCCGGTCCAGTCAAAACCGGTCCGGTCCAGTCCAGTCCAGTCCAGCCCAGTCTGGTCCAGTCTGGTTTGGTCCAGTCCAGTCCTTTCTGATCCGTTCCAAGAGCAGTCCGTTCCAGTCTGATCCGGTTTAGTCCAGTCCGGTCCGGTCTGATCTGGTTTAGTCCAGTCTGATCCGGTTCAGTCCTTTCCGGTCCGGTCTGATCCAGTTTAGTCCAGTCTGATCCGGTTTAGTCCGGTCCGGTCTGATCCGGTTTAGTCCGGTCTGATCCGGTCCAGTCACGGTGAGACTGGACTGAATGTGGAACCTGAACTCAGACGTGTCTGCCGTTCCTGATCAGGGTTGAAACCCGTCGGTCCAACTGAAGCAGCAGGTTCCTTCCCCTCCTGGAGGACGGATCAGCAGGTCTGACCGGTGGAAACCCGGACTGAACCGGACCGGACCGGACCGAACAGGACGACCAGAGAACCCCGGGATGAGTTCACGTTCTGAACACCACAGTGAGGTGTGAAGATGCTAAAATGCTAAGTCAGTGCTGGAGGTTAGCCTTGGCGACCGTCTCTCTCCTGCTGGACGTCAAACTGCTGACGGGGACGAGCAGGACGGTTCCGTCCACCGTCTCCAGCCAGCAGCGTCTGGACAGAACCCGTTTAATGAGACGGACTGCAGAGAACCCGTTTAATGAGACGGACTGCAGAGAACCCGTTTAATGAGACGGACTGCGGAGAACCCGTTTAATGAGACGGACTGCGGAGAACCCGTTTAATGAGACGGACTGCGGAGAACCCGTTTAATGAGACGGACTGCGGAGAACCCGTTTAATGAGACGGACTGCGGAGAACCGAGAGCAGCAGCTCCACATCCTGAACCTGGAAATGAGGTAAAACATGAGGTTGTGCATCGATCCGGCTGGAAGCAGCTTCAGCTTCAGCCCTCTGAGGTGTGTTTGTCGTTTCAGCTCTCGTAGCCCTTTAGCGGTTAGCGGTTAGCGGTTCCGGTGTCGGGGTTCCTTCCAGCCTTGCTCTCAGCCGTGGTTCTGCCGGCGGTCGGCCTCTGGCTGAAGCGGGGAACCGGCCAGGAACTCCTGGAGCGTGAGTCTCAGGATCCCATCACGCCACGCTCTGTCTCCATGGCAACGGGGCAAACGCAACTTTCCCTGAACACCGCGGCTGCTCAAGAGCACTACGGCTGTCGTGAACAAGACTTGTGCTCCAGCTCAGTAAAGAGACAGTCGGGGCCAATCCACACCGGCTGCATTCCGGATCCGGATCGGATCCGTAGCGGTAAATTGCGTCGCACAGCAGGATGCATTCTACCGACCGCGTACAGCAGCCACCGCGCCAGGGAATGGACCCATCGGACGACCGGACGGCGGTCCGCAAAACAGAACCTCCGCCTTCCACTCCACAACCCGTATTTACCTGGTGGGGGTACACCTCCGGTGTGGAGCTCCGGATCCACTGGGATCCAGTGAAAACACAGTGGGGCTAATGCTATATGATGCTAGCAGCCATGTTTGACGCAATTTTCCACCACGGATCCAATCCAAACCCAGAACAGAACTCAGGTCGTCCTGGTCCAGGAACCTTTAGAGTTGCCGGTCACCGTGGTAACAGTCCTGGGTTGTGGACGGCGGTGCACGGGGCGGCGCCGGACTTCGGCGCCCCCTCCTGGCCCGGCCGGCTCACTACATCCAGTCCGTTTCCGAGCGAACCAAAGCGGTTTGAAACCAAAGTGCATCAGCGACGAGTTTCCAGTGGAAACGCGGTGTAAACGTCTTTCCTTTGACCGTGGAAGAGAGGTAGCATGGAGGCGGGGTGACGGCAGCCCTCGGTCTGCCTCGGGGAGTGAACGGCGAGCGGGGATGGCGCCCCCTGGCTGCTGGCAGCGGTACAGCAGCCGCTCCTGCAGACCGGAAGCGGCCGCTCCGCTGGTCGCTGAGGTATTGAACGTACAGTAATGTAGAGTGCTTCGCATCAGTCAGTGTCTGAGTCCCGTTTGGACTGACGGCTCTGTAGCTCCGCCTCGTGGCTGACGACTGCAGGACAGTCCGGAGGACATGTCTGTCCTGCAGCAGGTCCTGATATGTCCTTGTATTTGAGGAATTAAAGGATCTGAACTTGATCAAGTGAACTGACGGTGAATCACCCCACCTCCCTCCCCCCATCACTGCATGACTACTTTCTCCCTTGTAGCCCCCCCCCCATACTGCCTCCACCCAGAAAGGTGCCCCCCCTCCCTCTCCAAACCTCTTTGGTGACTCTGGTCTCTTTGAAACAGGGTTCCTACACAATGTGTGAGACTGTCTGGATGTTTCTGGATGCTGCTGGACGAGGTGTGGCTGTTAGCGATGCTGCTCGGTAGCTTATGACTGATCAGTCGTCACAGTAACAAATATCACAACACGGCGAATGGCAGAAGAGCTACAGCTACTGAGGATGGGTTTCTACAAAAAGGAGCCTCCCTCTTTCTTTTTAAAGTTTCCCAAGATTTTTTGTGCAATTTCCAAACATGAGAAAAGCACATCGACTCACTGAGAGTTTTTTAGCTTCAGACTGAAAAGGCCTTGAGCCGTGTAGGAACCCTGACTGGAGGCGGCGCTGGAACAGTGGGAACCCGTGAGCGCCGCCCCGCCCCGAAAACGGACCGAAAAGGCTGATGGGACCAAATAAGTGTTGGCAGGAGGAATGGGCTGCCCCCCCCCCACCCCCGCCCCGCCTCTATCTAGGTGGAGGAAGCGCCGTGGCCGGGCATGTTGGCCATGCCGCCCACCATGCCGGCCGCGCCGGCCATACCTGAGGGCCCCCCCATGGCTGGAGGGCTGTGCTTGGCGGGGGAGGTCATGTCGGCCCCGCGGCCCGGGCCGGGGCCGGGGGTCTGGGGGGCGTGGTGGGCGTGCTGCAGGGCGTGGCGCTCCAGCAGGGTGCGGTGGGTGAAGGCCCGGTGGCACACGTTGCACTGGAAGGTGCGCTCGGCGCGGTGGGTGCGCATGTGCACGTTGAGCGAGCTCTTCTGGGTGAAGCGCTTGCCGCACATGGTGCACTGGAAGGCGCGCACGCCGGTGTGCACCACCATGTGCTTCAGGAGGTAGTCGCGCAGCGAGAAGGAGCGCCAGCAGATGGAGCACTGGTGAGGTTTCTGACCTGGGGGGGCAGACGGGGGTCAAAGGTCACAGGTCGGCACATGACACCAAAACGTTGACTGCAGCTAACAGCTTCCAATCATCTCATGAAGCTGATTCATGTACGGCGTGATAGGACGAGACAGAGGAGCTCAGAAGGGTGTCAATGGAAACGCCGGACGAGACGCCATCGAGACGCCGGACGAGACACTAGAGGAAACGCCAGAAGGGACGCCAGACGAGACGCCAGAGGAAACGCTGGACGAGACGCCCGACAAGACGCCGGACGAGACGCCAGAGGAAACGCCAGAAGGGACGCCAGACGAGACGCTAGAAGAAACGCCAGACGAGACGCTGGACGAGACGCCTGACGAGATACCCGACAAGACGCCGGACGAGACGCCAGAGGAAACGCCAGACGAGATGCCACAGGAAACACCAAAGGAAACGCCGGACGAGACACCAGAGAAAACACCAAAGGAAACGCCGGACGAGATGCTAGACGAGACGCCAGAGGAAACGCCAGACGAGATGCTAGACGAGACGCCAGAGGAAACGCCAGACGAGATGCTAGACGAGACACCAGAGGAAACGCCAGACGAGATGCTAGACGAGACGCCAGAGGAAACGCCAGACGAGATGCCACAGGAAACACCAAAGGAAACGACGGACGAGACACCAGAGAAAACGCAAAAGGAAACGCCGGACGAGATGCCAAAGGAAACACCAGAGGAAACGCCAGACGAGACGCCGGACGAGACGCCAGAGGAAACGCCAGAGGAAACGCCAGAGGAAACGCCAGAGGAAACGCCAGAGGAGACGCCAGAGGAGACGCCGGACGAGACACCGGACGAGACGCCGGTCAGCTTCCTAGGGTCGCCTCCTGAGGGTCGGCGGCGGTGGACCGCAGTTTGTCGAGCGCTCCAGAGGCAGACGGCCGTCTGAACGCTCTACTTCCTGCTTCAGCCATTCACATCAGCACCGAAAGCTGCAGCGTGTTGCTCAAGGGCTCCGAGGCGGAGCGGCTCCAGCGACTCACCGGAGTGGATGAACATGTGCTTGCTGTAGTTCTTCCTGGAACGTAGAGATTTGCCACAGTGGGTGCAGTCGAACGAGGTCTCGGATCCCTGGGACGAGGGCGACGGCCCAGCAGAGCAGGAGGAGCTGGATGGGGGCGGGGCCGGGGTCATGGGCGCCGGGGGCGGGGCCTGCTGACCGGGCTCCGCGCCTGCCATGCTGTCCATGCCGCCCATGGGCCCGCCCACGTAGAACGGCGCTGGCTGCGACTGGCTCACTGGGTACTGGAACAAGAGCTGAGGAGGAACAGGATGCAGTTAGCCCAGGAGGAAGTCCCAAAGGAGCCCCGAAGGAGTCCAGAAGGAGTCCCGAAGGAACCCCGAAGGAGTCCCGAAGGACCCCCGAAGGAGCCCCGAAGGACCCCTGAAGGAACCCCGAAGGAAACCCGAAGGATCCCCGAAAGAGTCCCGAAGGATCCCCGAAAGAGTCCCGAAGGACCCCCGAAGGACCCCCGAAAGAGTCCTGAAGGACCCCCGAAAGAGTCCCGAAGGACCCCCGAAAGAGTCCCGAAGGACCCCCGAAGGAGCCCCGAAGGAACCCCGAAGGAACCCCAAAGGAACCCCGAAGGAGCTCCGAAGGAGTCCAGAAAGTGTCCCGAAGGAACCCAGGAGGAGTCCCGAAGGAGCCCCGAAGGAGCCTGAAGGAGTCCCGAAGGAGCCCCAAAGGAGCCTGAAGGAGTCCCGAAGGAGCCCCAAAGGAGCCTTGAAGGAACCCTGAAGGAGTCCCGAAGGAGCCCTGAAGGAGTCCCGAAGGACCCCTGAAGGAACCCCGAAGGAGTCCCGAAGGAGCCCTGAAGGAGTCCCGAATGACCCCTGAAGGAACCCCGAAGGAGCACTGAAGGAGTCCCAAAGGACCCCCAAAGGAACCCTGAAGAAGTCCCGAAGGCGGAAATCCTCGGACACAGCTCTCGGGACCTGGGGCCAAGAGAACTGCAGCCTGAGTGGTTATGGAGGCAAAAACCGGGTCTGGTGGACTTCAAGAGGTCATGGAGGAGGACTACCGGTCGGCCTCGAAGACATTCTGTCAAACCGTCCGGCACCTCAGGAGGGACAGCAGGTTTAGAACACTCTTTACAGTGGAGGAGGAGCTGCTGTCCTGCACTGGGGACATTATAGGACGGTGGAAGGAAGACTTCCAGGACCTCCTCAGTCCCATCCCACGTCTTCCTGGAGGAAGTAGAGGCTCAGAGGTGGACTGAGGTCTCAGAGGTGGACTGGTCCATCACCCAAGCTGAAGTCACCGAGGTGGTCTCAAGGCACCGGGGATGCACGAGGTTCTCCCAGAGTCCCTTCAGTCTCTGGATGTGCAGGACTGTCTTTGTTGACTCGTCTCTGCAACGTCGCTTGGCGGTCGGGGACGGAACCTCTGGACTGGAGGACCAGGGCAGACCAGGGTGGTGGTTCTCTTCTATTTTTAAAAGGGGGACGGAGGATGTGCTCCAACTATAGGGGGATCACACTCCTCAGCCTCCCTGGGAAACTCTGTTCCAGGTCCTGGAGAGGAGGATCCGATCGATAGCCGAACCTCGGATCCAGGAGGAACAATGTGGTTTTCGTCCTGGTCGTGGAACCCTGGACCAGCTCTAGACCCTTAATAGGGGCTCGAGGGCTCCTGGGAGTTCGCCCAACCAGTCCACATGTGTTTTGTGGACCTGGAGAAGGTGTTGCACTGTGTCCCTCATGGTGCCTTGTGGGGGGGCTCCGGGAATCCGGAGTCCGGGGCCCCTTGTTCAGGGCCGTCCGGTCTCTGTAGGACTGGAGTAGGAGTCTGGTCCGCATTGCTGGCAGTAAGTCAGACCTGTTCCTGGACCATGTTGGACTCCGGCAGGGCTGAACTTTGGACCGGTACTGTTCAGAATCTTTATGGACAATTTCTGGGCGCAGCCAGGAGGGGGTCTGGTTCAGGGACCAGGGGCCGGAGGGGGTCTGGTTCAAGGACCTGGAGCTGGAGGGGGTCTGGTTCAGGGACCAGGAGCTGGAGGGGGTCTGGTTCAGGGACCAGGAGCTGGAAGGGGTCCGGTTTGGGGACCAGAGGATTTCGTCTTTGCTTTTAACAGATGGTGTTGGACGGACGGATGGACGGACGGACTCCCATCAGTGGGCGGAGCTTGTGGACGCTGCAGTGAAACACCCACCTGGTTGCTGATGGCCTGCGAGGTTGGGGGCGGGGTCAGGGGCTTGCTGACCCTGCCTCTGGGGTTGAAGGTCATGGCCTGCTGGGGCTCGCTCTGGGGCCAGAAGCTCTCTGAGAACACCGCCTGCTCGTCGTAGAAGTCCTGAAAGACACACAGACACGTCACCGTCACCGCGGCGCCGGGGGCGGAGCTTCACCGCCACGCTGCCGGTCTGACCTCCGACCCCCGAGGGCGCAGGCGGACTCACACAGACCGCCGTCCAATCCGGACAGCCGAGACGATAAACACCACAGACAAGACAGACGGAGAAATACTGGGTGGTGCTGGAGCCGCCTGTTTCCCCTCACCTCCACCTGTATCCTCACATCAATAAACTACAACCTACAGAGGCTGACGTGGAGACATGAGGTGTAAAGAGGAGCAGTCATGGAACCCAAAGAACGGAAAAGTGTCTCGGTTCTCGAGAAAACACCCGGTTCCACTGTCCCGGATGTGCCGGTACACCACCGCATGGACACCACCGCACGGTACAGGACGGCTTTTCATGGGTTCAGTGGAGAGCAGACTTCCACGGGGCTCGTCCGTCCGTCGTCAGGGTGGTGCCGTCGGTGACCGTGCGGTGGCTCCGGCTGTTGCTGCAGGTTGGCAGCTGTGGCGCCGCGGTGGGCCAAACGGGGAGCCCAGGTCCAGGCTGACGGCAAGAACCTGGCACTGAACAGGCTGTTCCCCCGACGGAGCGGCTGCTCCTCCGACGGAGCGGCTGCTCCTCTGACGGAGCTGGCTGTTCCTCTCTCGGAGGCTGTTCCTCTGACGGAGCTGGCTGTTCCTCTGACGGAGGTGAATGATCCCCGTCTCAGTCTTCTGTTTCCACCTTTCTAAAAGCCGCCTCTTGGGGAGCCTCCAGTGAGAACAGTCTGCTTATCCTCACGAACAGCTGTTCTGCTGGGACTCGAACCGGGTGTCCTGATGGGGGGACTCAGCAGTCGGCGTTTCATTTGGTGAGAACAGGATGTGAATGCTGATCCCGGTGCAGAGGACGGTGTCTGCTGGGACATGGTGGATCAGAGGAGCTTCTCACAGGTCAACACTCTGAGGACATTTAGTGTCCCACCTGTCCAAAAGTCCCCCGTCTGGACGCTCAGCCCTGCTGGGCCTTTCTGCTGCAGCGCCTCAAGGTGATGCCAATGTGGAGCTTGTTCCTGAACGTCCAGCCATCCCCACCAGGGGGACGGGATCTGGTCAGCGGCACGTTGTCCACCCGGGGGACGGGATCTGGTCAGCGGCACGTTGTCCACCCGGGGGACGGGATCTGGTCAGCGGCACGTTGTCCACCCGGGGGACGGGATCTGGTCAGCGGCACGTTGTCCACCCGGGGGACGGGATCTGGTCAGCGGCACGTTGTCCACCCGGGGGACGGGATCTGGTCAGCGGCACGTTGTCCACCCGGGGGACGGGATCTGGTCAGCGGCACGTTGTCCACCCGGGGGACGGGATCTGGTCAGCGGCACGTTGTCCACCTGGGGGACGGGATCTGATCTGTTGGACAGAAACCCGGCAGCCGCGGAGGAAATCCCC
This sequence comes from Salarias fasciatus, assembly GCF_902148845.1. NCBI lineage: Eukaryota > Metazoa > Chordata > Actinopteri > Blenniiformes > Blenniidae > Salarias > Salarias fasciatus. Next base: position 3,533,252 of record NC_043750.1, read on the forward strand.
CACAACGAGATCCGACTGGTGGAGACATCGTCCTCCTCCTCAAACATCCAGGCTGACAGCCTGCAGGACGCCCTGGGCGCTCAGCAGATCCCCCCCAGGGGATCCCCAACAGATCCCACAGCGGATCCCTACTGATAGACGGATCCAGATGGATTCCTCCTCCTGATGGATCATTTACCTGCTCCACACACGCTTCACTTCCTACCTGGCCGAAGCCCGCCATGGACTCCTGGGAGCCGTCCTGGTCCTGGTCCCGCCTCCCGTCCTGCAGGTACACCGTCCCGTCGGCGTCCTGCACCCCCTCGTCCTTCACCACCACCCCGTCTCCGCCCAGCACCTGCAGCACAACACCAGTGGAGAGAGAAGGCTGGTGAGAGGCGGTGTGGCCCGGCCCGGCCCGGCGCCGACCCGACCCGGCCCGGCGCCGAACCGGCCACCTACAGCGGAGAGGCAGGAGTCCATGGCTCGGCAGCTCAGCGGCTCGGCGGCGGCTGAAGTTGAGGAGAGAGAGTCAGTTGTGCAAAGTGCAGAAACATCTGGGCGATATGCGCCAATGCAGCGAGGAAGAGGGAACGGCAGAAACAGAAAGAGGAGAACGCTGCAGCTCCGCATGCCTGAAAGCGGTAACCATGGCAACCCTCCCCTCCCCCTACCTGGAGCCGGAGCGGCTGCCTCTGCTTGCGGCTGTGGCTCGCCCCCCGGTCTCGGTCTCCGTCTCGTCCCCGGTCCCGGCCGTCCAGCTCGTCCTCCTCGCTGAAGCGCTCCATGGCCACCAGGTCGTCGGAGAGGTCGGCGCCGTTGCCGCGGAGAGCGTCCCTGGCGATGCCGTCCACGCCGGAGCCGCAGCCGCAGCCGGCCGACAGGTTCCCGGCGCCGCCGCCGCCGCCGCCATTGGCCGTCTGCGCCAGCAGGTCCCTCAGCTTGTAGCGGACGTCCTGAGTGCAGCTGGAGCTCTGCTTCATGAGGATGGCGCCGGGCCCGCCCCCCATGCCGTCGCCGCCGCCGCCGCCGCACATGGCGCCTTGGCCCATGTCACCCAGGGCCATCAGGCTCACGGTGTTGGCCTGGTCCATGGGGCCCGGGCCGCCCTCGCCAACGCCGCCGCCGCCCAGCCCCGCCGCCATGTTGCTGGCGCCGCACTCGGCCATGAAGTTAGAGAAGTTGGCGTAGCCCCCAGCGGCGGCGGCGGCGGCGCCCACGGAGCAGCTGGCGCCGCCGCCGCTCTCCCTCCCTTTGCCCCCGCCGCGCTCCTCCTGTTTGGGCAGGACTCCCCCCAGCATCCCGCCCCCGGCGGCCGCCGCCGCCGCCGCCGCACTGGCGGCCGCCTTCCTCTGCGAGATGATCTGGGTGCACTCGTCGATGACGGTCTTGATCTGCAGGATGCTGGCGGCCGTCAGGATGCAGAGCGCCTGCGACTGCAGCACCACCAGCGAGCCGCTGTACATGAAGTCCACCAGCTGCTTCACCGTCTCCGCCGGCACCAGCGGCGGCACCGAGATCTCCGAGTGGCCCAGCAGCAGCTTGTCCTGGAAGAAGGGGCTGCCGGCCGCCAGCACGCAGGCGTGGGCGCGCAGCGAGGCGTCGTGGATCCGAACCGTCACGTCGCAGAACAGGCCCTCGCGCCGCTGCGTGCGCAGCGCCTCCAGCACCGACTGGCTGGAGTTGTGCAGGTGGATGTAGTGCACCGTCTCCGTGCCGGACACCATGGCGGGCGGCGGCGAGTCGCCGGGGACGGGGTGGGGGTGGGGGTGGGGGACGGGGGGGGGGGGGGGGGGCAGGTGTCTGGGGTTCTGCGTCAGCTTGAGGGATGACGAGGACGGGGAGTGGAACGGGTCCAGAGCATGGGCCGCGGCGGGGCCGGGTCCCTCAGGCGGTCATGGGTTCGGGGAGGGGAGGAGGGGAGGGGGAGGGGGGGGCGTGCCGGGAGCTGCCCGTGGGTCCTGATGGGGGGGGGGCGCTCCGTCTCTGGTCAAAACCTGTTTGGGAAAAACAGAAAACCAGGTTAGAACGAGGGGCCGGACCCCGGGACCAGGACCAGGACCACGACGCAGGACGAGGCGAGACGGACGAGTTCGACCGGAGATCAGAACCATTCTGAGGGGCCAGCTGAGGAACCTGCTGATCCTCAGGAACCTCAAGACCAGCTCCATGTTCCCCCCTGTCCACCACGAGAACACTGACAGGTCATTCAGGACAGGGACCGGCGCCGGGTCCTCTGGTTCCGTCCTGCAGAGTGAAGCTCAGCTGACCTGGAACCACCTGGTGTCTCCCAACATCTGTCCAGCAGACGGACCTGTCCAGCAGACGGACCTGTCCAGCGTCCCGGGTCCAGCAGACAGACCTGTCCAGCGTCCCGGGTCTAGAATGACAACCACGGCTTTGCTCACGTTCTGTAGAAGAACGCCACCTTCTCCTCCACAGACTCAGGACTCCCAGGCCAGATCCTGCTGGTCCTGGTCCCAGTCCAGATCTTCCTGGACACCCCCTCCCCCCCCCCCCGGCAGCCTCCAGTGGCCCAGCAGGAGAACCACCATGCTTTCAGGAGACGTTTCCGTGGAAACGGACGTTCAGGTGAAGCAGTCATGAAAGTCGAACCTGAAGACGAGACTTTCTCCTTCACACGGAACCTGAACCCCGTGACAAGAACACAGCCATCCCATGATGCTTTGCACTGATGTGTTGGAGCAACTGAACAACCTGGTGACCAAACCGTGCTGCAGTGTGTTCAGAAGACAACAACAGAACTGCACAACATGACGACAACAGGTCCAAAGAATAAAGGAAAAGGACAAAAACCAAAAAACAGACAGTAGACTGACTTTGTTGCTGACCAGCAGCACGAAACAGCCCGCAACAGGAAAGAACGCGAAACTGCAGGAAACTACAGGGAAAAACAGGAAACTACGGGAAACAGTGGGAAAAAAATGGGAAACAGCAGGAAAAAAACGGGAAACTACGGGAAACAGCGGGAAACAGCGGGAAACAGCAAGAAACTATGGAAAAAACGGGAAACAGCAGGAAACTATGGGAAACAGCAGGAAACAGCGGGAAACTACGGGAAACAGCAGGAAACTATGGGAAACAGCAGGAAACAGCGGGAAACTATGGAAAAAATGGGAAACAGCAGGAAACTATGGAAAAACGGGAAACAGCCGGAAACTATGGAAAAAACGGGAAACAGCGGGAAACTACGGGAAACAGCAGGAAACTATGGGAAACAGCAGGAAACTATGGGAAACAGCAGGAAACTACGGGAAACAGCAGGAAACTATGGGAAACAGCAGGAAACTACGGGAAACAGCAGGAAACTATGGGAAACAGCACGAAACTATGGGAAACAGCAGGAAACTACGGGAAACAGCAGGAAACTACGGGAAACAGCAGGAAACTATGGGAAACAGCAGGAAACTATGGGAAACAGCAGGAAACTACGGGAAACAGCAGGAAACTATGGGAAACAGCAGGAAACTACGGGAAACAGCACGAAACTATGGGAAACAGCAGGAAACTACGGGAAACAGCAGGAAACTATGGAAACTATGGGAAACAGCAGGAAACTACGGGAAACAGCAGGAAACTATGGAAACTACGGGGAAACAGCAGGAAACTACAGGGAAACAGCGGGAAACTACGGGAAACAGCAGGAAACTATGGAAACTACGGGGAAACAGCAGGAAACTACAGGGAAACAGCAGGAAACTATGGGGAAACAGCAGGAAACTATGGAAAAAATGGGAAACAGCAGGAAACTATGGGAAACAGCAGGAAACAGCGGGAAACTACGGGAAACAGCAGGAAACTATGGAAAAAACGGGAAACAGCGGGAAACTATGGGAAACAGCAGGAAACTATGGAAACTACGGGAAACAGCAGGAAACTATGGAAAAAACGGGAAACAGCGGGAAACTATGGAAACTACGGGAAACAGCAGGAAACTACGGGGAAACAGCGGGAAACTACGGGAAACAGCAGGAAACTATGGAAAAAACGGGAAACAGCGGGAAACTATGGAAACTACGGGAAACAGCAGGAAACTATGGAAACTACGGAAAACAGCGGGAAACTACGGGAAACAGCAGGAAACTATGGGAAACTGCAGGAAACTACGGGAAACAGCAGGAAACAGCAGGAAACTACGGGGAAACAGCGGGAAACTACGGGAAACAGCAGGAAACTACGGGGAAACAGCAGGAAACTATGGAAAAAATGGGAAACAGCAGGAAACTATGGGAAACAGCAGGAAACAGCGGGAAACTACGGGAAACAGCAGGAAACTATGGAAAAAATGGGAAACAGCAGGAAACAGCGGGAAACTACGGGAAACAGCAGGAAACTATGGAAACTACGGGAAACAGCAGGAAACTACGGGGAAACAGCGGGAAACTACGGGAAACAGCAGGAAACTATGGAAAAAACGGAAAACAGCAGGAAACTACGGGAAACAGTAGGAAACTATGGAAAAAACAGGAAACAGCGGAAAACTATGGAAAAAACGGGAAACAGCGGGAAACTATGGGAAACAGCAGGAAACTATGGAAAAAACGGGAAACAGCGGGAAACTATGGGAAACAGCAGGAAACTATGGGAAACAGCAGGAAACTACGGGAAACAGCAGGAAACTATGGAAACTATGGGAAACAGCAGGAAACTATGGAAAAAACGGGAAACAGCGGGAAACTATGGAAACTACGGGAAACAGCAGGAAACTATGGGAAACAGCAGGAAACTACGGGAAACAGCAGGAAACTACGGGGAAACAGCAGGAAACTATGGAAAAAATGGGAAACAGCAGGAAACTACGGGAAACAGCAGGAAACTACGGGGAAACAGCGGGAAACTACGGGGAAACAGCGGGAAACTACGGGGAAACAGCGGGAAACTATGGAAAAAATGGGAAACAGCAGGAAACTACGGGAAACAGCAGGAAACTATGGGAAACAGCAGGAAACAGCGGGAAACTACGGGAAACAGCAGGAAACTATGGAAAAAACGGGAAACAGCGGGAAACTATGGAAACTACGGGAAACAGCAGGAAACTATGGAAACTACGGGAAACAGCAGGAAACTATGGAAAAAACGGAAAACAGCAGGAAACTACGGGAAACAGCAGGAAACAGCGGGAAACTACGGGGAAACAGCAGGAAACTATGGAAAAAACGGGAAACAGCAGGAAACTACGGGAAACTATGGGAAACAGTTGGAAACTACAGAAAAAAATGGGAAACAGCGGCAAACTATGGGAAACAGCGGGGAAAAAGAGGTTCTGCTGCCGGAAGCTTCAGGTTCTGCTGCTCGTCAACAGGAGGTTCTCGGAATAAAGCTGCTCCGGATCACATGGTTTCTGACTGTAGTTTAAATCCTGGTCCCTGACACCGCTGGAGCTGACAGGAGGACAGAGAGACGGGAAGAGGGACAGACCGAGGAGGACACAAACAAGTAAACAAACAAACAAACAAACAGAGTGTAGAGAAGAAGAGAGCAGAGGTTCCACCATCCTTCAATCAGAACCCACACTGCAGAACCCAAACAGAGAAAACAGAGAACCTCCCCTGGACTGGAGGTAGAGAGGATCCAGGTGTCAAATTACAGAGCACAGCATTAGGAGAGACCTGATCCAGAGAGTCATTAGTCCAACAGCCCACAAGACAACAAAGGGACTGAGTCCACACGCAGGTCAAAGGTCAGCCGGATCAGCTGCAGCTCTGAAGACGTCCTCATCGTTGTGCTTCTGTCCAACCGCTGGTCTCTTCAGGTCCACGTCCCCGAGAGTTCGCACTGAGAACTGACAGAATCCCGCTACCGCAGGAGAGGAGACCGGAAGGTCAAAGGTCATTCTAGAGCCGCATGAGGCCGGACTCAGATGTAAACACATTTTCAACAGCGACATGTCTGAAACGGAAACAGGCTGTGCCCAGAGAAAAGCACCTGCACGCACAGGAGGAACATGCAAACTGCACGAGAGCAGGGCCCGAAGGAGTCGTCAGGGGTCGTCAGTAAAACACACTCAGTCCAACACATCCGTGTGTTGATCCGTGTGGATCACATGGATCAGTGTGGATCCCACTGATCGGACTGGATCCCAGCAGATCCCAGGAGGGCTGCAGAGCTCCTTCAGGATCCCTCGTGTCTCTTCTGACTTTAACGTTTCTCACTTTCCGTCCATCGACTGAATAAAGGGCGCGTTTTCCTCCACGATTGCTGGATTCCTTTGTCGGGGCTGTGACACGCGCACGCAGCGTGCACCACGAGCGGGGCGCGCGCACACCTGTCTGGACTGAGGGTGACGCACGGCTCACCTGCGCGTCGTGCATTGTGACACCGCGGGTCGCGTGCATCACCTGTTCGGAAAGAGCACAGCACGTGCGGTGCGCGCGTCCGGCGGCTCCTCGGGTCAGTGTGCTGCTCAGCGGGTGGTCGCACACGCAGCGTGTCTCACGCGCGCGCGCGCACACGCACACACAAACACACACACACACACACACACACACACACAGCGTCAGTCGTGCTGGAAGCAGCGCAGACAGGTGAAACGTGCGGGTGACTGTGTTCCAGCGGGTCGCTGACCAGACAGACGGGCGCGCGGCGGCTCCAGCGGCGCGCGGGCGGCTGGACGATGACACGCTAGCGCTAACGCTAGCTTAGCCGTTAGCTGTTGACATTAGCGCGCACGGAAACCTGCAGCAAATGCACGGATTCGTCCGTGCAAACCTCGCTCCGCCACCGACTCACGCACGAACCCAACCCGCAGAATCCCGCACGGCGGCTGGCAGCGCGCCCCGCGCAGCAACAGGCGTCTTTCTGCCCCGCGCCGCCGTCCAGCCGGGGCTAGCCTAGCTAGGCGCTAGCTAGCGCCGCCACAGCTCGTAAAGTTAGCATGCTAACAGGCTGCCACCCTTTTCTTCCCCTCCCGGTTCGCCGCGGCGCCTTTACCGGGGAGTCCGCGGCCGAGGCGCCGGCGCGGGGGGCTCCACGGCGGCTGCTTACCGGCGGGACGGAGCGGTGACAGGCCGGGGGTCGCGGGTTTGAGGCGGGTGGATGCAGCAGGAAGCCTCGGAGCGCAGCGAGCCTGGCGAGCGCTGGAAACAAACACACATGCACGCAAACACACACTCACTGACTCACACTCACACACACGCACGTGCATGCGGAGCCGCGACGAGGAGTTCCTCCCGCACAGCGCCGCCTCGGCTCGACGCGCACGGCCGCAACTGGCAACACACACTCCTCTTCCAGCGTTTACCGAGCACGCGCACGAAGCCCCTACAGGCGCCGGAGACATGCGCGCGCGGGGCCTCGTGCACGGATCTGTCACGGTTAAGTGCAGGATAATAAAACGTTAAGTGAACATTTCGTCCCTTGAATAATACTCAAGACTTAGCGCGTGCGTGTGAGAAGCAGCCTGGTTTGTAGATGGAGACATCCAGCCTGCTTGGTCTAGTCTGGGTCTGGGTCAGGGGTCAGGGGTCACAACCAGACTGGTAGAACAGGCCGTATGACCTTTGAACTCCGCCACTCTGAACTCGTTCTTCTTCTGCAGCGTCTCGTTCTGCTGCGGAACCGAAGCTTTGATAAAGTTTAAGAATTTATTTCGACCGTGAAGAAAAATAAAAGTCAGCAGGAAACCGAACGGCGTGCGCCCAACGTGAGGCGACCTCCGGCCCGACCCCGACGCCGCTCAGCAGCGACTTCCTGTCCGTCCCCGTCCGCTGAGCGACTCTAGTCTGGACCAGGATCCAGACTCCAGCCTGGACCAGGATCCAGACTCCAGCCTGGACCAGGATCCAGACTCCAGTCTGGACCAGGATCCAGACTCCGCTGAAACATGCTGAAAGGGCAGAAAAGCTCTAATTCCAGGAGATTCCAGCAGTCGGCGACAGTGTTAGTTGCAAAAACTGCCCGAGTCCCAGTAGAACCCAGGAGAACCCAGGAGAACCCATTAGAACCATTCAAACTGCTGAATCACAGTTTAAAGAACCACATTAATCCTGGATCCAGACCAGGATAAGAACCTGGTCTCTGTCTCAGGTTCTTTTGGACCAGACTCTGATTCACATCAATCATCTGTTGATTTGCTTTCAGGGGTTAAAGTTCAGCATCAATCGGCCAATCACAGCTGCTCCTCTGTCATGTGACGGGCTGGACCAATCACGTGACACCTGGTTTACAGAGTTCAGTATGGAGACGACCTGCTGGAGGTCACGTTAGCCCCGCCCAGCTTTATATACAGCCAATGAGAACGCTGTGGGGGGGGACACCACGTTAGCTCCGCCCATCTTTATGTACAGCCAATGGTCTCAAAATGAAGTCAACTTTATTGAACCTTCTGGTCTGAAATACAGTAAAACGACCATGAAAGTTCTCCTGTAGCTGCAGCAAACTGTCCCTGATAGCATGGCTCTGAGGCTAATGCTAGTGAGCTGCAGCGTGGCTCTGAGGCTAATGCTAGTGAGCTGCAGCGTGGCTCTGAGGCTAATGCTAGTTAGCTGCAGCGTGGCTCTGAGGCTAATGCTAGTTAGCTGCAGCGTGGCTCTGAGGCTAATGCTAGCTAGCTGCAGCGTGGCTCTGAGGCTAATGCTAGTTAGCTGCAGCGTGGCTCTGAGGCTAATGCTGGTTAGCTGCAGCGTGGCTCTGAGGCTAATGCTGGTTAGCTGTTGGCAATCAGCAGTTCCCTCCTTTCCGAGCGCCTGTAGATCGGGTTCTAACCGCCTGCTGGCGAGCTGTGTTTTCCCGCAGGAGAAGCTCTCTGATCTCGCCAATGTTGGAAATCTCATGCTGTGTCTAAAAACAAGTAGTGTGCTAATGTAGCTGTGCTAACGTAGCCGTGCTAATGAAGCTGTTCTAATGTAGCTGTGCTAACGTAGCCATGCTAATGAAGCTGTTCTAATGTAGCTGTGCTAATGTAGCTGTGCTAACGTAGCTGTGCTAATGAAGCTGTTCTAATGTAGCTGTGCTAATGTAGCTGTGCTAACGTAGGAGTGCTAATGTAGCTGTGCTAATGTAGCCGTGCTAATGTAGCTGTTCTAATGTAGCTGTGCTAATGTAGCTGTTCTAATGTAGCTGTGCTAATGTAGCTAGGCTAATGTAGCTGTTCTAATGTAGCTGTGCTAATGTAGCTGTTCTAATGTAGCTGTGCTAATGTAGCTAGGCTAATGTAGCTGTGCTAATGTAGCTAGGCTAATGTAGCTGTTCTAATGTAGCTGTTCTAATGTAGCTGTGCTAATGTAGCTGTGCTAACGTAGCCGTGCTAATGAAGCTGTTCTAATGTAGCTGTGCTAATGTAGCTGTGCTAACGTAGCCGTGCTAATGAAGCTGTTCTAATGTAGCTGTGCTAATGTAGCTGTGCTAACGTAGCCGTGCTAATGAAGCTGTTCTAATGTAGCTGTGCTAATGTAGCTGTGCTAACGTAGCCGTGCTAATGTAGCTGTGCTAATGTAGCCGTGCTAATGTAGCTGTTCTAATGTAGCTGTGCTAATGTAGCTGTTCTAATGTAGCTGTGCTAATGTAGCTAGGCTAATGTAGCTGTTCTAATGTAGCTGTGCTAATGTAGCTGTGCTAACGTAGCCACGCTACGGCAACGTCATCATGGAAATTATCGTGTCGACCCGGGTCTGCAATTCACGCTGAAGCCGAGCGGAGGCGAGCCGATTAAAACCCGGGTCGAAATGCTGATTAAACCTGTTCCCCCGCCATGGGGAGCCGGGTACCAGTGGGTTAAATTGGGTTTTTGGCCGGTGGGAAAGTGGCACTAGAGTCAGAGTGTAGAGTTAGACAATATAGAGTCAGAGTGTAGAGTCAGAGGGTAGAGTCAGAGTGTAGAGTTAGAGTGTAGAGTCAGAGTGTAGAGTAAGAGCATAGAGTTAGACAGTATAGAGTCAGAGTGTAGAGTTAGAGTGTAGAGTCAGAGTGTAGAGTCAGAGCATAGAGTTAGACAGTATAGAGTCAGAGTGTAGAGTCAGAGTGTAGAGTCAGAGTGTAGAGTCAGAGCATAGAGTTAGACAGTATAGAGTCAGAGTGTAGAGTCAGAGTGTAGAGTCAGAGCATAGAGTTAGACAGTATAGAGTCAGAGTGTAGAGTCAGAGCATAGAGTTAGACAGTATAGAGTCAGAGTGTAGAGTCAGAGTGTAGAGTCAGAGTGTAGAGTAAGAGCATAGAGTTAGACAGTATAGAGTCAGAGTGTAGAGTCAGAGTGTAGAGTTAGAGTGTAGAGTCAGAGTGTAGAGTTAGAGTGTAGAGTCAGAGTGTAGAGTAAGAGCATAGAGTTAGACAGTATAGAGTCAGAGTGTAGAGTCAGAGTGTAGAGTAAGAGCATAGAGTTAGACAGTATAGAGTCAGAGTGTAGAGTCAGAGTGTAGAGTAAGAGCATAGAGTTAGACAGTATAGAGTCAGAGTGTAGAGTCAGAGTGTAAAGTCAGAGTGTAGAGTAAGAGTGTAGAGTCAGAGTGTAGAGTAAGAGCATAGAGTTAGACAGTATAGAGTCAGAGTGTAGAGTCAGAGTGTAGAGTCAGAGCATAGAGTTAGACAGTATAGAGTCAGAGTGTAGAGTAAGAGCATAGAGTTAGACAGTATAGAGTCAGAGTGTAGAGTCAGAGTGTAGAGTAAGAGTGTAGAGTCAGAGTGTAGAGTCAGAGCATAGAGTTAGACAGTATAGAGTCAGAGTGTAGAGTCAGAGTGTAGAGTAAGAGTGTAGAGTCAGAGTGTAGAGTCAGAGCATAGAGTTAGACAGTATAGAGTCAGAGTGTAGAGTCAGAGTGTAGAGTAAGAGTGTAGAGTCAGAGTGTAGAGTAAGAGCATAGAGTTAGACAGTGTAGAGTCAGAGTGTAGAGTCAGAGTGTAGAGTTAGAGTGTAGAGTCAGAGTGTAGAGTAAGAGCATAGAGTTAGACAGTATAGAGTCAGAGTGTAGAGTCAGAGTGTAGAGTCAGAGTGTAGAGTAAGAGCATAGAGTTAGACAGTATAGAGTCAGAGTGTAGAGTCAGAGTGTAGAGTAAGAGCATAGAGTTAGACAGTATAGAGTCAGAGTGTAAAGTCAGAGTGTAGAGTAAGAGTGTAGAGTCAGAGTGTAGAGTAAGAGCATAGAGTTAGACAGTATACAGTCAGAGTGTAGAGTCAGAGTGTAGAGTCAGAGCATAGAGTTAGACAGTATAGAGTCAGAGTGTAGAGTCAGAGTGTAGAGTAAGAGCATAGAGTTAGACAGTATAGAGTCAGAGTGTAGAGTCAGAGTGTAGAGTAAGAGCACAGAGTTAGACAGTATAGAGTCAGAGTGTAGAGTCAGAGTGTAGAGTAAGAGTGTAGAGTCAGAGTGTAGAGTCAGAGCATAGAGTTAGACAGTATAGAGTCAGAGTGTAGAGTCAGAGTGTAGAGTTAGAGTGTAGAGTCAGAGTGTAGAGTTAGAGTGTAGAGTCAGAGTGTAGAGTAAGAGTGTAGAGTTAGAGTGTAGAGTCAGAGTGTAGAGTCAGAGTGTAGAGTTAGAGTGTAGAGTCAGAGTGTAGAGTTAGAGTGTAGAGTAAGAGTGTAGAGTAAGAGTGTAGAGTTAGAGTGTAGAGTCAGAGTGTAGAGTCAGAGTGTAGAGTTAGAGTGTAGAGTCAGAGTGTAGAGTAAGAGTGTAGAGTCAGAGTGTAGAGTCAGAGCATAGAGTTAGACAGTATAGAGTCAGAGTGTAGAGTCAGAGTGTAGAGTTAGAGTGTAGAGTCAGAGTGTAGAGTTAGAGTGTAGAGTCAGAGTGTAGAGTAAGAGTGTAGAGTTAGAGTGTAGAGTCAGAGTGTAGAGTCAGAGTGTAGAGTTAGAGTGTAGAGTCAGAGTGTAGAGTCAGAGTGTAGAGTTAGAGTGTAGAGTCAGAGTGTAGAGTTAGAGTGTAGAGTCAGAGTGTAGAGTAAGAGCATAGAGTTAGACAGTATAGAGTCAGAGTGTAGAGTCAGAGTGTAGAGTTAGAGTGTAGAGTCAGAGTGTAGAGTAAGAGTGTAGAGTTAGAGTGTAGAGTTAGAGTGTAGAGTCAGAGTCTAGAGTTAGAGTGTAGAGTCAGAGTGTAGAGTTAGAGTGTAGAGTCAGAGTGTAGAGTTAGAGTGTAGAGTTAGAGTGTAGAGTCAGAGTGTAGAGTAAGAGTGTAGAGTCAGAGTGTAGAGTAAGAGCATAGAGTTAGACAGTATAGAGTCAGAGTGTAGAGTCAGAGTGTAGAGTCAGAGTGTAGAGTAAGAGTGTAGAGTCAGAGTGTAGAGTAAGAGTGTAGAGTCAGAGTGTAGAGTAAGAGCATAGAGTTAGACAGTATAGAGTCAGAGTGTAGAGTCAGAGTGTAGACGTAGACGGTGTCGAGGCGGAGCTGCTGCTCACACATGAATTCTTGAAGCCTCACACTCCTCGAAAGGCAACCTGCTGGCAGAGCTGCATACCGCAGGCGTCGGCCACATAAATACATGTAATTACAGCTCACACACACACACACACACACACACACACACACACACACACACACACACACACACACACACACACACACCCTGGAGGAAGTGTGCCGCTGAAGAAAGATGAACAGCAGGACCAACTGTTCAACAGCAATCAGTGTGATTACTACTGGCTACAGTGTGTGTGTGTGTGTGTGTGTGTGTGTGTGTGTGTGTGTGTGTGTGTGTTGCTGGAACCTCATCTCATCAGCAAGGCCCAGAGAAAGACTCCTGCCTCAAAATGAAGGCAGAGGAGTAGAACTGACGGAGAACCCAGTCCTCTGTGGGAGGGGCCTGACGGAGAACCCATCCTCTGTGGGAGGGGCCTGACGGAGAACCCAGTCCTCTGTGGGAGGGGCCTGACGGAGAACCCAGTCCTCTGTGGGAGGGGCCTGACGGAGAACCCAGTCCTCTGTGGGAGGGGCCTGACGGAGAACCCATCCTCTGTGGGAGGGGCCTGACGGAGAACCCATCCTCTGTGGGAGGGGCCTGACGGAGAACCCAGTCCTCTGTGGGAGGGGCCTGACGGAGAACCCAGTCCTCTGTGGGAGGGGCCTGATGGAGAACCCAGTCCTCTGTGGGAGGGGCCTGACGGAGAACCCAGTCCTCTGTGGGAGGGGCCTGAAGGAGAACCCAGTCCTCTGTGGGAGGGGCTTGATGGAGAACGTGGAGGAACGTGGGTTCTGAGAGAACTGACTGGCTGGAAGGAGGTCCAGACCCGCTGGACCCGGTTCCCTGTTGGTTTATTTGGTTTGTTCAGAACCACCAGAAACACAACTTCAGGTAAATGGCTCCCGAAGTGGAACTTTACAAAAACACTGGTCTCCAAGGAAACGGCTTTTCTGAAAAGCTGCTACTGCACATGCTCAGTAGACAGTTTCCTCCACAGCACCATGGTTCTCCTGGTCCTGATCCAGGTTCTCCTGGTCCACGTTCAGGTTCTCCTGGTCCAGTTCTTGGTCTCCTGGTCCAGGTCTTGGTTGTAAGGGTTGTTTGTGGAAGCGGATGTGGTTTTGAAAACGTTGTGGTGTAAAAGTGAAAGAGAACCGCTTCATGACTATTGATGAAAGCTTCCATGGCTCTGAGGCTAATGCTAGGTAGCTAGCTTCCATGGCTCTGAGGCTAATGCTAGGTAGCTAGCTTCCATGGCTCTGAGGCTAATGCTAGGTAGCTAGCTTCCATGGCTCTGAGGCTAATGCTAGGTAGCTAGCTTCCATGGCTCTGAGGCTAATGCTAGGTAGCTAGCTTCCATGGCTCTGAGGCTAATGCTAGGTAGCTAGCTTCCATGGCTCTGAGGCTCATGCTAGTTAGCTAGCTTCCATGGCTCTGAGGCGAATGCTAATAATAATAATAATAATGAATTTTATTTGTCATGCACTTTACATTTGTAAAACAAATCTCAAAGTGCTACAATGGAATTTAAAACAACAGTGACGATTAAAAGTAACAAATACAGGCTAAATCATTAAAAACACTCATACTTACACTCATAAAATGCAACAGAAAACAGTAAAATCATTCAAAAGCTTTCAAAAACAAAAACGTTTTCAGGCAAGATTTAAATGAGTCCACCGACTGTGGTGCCCTCAGGTGGACAGGTAGGGCATTCCACAGTCGGGGTGCTGCAGCCTGAAAAGCCCTGTCCCCCATGGAACACAGTTTGGTTTTGGGGACCTTCAGCAAATTGATGTTGGCGGAGCGGAGGCGTCTGGTCGGGTCATGTGGAGAGAGAAGTTCTTTAAGGTACACTGGTGCACTACCATAGACACACTGATGGGTCAGGAGGCAGATTTTGTATTCCAGCCTGAACCTAACCGGGAGCCAGTGAAGGTTATGGAGAATGGGAGTGATATGGTGTCTTTTTGGCACCCTCATCAGGATCCTGGCAGCACAGTTCTGGATCGACTGAAGCCGTTGAAGGCTTCTTCCAGAGATCCCGATGAGGAGTGCATTGCAGTAGTCCAGCCTGGAGGAGACAAAAGCATGGACCAGCTTCTCAGCAACGGGGAGGGAGAGGAAGGGGCGTAGTTTGGAGATGTTCCGGAGGTGAAAAAATGAGGTCTTACAGATGTGTTGGATATGGAGGTCAAAGGAGAGGGTGGGGTCAAAACGGACACCCAGGTTGGTAACGGCAGTTGTTGGGTTGATTATGTGACCGGCAAATGATAGAACTGTGGAAGGGGAGGACTTGAGTTGATGTGGAGTTCCAATTAATAGAAATTCAGTTTTGGAGCTGTTGAGCTGGAGAAAATTGTCATTCATCCATGCTTTAGTCTCCTCCAGGCAGGCGGTGAGTGATTGAATAGAGAGGGAGGAGGTCCGGTCCAGCCTGACATAGAGCTGAGTATCATCAGCATAGCAATGGTAGGAGACTCCATGCCTGCTGATGATGTGGCCCAAAGGGAGCATGTAGATGGAAAACAGGCTGGGTCCCAGCACTGACCCCTGGGGAACCCCACAGGTGACAGCGTGGGACCTCGACCTGGCTTCCCCAAGGGCCACATACTCAGCCCTACCAGTCAGGTAGGACCGGAACCACTGGAGCACTGTATCTGAAAGACCAATGAAATGCTGGAGTCTGTGGAGGAGGATGGAGTGGTCAACAGTGTCGAAGGCGGCTGAGAGGTCCAGGAGTAACAGGAGTGAAGGAGAATGCTAGTTAGCTAGCTTCCATGGCTCTGAGGCTAATGCTAGTTAGCTAGCTTCCATGGCTCTGAGGCTAATGCTAGGTAGCTAGCTTCCATGGCTCTGAGGCTAATGCTAGTTAGCTAGCTTCCATGGCTCTGAGGCTAATGCTAGTTAGCTAGCTTCCATGGCTCTGAGGCTAATGCTAGTTAGCTAGCTTCCATGGCTCTGAGGCTAATGCTAGTTAGCTAGCTTCCATGGCTCTGAGGCTAATGCTAGTTAGCTAGCTTCCATGGCTCTGAGGCTAATGCTAGTTAGCTAGCTTCCATGGCAGCATCACTCTGTGTTGTTCTGTCTGCTACCATTAATAAATGTGTTTTAAAAAACCCGGTGCTTTTTTTTCAGTTTTTAGCATTTGCTTGGCGGCCAGATTGAAGCCACTGGTGGACCGTCTTTGGCCCACGGACCTAAGGACCTTTTGTTTGCCCCCCCCCCCCCCCCCCACACTAGACCAACTGGAAACAGCTCAGTGAAGACACAGGATTTACTCCACAACAAAATATAATTTAATGAAGTCACTTTTTACTGTGTTGATCACAACTCTACGTGATGTAAAAAACAGAAAAGGAACAAAGAAGCTGCAGGGGGCGGGGCTAGGGGCTTGGCAGGGGCGGGGCGTGACGTAAGGCATGCAGTCCCCATTGAAAGCTACAGGTCAGAACAGGAAGACACACAGCTACACAGAAGCGCTCACTATTTCCACTCCGCTCCGATAAACATTTCTTCTTTGCACATTAAACCGAGAGAAGTGGCGATTCATCACGACACCAAAAGCAGAGAAGTTCACAGACGGCGGGAGGACAGAGCAGGACCTGTCCGCCGGGTTCGGTTCCCGCCGTGTCCCGATCGACGAGCCGGTGCTGCACAGGGAAGTGAGCCAGCGGACATGGACACCAGGGGGGGTTAGTGGGCTGAGGGGGACAGCCGTGACTCCGGCATTCTACCCTTGTAGCGAAGCCCTTTTGAAAGCCTGCAGGAAGCGGCGTCCGTCCCGGGACTGGCGTCCGTCCCGGGACCGGCGTCCGTCCGTCCCGGGACCGGCGTCCGTCCGTCCCGGGACCGGCGTCCGTCCGTCCCGGGACCGGCTGGCAGCTGCAGGGAGAACCGGGCTTATAAAAAGTGCAGACTTACTGGGCTCCATGGTGCAAAACTCGAATGAGCTCTGGATTCAAAGTGGCCTCAGCATATATAAATACAGCTCTATATTTGCCTCCATATAAAAATAAAATCAGCAATACACAGATACTGCACACCCAGGGAGTCGAGATTGATCAGATTATTGACAAGCTGTTGAGGAAATGTACAGACGTGGAAATCAGAACCCTAAGATGCAGGAGAAATAAATATTCAGAGGCTCAGTCCCGGTCGCTGCGCTGCGGCGGAGCAGTAGGGGGCGAGGTGGAGTCACGGCTGCCGAGGGGGGGGGGATGGAGTCGGGCTGTGCGGCGGGTGGAGGTGGAAGGTCGCAGGTCGCGGCTCAGTGCTGCTGGGCGTCCAGCTCGCGCTGTCGGCAGCCCACGGCGGTGATGAGCGCGGCGCCCTTGCCGCTGCCGTCCTCCGACAGCAGGAAGGTCACGTCGCACTTCGGGGCCAGATCCTTCACCGTCTGCTGGAAGATCCGCGAGAAGCTGCAGGGGGAAAGCAGGGGCCGGCGTTAGCGAGCGGCTCCGAGCACCACGGGTTGGACACCGTCAGCTGAACCAGACCAGAGCCGTCCTGACGTCACGCTAAACGGCGCAGAGACCCGACACGGTCCACCAGACACCGAACCGCCCAACATCAAACACCGAGCCACCCAACGTGATCCTCCCAACACGATCAACCAAACATGATCCACCCGACACCAAACACGAAACCACCCGACAACATCCTCCCTACACGACCCTCCCGACACGGTCCACCCGACACCGAACCACCCAACGCCGATCCAACAGCCAGGTTTGTCCCGTCAGTCCAGCTGCATTTTACATCAACCTCAAACAGCTGATTCTGATCGGACGATTCTCAATCCCTGTTTACCTGGACTTTTTATTCCTCTGTAAATCTGAACAAAGCTTCATTCTGCTCTAAGATCTCCATGGAAACGCCTGAAAACTCAGGATTAGGTTTGAATCCGACGAGCCCGGCGGGCTTGTTCTCCTCTGGATCAGAATTATCTGCTGATGAGGCCACTTCATTCTGCCAGTTCTGCTCTGACGCAGAATTCCAAGATGGCGGCCCGCGGTTCGACTCGCACGGAGACAGTTTATTTCACGGCAGTTTTATAAGAATCGGCCATCACCTGCATCATGGGGTTGGCAGAGGAAGGGAGATTCCAAAACACTTCTTTTAATCTGCAGCCTATCAACTGGGTGGAAGCCATCTTGAAATCTACGATGGCAGTTTCAAATCAATTTCAAAATGGCTTCATTGAATCCGCAGCCCCTTAAAACCGAGAGGTAGACCTTGAAAGTTTCTTCTCACGGTTTATTGTTCCAGAGATATAAAGCTAGGGTAACTGCTTGGTGGCCATCTTGAAATCCAAGATGGCGGACGCAAACACCGTTATAAATGGCTTCCTTGAATCCACAGACCCTGAAAACATGGGGGTAGATCTGGAAGGCAGCTCTGTGTCTGCTGTATTCAGGGAGATATTACCGTCTGGGCCCGGATATAAGACGGTATGTTTTTCCAGGAAGGGTTTTCTCTAAAACGGGGAGGTGCTCTGATGGAGGACTGGATGGAGCCAGAGTCCCGGGGAGCTGGACTGCCTCTGCTCCATGCAGTGGCTCCGCCCCCCGTTAGGGGGAGCTAGTGAGCTGGACAGAGTGTCAGCCTGCAGCAGTGAGAGAAGAAGACTGAGCAGTGTGGCTGCTGCTGGTTTTTCTAAGCTTCATTTCAAACAGCATCCAGAATACCTGCCTGTCAGTACTCGAGTATACTTAGCTGATGTTCAGGATGGAGGTGGAACTGATATTTGTGAGTTTGTCAGTTTGTTATGAAGTTTCAACGCAGATGCTAATTCGTTAGCATGCCAATGTCGTTTCCATTAATAGTTAGCATTGAGCTAGCAGCTCTGATTTTAAATACTGACTGGATTAGTTTTCAGACAGTGATGTATGCTGTGATCCATCTTGTGTGTTTGTTCACTTCTATATTTGTCTGGTTTGTTTCAGTTTTACAGCCTTCAGGAGAAAGTAATAAAAGCTCAGAGCAGCTGAAACCTGCTGCTTTCTCTCTGAAGAACTGTTCTCTACAGGCCAGACTGAACCCAACATCCAGGAGGCTGAATTATTCATGTTCATGAAGCTGAACAGAACTGGAGTTTGATGGTTACAAAGTTATTCACATCATTAATGCAGTTATTGAACCTTTGAGGTTCTGAATTGTTGCTTCTTCACTGAGTCACCGCCTCAGATTCTGAGAAAGAGAATATAGTTTTTATTTAATACTGCAGTAAAATTTCTTGATCTTAAATCACATGAAGTGTTTTCTCTGTTGTGAGTTTTTGGGTTTAGAATAATTGTACAATAAAAAGTTGTTTTCTGAGTAACCTTATTGTCTTCAACATATTTTTATTTTCACAAAGTGATATTTGAAAAACGGATCGTCTTATAATCAGAGTCGTCTTATATTTGGAAACAATACGGTACATAAAGTAGACTTAGCAAGGTGGCCATATTTGAATTTAATATGGCGGCCACCAGGGGGCGTCGATTTTTGGGGTATGCTGCACAGACCCCGGCAGTATCCAATCAGAATGCTGCACAGACCCCGGTGTCAGAGAGGAGTTCATCCCTCGTTTTCCCATGAAAACGTGTGTGGTCTTACTGTGTGTGTGTGTGTGTGTGTGTGTGTGTGTGTGTGTGTGTGTGTGTGTGTGTGTGTGTGCGTGTGTGTGTGTGCGTGTGTGTGGGTCTTACTGTGGGTGGAGCTTGTACAGCGTGCCGTCCACGCCCACCGTCACCTCCAGGTGGTCCAGCCCGCGGTTCTCCCGGATCTTGTCCACCACGGCGGCCATGCCGGCGCCGCAGATCTGCGCGGCGCGGCGCGACACGGTGCCGCACACCTCCTTCACGATGATGCTGTCGTCGCAGGTGCTGTCCAGGCCCAGCTGCTGCAGGATGGCCCGCACCTGCAGCAGCGCCAGGCGGTCGCTGGGGGCGGAGCCACAGCCGGTCAGAGCCGGTCACATGTCACCACACACACACACACACACACAAAAACACACACACAGTCTCGTATTTCTATCCTTGTGGGACCTTCCATTGACTCCCATTCATGTCTAGCCCCTAACCCTGACCCTTACCCTAACCCTAACCCACACCACAACAAAGCCTAACCCTAAAGAAATGTTTTGCACTTTTACTTTTTTCAGTAACAACAACATGGTCAAGAAAACACTGTTTCTCCTACTTAGGACCGGAAAAAGGTCCCCACAAGGCACGTCGTTCCACGTTTTGCTATCCTTGTGGGGATATTTGGCCCCAACAACGATAGAAATACGAGAACACACACACACACACACACACACACACACACACACACACACACACACGCTCAGTCTTGTATTTCTATCCTTGTGGGGACCGTCCATTGACTCCCATTCATGTCTAGCCCCTAACCCTGACCCTTACCCTAACCCTAACCCACACCACAACAAAGCCTAACCCTAAAGAAATGTTTTTGCACTTTTACTTTTTTCAGTAACAACAACATGGTCAAGAAAACACTGTTTCTCCTACTTAGGACCGGAAAAAGGTCCCACAAGGCACGTCGTTCCACGTTTTGCTATCCTTGTGGGGACATTTGGCCCCGACAAGGATAGAAATACAAGAACACACACACACACACACACACAGCTGTTCTCTGACTCCACCACATGGAGATAAAGCTGGATGAGCTTCGTCCCCAAATGTCCCCAAATGTCCCCAAATGTCCCCAGAAGTGTCTCCTGTCAGCTCTCAGGACGCTGGACGGCTTCAGCTTCAATTCATTCAGGGGAAATAAGACGAGTCTGATCTCCAGCTGCTGAGGAATCAGCTGACTGACCGTCAGTAACGCTGAACACACACCGACACACACCTCACACCAGGAGGAGGAGGAGGGAGGAGGAGGAAGAGGAGGAGGAAGAGGAGGAGGGAGGAGGAGGGGGAGGGAGGGGGAGGGAGGAGGGAGGAAGAGGAGGAGGGAGGAGGAGGGAGGAAGAGGAAGGAGGAGGAGGGAGGGGGAGAGAGGAAGAGGAGGAGGAGGAGGAGGAAGAGGAGGAGGAGGAGGAGCTTCAGTGTGGAGTCAGCAGGCTTCAGAGTCCATTAATCTGATTGGTTTGATCGGAAGCAGTGAAGCAGAACCAGAGAAGGTCCGATCCGGTCCGGTCCGGTCCGACTCACCTCTCTATCTGGGACAGGAACTTGGTCTCGAAGATGCCCCGGGTCTTCAGCGTCTCGGAGATCTGTCCCCGGAACAGGAAGCCTCTCTTGGTCAGGTCGATGAGGATCTGCCGGACGATCTCCCCCAGGTACATCCCACTGATCATCTTCTCAAAGCTGCACACACACACACACACACACACACACACACACACACACACACACACACACACACACACACACACACACACACACACACACACACACACACACACACACACACACACACACACACACACACACACACGAGCAGGAATGAGGACGAGTGTGGCTGTAACAGAGTGACGCTGGGCCGGAATCGAACCGCCGACCGGCTGGCGCGGCTCCATGCTGACCTCTGCTTGCCCTCGTTGAGTGAGTTCTCGTCCACCGCCTGGTCGTACGGCGTCCGGATGTCGTCCAGGCAGCCGTTGTCCCCGAAGGCGCCCCACTCCATGTTGACGCACATGCGGCCCTCGTTGCCGTCCACCGTCTCGATGTTCCTCATCTCCTCCATGTAGCAGGCGTTGCTGCCGGTTCCTGCGGGGTCGGGGGGTCACGGGGTCAGGAGTCGCGCCGAGACGGCCGGCGGCGGCGCCGCGCGTCGGGACGCTCACCTGCGATCAGCCCCACCTCGCAGGTGGGCTCCTCGTAGGCGCAGGTCATCATCGTCCCCACCGTGTCGTTCACGATGGCGACCACGTCCAGCTCGAACTCCTGCAAGCAGAGGCGCCGCCGTCAGCCGCCGCGCCGCCCGGGGCCACGCGCCGTCCGGGGGCCGCGCACCGTCCGGGGGCCACGTGCCGCCCGGGGGCCACGCGCCGCCCGGGGGCCACGCGCCGCCCGGGGGCCACGCGCCGCCCGGGGCCACGTGCCGCCCGGGGGCCACGCGCCGCCCGGGGCCACGTGCCGTCCGGAGGCCGCGGGCCGCCCAGGGGCGCCGTCCGAGCGCCGTCCGGATGCCGCGCGCCGTCCCGGGGCCGCGGGCCGTCCGCCACTGGGCCGCAGGCCGCCCACACACCACACGCCGGCTCCGGCCGGTGTTACGGTTCAGTCAGCGGCTCGCCGCCGCCCGGCCACAGCAGCAGCAGCGGTTAATGTTCAACACACCCTGGAGCCTGCAGCAGCACTCGGAGCACCATGCAGGCCACTCGCATGCCCAGACGCCGCCGGCGGGCGCCGCATGCCGCACGCCGCGCGCACAGCGCCGGCTGTCTGCGCTTTACCTGCACGGTGCGGCACGGCGCTACGCCCTAATACTTACTGGATCCTCCACCTGGAAGAATCAGATCAGTTCGTCACTCAACAGCTGGAGACCAGACCGGCACAGACAACAGGGGACGGCGAGCCGCTGGACGCCACGGCGAGGACAGGACAGGACAGGACAGAACAGGACAGGACAGGACAGGACGCTCTCGAGGCGTCCGCACGCTGGGACCGGCGCTCACACGGCGAGTTGGACGAGGACGGACGAAACGCCGCTTCGTGAGTCGATTTCTACCGGAGGAGCCTCGGCGAGCGCAGCAGCACCAGGCCGAGGTCAGGTGACCACGCCCGGCCGAGGTCAGGTGACCACGCCCGGCCGAGGTCAGGTGACCACGCCCGGCCGAGGTCAGGTGACCACGCCCGGCCGAGGTCAGGTGACCACGCCCGATGGGGCGAGATCAGGTGACTCCGCCCGACCGGATGGGGCTCAGCTGGTCAGACCTTCAGCTCCCCTGAAGTCCTCTGGGATCCACTGCAGGATGTCGGGACAAAACGCGGAAACTGAGATTTAAACGTTGATGAAAAACCATCAGATCGTCCACAACGAAGACCAGCGTCCATGAGGGGGCGCCACTTCAGCTACCGTCACCAAAACAGTTCAAAGGGAAACATCCTGTAAAGGAGGACCTGGCGATGGACACATTTGACAGAGGCAGTGTGGAGGCGGCGCGGCGTCCACGGAGGCGTCCACGGAGGCGTCCACGGAGGCGGCGCGGCGTCCACGGAGGCGTCCACGGAGGCGTCCACGGAGGCGGCGCGGCGGTTAAACACCACCACGGTTGCGTCTGAGTGCGGCCTGGTATTGAACTGGAGCTGGAGTCTGGAGTCATTCCAGGAACAGGAGCGTCGGACGTCGTCGTGTTTGGATCGGTTTAACCAGGAACGATGAAGTTAACCGGAGAACAGACCAGGTCTGAGTCACAGCCTGAGAACCTTCTGGTTCTGCGGAACCTTCTGGTTCTGCGGAACATTCCTCCGTCACTTTCCACCCCCGCCCTCTGCTGGCCTCGGTCTTCACCTTCATCCATCTTTATTTTTTTCCTCAATACATTTGAGCTGTTGAGGTATTTTGAGCTGACAGGCAGACACAAGGCATTGTGGGTATTGTTGATGTTCAGTCACTCTTCAGTTTCTTTTGATAAACATTTAAACCACCTGAGTCCGGATCACTGTTCTGTTCTGAAGAAGTGACGACCGAACACTTCCTGATGGGGAGAACGGTTCTGGACGGTAGGATGGTTCTAGACTGTAGGACGGTTCTGGACGGTAGGACAGTTCTGGACGGTAGGACGGTTCTAGACTGTAGGACGGTTCTGGACGGGAGGACGGTTCTGAACTGTAGGACGGTTCTGGACTGTAGGACAGTTCTAGACTGTAGGACGGTTCTAGACTGTAGAACAGTAGTCGGTGTTCACCATGGGGATCATGGACCCATTCTGGGTCTTAGTTGTGCCACTACATGTTTCTGGCGTCTTCCTCCAGCCCGACGATCCGCCTGCAAACAGTCTGGTCACCTCAACGCACCGCCGCCACAACACGGTCTGTACAGGCGGGCTAACGGCGGGCTAACGGCTCAGAGTGGGCTAACAGCAAGCTAACGGCGGGCTAACGGCTCAGAGTGGGCTAATAGCAAGCTAACGGCGAACTAACGGCGAGCTAACGGCTCAGAGTGGGCTAACAGCAAGCTAATGACTCAGAATGGGCTAACGGCTCAGAGTGGGCTAACAGCAAGCTAACGGCAGGCTAACGGCTCAGAGTGGGCTAACAGCAAGCTAACGGCAGGCTAACGGCATGCTAACGGCTCAGAGTGGGCTAACAGCAAGCTAATGACTCAGAATGGGCTAACGGCTCAGAGCGGGCTAACGGCAGGCTAACGGCAGACTAACGGCTCAGAGCGGGCTAACCGCAGGCTAACGGGGCGCTAACGGCTCAGAGCGGGCTAACCGCAGGCTAACGGGGCACTAACGGCTCAGAGCGGGCTAACGGCAGGCTAACGGCTCAGAGCGGGCTAACGGGGGGCTAACGGCTCAGAGCGGGCTAACTGCAGGCTAACGGGGGGCTAACAGCTCAGAGCGGGCTAACCGCAGGCTAACGGGGGGCTAACGGCTCAGAGCGGGCTAACTGCAGGCTAACGGGGGGCTAACGGCTCAGAGCGGGCTAACCGCAGGCTAAGGGCTCAGAGCAGGCTAACTGCAGGCTAACGGGGGGCTAACAGCTCAGAGCGGGCTAACCGCAGGCTAACGGGGGGCTAACGGCTCAGAGCGGGCTAACCGCAGGCTAACGGGGCGCTAACGGCTCAGAGCGGGCTAACCGCAGGCTAACGGGGTGCTAACGGCTCAGAGTGGGCTAACGGCAGGCTAATGGCTCAGAGCGGGCTAAAGGCAGGCTAACGGGGGGCTAACGGCTCAGAGCGGGCTAACGGCAGGCTAATGGCTCAGAGCGGGCTAACCGCAGGCTAACGGGGCGCTAACGGCTCAGAGCGGGCTAACGGCAGGCTAATGGCTCAGAGCGGGCTAACCGCAGGCTAACGGGGGGCTAACGGCTCAGAGCGGGCTAACTGCAGGCTACCTGGGGGCTAACGGCTCAGAGCAGGCTAACCGCAGGCTAACGGGGGGGGCTAACAGCTCAGAGCGGGCTAACGGCAGGCTAACGGCTCAGAGCGGGCTAACCGCAGTTAACGGGGGGCTAACGGCTCAGAGCGGGCTCTGCGTGGCTTTGGCTCACTCGGGGGTTGAGCGGCTCCCCCTGCTGGCCGTTGCGGCGTGCCGGCGGTCTGCCGTTACCTCCTTCCTCTTGATGGCTTCTCGCAGCAGCTCCACCACGTCTTCGCCCTCGCAGTCCGTGGCCTTGAATCCTTTGGTCCAGGTGACGAGGATCCCCTGCAGAGAGCACAGCACCTCCGTCAGCTCCTCCCGGCAGACTCCGCCCAGTGTGCGGCGGCGGCGGCGGCCGTACGGCGTCCAGGCTGGTCTGGTGGCACGGGAAGGAGAAGGTGAAGCCCAGAGGCAGCCGGGCGCTCTTCATCCCCATGTAGTCCAGGAAGTCCGAGATGCAGAAGACGATGTGGTCAAACAGCTGCAGGGACACCGAGACGCCGGGACACAGACCGGAGAGAGGCGGTCAGGACCGGCCGTGTCCCGGCAGAACCTCCTGCTGGACCCGGCAGAACCCTCACCTCCTCTCCCGTCCCCTGCATGACCTCGATAGGAATGGCGTAGATCTTGTTGTGCATCTCCACCGAGCGCCGCTTCCCGCTGCGGATCTTCACCAGCAGCACCCGGAAGTTCGTCCCTCCGAGGTCCAGAGCCAGGAAGTCTCCGTTCTCTGGGGGACGGGAGGACAGGAGGACGGGAGGACAGGAGCACGGGAGGACGGGAGGACAGGCCTTGTTAGAGACCGGCGGCTGAAAGTGTATTAGCGGTGTGTGTGAGCAGTGTGTGTGTGTTAGCGGTGTATGTTAGCGGTGTGTTAGCGGTGTATGTGAGCGGTGTGTGTTAGCTGTGTCTGTTAGCGGTGTGTGTGAGCAGTGTGTGTGAGCTGTGTGTCTGAGCATTGTGTGTTAGCGGTGTGTTAGCGGTGTATGTGAGCGGTGTGTTAGCGATGTGTGTTAGCGTTGTGTGTTAGCGATGTGTTAGCAGTGTGTGCTAGCGGTGTGTGTGTGTTAGCGGTGTGTTAGCGGTGTGCGTTAGTGGTGTATGTGTGTTAGCGGTGTGTGTATGTTAGCGGTGTGTGTTTAGCGGTGTATGTGAGCAGTGTGTGTGAGCGGTGTGTGTGAGTGGTGTGTGTTAGCAGTGTGTGTGAGCTGTGTATGTGAGCGGTGTGTGTGAGCGGTGTGTGTGAGCATTGTGTGTTAGCGGTGTGTTAGCGGTGTATGTTAGCGGTGTGCGTTAGCGGTGTGTGAGCGGTGTGTGTGAGTGGTGTGTTAGCGGTGTGTTAGCAGTGTATTTTAGTGGTATGTTAGCGGTGTGTGTTAGCGGTGTGCGTTAGCGGTGTGTGTGTGTGTGTTAGCGCTGTGTGTATGTTAGCGGTGTGTGTAAGAGGTGTGTGTTAGCTGTGTATGTGAGCGGTGTGTGTGAGTGGTGTGTGTGAGCTGTGTGTGTGAGCTGTGTGTGTGAGCTGTGTGTCTGAGCATTGTGTGTTAGTGGTGTGTGTTAGCGGTGTGTATTAGCGTCGTGTGTTAGCGGTGTGTGTTCGTGGTGTGTTAGCGGTGTGTGTTCGTGGTGTGTTAGCGGTTGTCAGCGGTGTGTGTTAGTGGTGTGTTAGCGGTGTGTGTTAGCGGTGTGTTAGCGGTGTGCGTTAGTGGTGTGTTAGCGGTGTGTTAGCAGTGTATTTTAGTGGTATGTTAGCGGTGTGTGTTAGCGGTGTGTGTTAGCGGTGTGCGTTAGCGGTGTGCGTTAGCGGTGTGTGTGTGTGTGTTAGCGCTGTGTGTATGTTAGCGGTGTGTGTGAGAGGTGTGTGTTAGCTGTGTATGTGAGCGGTGTGTGTGAGTGGTGTGTGTGAGCTGTGTGTGTGAGCTGTGTGTCTGAGCATTGTGTGTTAGTGGTGTGTGTTAGCGGTGTGTGTTAGCGTCGTGTGTTAGCGGTGTGTGTTCGTGGTGTGTTAGCGGTTGTCAGCGGTGTGTGTTAGTGGTGTGTTAGCGGTGTGTGTTAGCGGTGTGTTAGCGGTGTGCGTTAGTGGTGTGTGTGTGTGTGTTAGCGCTGTGTGTATGTTAGCGGTGTGTGTTAGCGGTGTGTGTGAGAGGTGTGTGTTAGCTGTGTCTGTGAGCGGTGTGTGTGAGCTGTGTATCTGAGCATTGTGTGTTAGCGGTGTGTGTTAGTGGTGTGTTAGCGGTTGTTAGCGGTGTGTTAGCGGTGTATGTGAGCGGCGTGCGTTAGTGGTGTCTGTTAACGGCGTGTGTTAGCGGCGTGTGTCTGTTAGCGGCGTGTGTCTGTTAGCGGTGTGCGGCGGCACCTGATCCGTCGGGCGTGCTCCTGACGAAGGTGGGCAGCATCTTGACGGTGGCATCGGCGTGCGAGTCCTTGCCGAGGCCGCGCTGGATCTCCTGCCTCATGCGCTGCTTGACCTGCAGCAGCTGCTCCTGGCTCAGCCGGAACTCGTCCAGCGTCTGCTGGATCTGCCGCGCCTGCTCCGTCAGCCGGTACGCCACCGCCGTCACCATGGCGGCGCCCTTGGCGCTGCCGCTCTCCGACAGCAGGAAGCGGACGTCCGTGTCCGGGATCAGGCGCCGCACCGTCTTGTGCAGACGGCGAGCGTACCTGTGGAGAGGGGGCGGGGTTTAACTGCTGCGCTCGCGGCGGCGCGGCGCGGCGGCCGGACACTCACTGCGGGTGCATCTTGTAGAGCGAGCCGTCGATGCCCACGGTGGTGCGCAGCCGGGCGGCGCCCCGGTTCTCCTTCAGGCGCAGCAGGATGGCGCCCAGCGTGGCGGAGATCAGGTTGGCGGAGCGGAAGGACACGATGGTGCAGACGTGCTGGACGGCCAGGCAGTCCTCCGAGGACGGCTCCACGCCGAGCCGCGTCAGGATCTCCATGCACTTCTTCAGACCCTCCTTCGTCCTGCGGGACAAGACCGACTCTGAGGTCCGGGGACAGGAAGTCCTCCTGGACAGGGGACAGGAAGTCCTCCTGGACAGGGGACAGGAAGTCCTCCTGGACAGGGGACAGGAAGTCCTCCTGGACCTGGGACAGGAAGTCCTCGTGACCCGGGGACAGGAAGTCCTCCTGACCCGGGGACAGGAAGTCCTCCTGGACCGGGGACAGGAAGGAAGTCCTCCTGGAACGGGGACAGGAAGTCCTCCTGGACCTGGGACAGAAGTCCTCCTGGACCGGGGACAGAAGTCCTCCTGGACCTGGGACAGAAGTCCTCCTGGACCTGGGACAGAAGTCCTCCTGGACCGGGGACAGAAGTCCTCCTGGACCGGGGACAGGAAGTCCTCCCAAACCAGGGACAGGAAGTCCTGGACCGGGGACAGGAAGTCCTCCCAAACCAGGGACAGGAAGTCCTGGACCGGGGACAGGAAGTCCTCCCAAACCAGGGACAGGAAGTCCTGGACCGGGGACAGGAAGTCTTCCCAAACCAGGGACAGGAAGTCCTGGACCGGGGACAGGAAGTCCTCCTGGACTGAGGACAGGAAGAAAGTTGTCCTGAACTGGGGACCGGAAGTCCTAGTGAACTGGGAACAGGAAGGACAGGAAGTGGGGACAGGAAGCGGGGACAGGAAGGACAGGAAGTGGGGCCAGGAAGCGGGGACAGAGGCCAGGAAGCGGGGACAGGGGACAGGAAGCGGGGACGGACGGGCGCGGCGCTCACTTCTCGATGGCGGAGACGTGCTTGGTCTGGAAGGTTCCGCGGGTCAGCAGCTCCGGGGTGATGCGGCCCTCGAACAGCAGCCCCTCTTTGGCCATCTTGACCAGGATGAGGCGGACCAGCTCGCCCAGGTACATGCCGCTCGCCATCTTCTCGAACCTGCGGACACAAGCACAGCGGCTCGTCTTTCCCGCCGGCGCGGCGCCATCGCCGCCGCCGCCGCCGGCTGAGCCTCACAGCTGCTTCCCCGGGTTGAGCGAGCCGCGGTCGATCTCGCGGTCGAACTCGGTGCGGATGTCCTCCAGCGAGCCGTCGTCCCCGAAGGCGCCCCACTCCGTGTTGATGCACATGCGGCCCTCGTCGCCCTCCACCAGGTCGATGTGCCGCAGCTCCTCCATGTAGCAGGCGTTGGTCCCCGTCCCTGGAAGCAGGCGGGCGGTCACGGCGGGCCCAGTGGGCCCGGCGGCGCCGCCGTTCGGAGGACAGAGTTTAGAGAGACGAGTTTCACCGATGATGATCCCCACTTCGCAGCGCTGGTCGTCGAAGCCGCAGGTCATCATGGTGCCGACCGTGTCGTTCACCACCGCCATGATGTCCGCCTCGTAGTCCTGAGAGTCCCCGAGGGACGGACGGGGACAGAGTTACACCAGACACACAACCGAGGACGGACACGGAGACGGACACGGTGGAGGACGGCAGCGTCTCACCCCGCGCTTCTGGATGGCCTTGTTCAGCAGCTTGACCACGTCCGCCCCCTCCACGCCGCTCGCCTTGAACTTCTTCGTCCAGGTCACCAGCACCGCCTGTGGAGCGCACGCACACACACACTGCATGAGCCCTGCTGTCCAGCCTGGCACGGCGCGGCGGCGGGGGCGGTGGCGGCGGTGGCGGCGGTGGCGGCGGCGGCGGCAGCGCTCACCTCATCCAGCTTGGTCTGGGCGCAGGGGAAGGAGAAGGTGAAGCCCACAGGAAGCTTCTTGTCCTTGATGTTCTGCTTCTCCATGAAGTCTCCCAGGCAGTCGGCCACGTGGTCGAACAGCTGCAACCAGACCGACACGTCACCAAGACCGGGACCAGGGCCGGGACCAGGGCCGGGACCAGGGCCGGGACCAGGGCCGGGACCAGGGCCGGGACCAGGGCCGGGACCGGGCCACAGCCGGTCCGGACCGAGACCAGGGCTGCCGCAGCAGCAGCAGGCTGCATTCACACCGAGGACACGTCTACTGAGCTGGACAGGAAGTCCTGGAGGACCAATGATCTCTCAGTTCAGCTTTAACAACACCCAGTCCTCCCCGTCTGACCACCAGAGGGCGGCAGTGTGCTCCGTCACAGGTCCTCTGACTCTGCAGCAGGGTTCAAAAACCAGCCAGTCCACTGGCTTCACTGGAAGATCAGCCTGAACACTAAAAATACTACAGCAGTACTCTCTACACTGTAAAAATACCACAACAGTACTCTCTACACTGTAAAAATACTACAGCAGTACTCTCTACACTGTAAAAATACCACAGCAGCACTCTCTACACTGTAAAAATACTACAGCATATATTTATATATATATTATAGCATATATGTTATGGGAAAAGCCATCAACGCGTGTGTGTCAGTGTGAACTGGCTGTACTGATCACTGATTGGCTGTATTGACTGCTGATTGGCTGTACTGATCGCTGATTGGCTGTACTGATCACTGATTGGCTGTATTGACTGCTGATTGGCTGTACTGATCGCTGATTGGCTGTACTGATCGTTGATTGGCTGTACTGATCGTTGATTGGCTGTACTGACTGCTGATTGGCTGTACTGATCACTGATTGGCTGTACTGACTGCTGATTGGCTGTACTGATCACTGATTGGCTGTACTGATCACTGATTGGCTGTACTGACTGCTGATTGGCTGTACTGATCACTGATTGGGTGTACTGACTGCTGATTGGCTGTACTGACTGCTGATTGGCTGTACTGATCACTGATTGGCTGTACTGACTGCTGACTGGCTGTACTGATCACTGATTGGCTGTACTGATCACTGATTGGCTGTACTGATCACTGATTGGCTGTACTGATCACTGATTGGCTGTACTGACTGCTGATTGGCTGTACTGATCACTGATTGGCTGTACTGACTGCTGAGCGACAGGACAGCAGCAGCATGATGAATATTAACACACATGACCAGGACCGGGACCAGGCCCGGGAGAATCTGGACCAGGACCAGGACCAGGAGCTTTTTCTGACGGACTAGATCAGTCCTGGTCCTGCAGAACTCCTGTCCAGCACGTTTCAGCTCCTGCTTCAACACACCTGGATGCAGTTATTGTGTCAGGATGAGCCTGTCCCTGCTCCAGGACTGCTGAAGCCGGGACAGAAGTGAAGCATGCTGGGTAGGGGCTCTGCAGGGACGGGCTGAGCAGCGCTGGACCAGATTCACGTGAAAGGTTTCAATTTGCTTGAAGTGAGATCTGACGGAGACTCCAGACTGGGTTCCTGAACCGGTCCCTCCTGGTCTGACGTCTGGTGCTGAAGTCAGAGCGCTGCTCGTCGGTGACCTTTGACCTCAGGACGTGGCGGAGCTCCTACTGCAGAGCCGGATCGGGTTACCCCTGCTCCGCCATCTGTCTCGCTCTGTCTGCGCCGGCCAATCACGCGCTTCGGCCGTGTTTGGGTTCTCGGGTTACGGCCCGACCGCCGGCTGTTCCCGGCTGTTCTCCAGAGGTCAGCGGAGGTCGCGGCGCTGCTCGGGGGGGGGGGGGGGGTCCTACCTGGGAGCCGCTGCCGTGGATGATGTCGTCGGGCGTCTCGTACACCTGGCTCTCCATCTGGACTGGCTGCTTCTTGTCCTGCGTCACTTTGACCCGCAGGATCCGGAAGTTGGACCCGCCCAGATCCAGGGCGATGAAGTCTCCCTTCTCTGTGGGCAGAGGGGGCGGAGCCATATTCAGACTCACCGTTCCGGTTGTGTCGACATGTCAGGAGTGGAGGTTCTGGAGGTTCTGGGGGTTCTGGAGGTTCTGGAGGTTCTCGAAGTTCTGGGGGTTCTGGGGGTTCTGGGGGTTCTGGAGCTGAAACCTGATTCAACCCGAGCCCTGCTGGAGCTTTGGTGGCGCTAGCTCATCGAGTGAAGCTGCCGTTAGCATCCCGATCCAGATGGTTCTGAATCCGGTCATTTTATTGGTACCGACCGAGGGTTCCGTGTTCTGGAACCTGAACGCGTCCCGGAGGCTGAGGCAGTGGAAGAGTCTGGATTTTCCATGCCGGCCCTGAACGCAGCATTCACACACGGGAGCGTAACAGCGTCAGGAGCTCGCACGTCAGCGGAGTGGGCGGGGCTAGAAGCCTCATCTTGGTCGTGCTGCTCTGCTTCAGATCCACGGCTACAACGGCACCGCTAGCACGCTAGTGTCTGCTAGCATGCCGGTGTCTGCTAGCGTGCTAGTGTCTGTTAGCACACTAGTGTCTGCTAGCGCACTAGTGTCTGCTAGCGCGCTAGTGTCTGCTAGCGCGCTAGTGTCTGCTAACGCGCCAGTGACTGCTAGCGCGCTAGTGTCTGCTAGCGCGCTAGTGTCTGCTAGCATGCCGGTGTCTGCTAGCGTTCTAGTGTCTGTTAGCACGCTAGTGTCTGCTAGCGCACTAGTGTCTGCTAGCGCGCTAGTGTCTGCTAGTGCGCTAGTGTCTGCTAGCACGCTAGTGTCTGCTAGTACGCCAGTGTCTGCTAACGCACCAGTGTCTGCTAGTACGCTAGTGTGTTAGCAGGCTAGTGTCTGTTAGCAGGCCAGTGTCCATTAGCGACTCGTCGGTACCGGCACCGCTTGCCAGGTTCTGTCAGGGTTCTTGTGTGCCCAGTACTGATCGGTCGTTGGTACGACCATGACCTATGACCTGTGACCTGTGACCTATGACCTGTGACCTATGACAGCAGCGGATGCCAACATACCAGCGGAACCGAGTTCTGAAGGTTCTTAAGAGAGCCGCCAGATTCAACAATAGGCTCTGTGTTTCACACTCGCCGCTGAGGACAGCTGGCTGGACGCCGGCGGACATTTCACCCGACACCGACCGGCGGGGGACGAGGGGGGGCCGGGGATTAAGAGTCCTCCAGAGGACGGCGTCCCGGGAACCGTTCAGCCAATGGAGCGAGACGCCGGCCTCAACAACGGGACCGCTGTTTACGCCTCGAGCTATTTTATCCGCCGCGACCGGGACGGAATGAGCCGGAGACACACCGCAGACACGCCGCGGACCGTCCGTCCCCTCTGGACGGCTCCACCCGCAGCAGGACTCCCTGGTGAAAGGTACCAGCTTGGAGCGTCTTCCACATGAGGACAACAACCATCCACAGTGTAGAACAACCACACAGCTGCTGCAGCAAACCGCCGGACGCCGTCTCAGCTGAGACAACCGCCGTCTCCCAGCTGGACCGCAGGTTCCGTTCCCCATCCGTCCACATGCTGAAGTGTCCTTGAGCAAGACCTTGAGCCCTGAGTGCTGGACCGACAGCGGTGAGGCCGAATCCTCAGGTCTCCGACGCAGACCTGAGGAGACGCTCAGCCGGTGGACGGGAGAGGACGGCGGTTTGGACGACGAACCTGAGACGGACGAGGACACGGTCGGTCCAACCCCAGGACCTGGACCAGCAGACGGAGACCATGGTGCCCACTAGTTGACCTGCTTGGTGGACGCTACATGCTACATGCTACATGCTACATGCTAGGGGTGTCAACGTCACACGTGAACACGAATAATAAATCAGAACTGTTTTCTAAAATCAGTCGTCTTCACGTCTCTGTCCTCGTCCTCGTCCTCCTCGTCCGGCCATGTTTCCGGAAAGCTTCAGATGAAACACGAGCTAAATGCTAAATGCTAAATGCTCCCCTGGTTCAGTTCTCCTCATACAGACACAGGCGGAGCGATGCCAATGACGATTAGCAAAAACCCACGGCCGCTGTAGCGTTCAGGTCGACTCGGAGACGCCATGGTAGCTAACAACGAGCGGAGCGCAGGGCGGAGCTACTGCTGGGTGGAGGCGGAGTCGGTAAGAGACCAGTTGCCATGGAAACACTCTAACAAACTGAAGGGAGAGACGCTGCTGCTAGCATCGATGCTAACGCTAGCAAGCTTGCTAGAAAGCTACTGCTAGCGGTTCACAAGCTAGCATGAGGGTTTTTATTTACAACAAATCAAAGAAATGTGACAGTGAGTGAACATGTGACCAGCTGGACCGGCCCTTCAGCCTGAGAACCAGCCGAACATCTGCTTAACGCTGAGGGGGGGCTAGAAAGAGAGATGGGATTGGGCCTTAATGGGACCATGAGGGACTGTAGTCCAATGAGACAGAGCCCTCTAGTGGTCAGAGAGCGCAACTGCAATAGAAAAAGATAATTCTGTGACGCCACGTGTGTGAAGTCCTGGTTACACCAGCAGAAAACAGAAGACACCGCTACTACATGCTACGTGCTACATGCTACGTGCTACATGCTACGTGCTACATGCTAGGTGGATATCTGGATATCTGGAGGAAGCGGGACGTTCAGCACATGAAGCCCTGACTGATCAGATCGCTGCTCAGTGGACTCTCTTCAGACAGATCCTGGACCTGAACCCGTCCAGAACCCGGCCAGAACCCATCCAGAACCCGGCCAGAACCCGGCCAGAACCCGTCAGCCCGACCCGGCAGATCACAGCAGTTCCTTTATTTTAACTCCTCCCTGAGAGAAAGACTTTCTGAAAGGAAAACATTTTGGACCGGCAGACTGTCTCAGTACGCAGTTATTGTCCCCGGCAGTGTCACTCCTGACCCCCCCTGACCCTTTTGGACCCCCCTGACCCCCCTGACCCTCTGGACCCCCCTGACCCCCCCCGACCGGAGCTGATCAATAGCTTATCAGCAGATCAAGGTTTCATCCAGCGGCGTCGAACCGTCAACATTTATTTTGACGTCACGGATCAACCTGGGCACCGAGAGACGAGAGACGAGAGACGGCGTTTAGCTGTCCACGGGTGAAGAAGACGGACCGGACCAGACCGGGTTCTGGTCTACGGGCCGGGTTCTGGTCTACGGGCCAGGTTCTGGTCTCCAGGCTGGGTTCTGGTCTCCAGAGTGGAACTGGTTCCTGGAGAACCGGGTCTTTCTGATGTGGCTACTGAAGGCGGACTCTGACCGGAGGACAGGGCAGATGAAGCCCCCCCTCCTGCCCCCCCAGGGGGCAAACCAGGACTCCCTCTGGGGTAAATCACGGGTGTCAAACATGAGCCCCGTGGGCCAAAACCAGGCCTCCAGAGACTCCAGTCCGGCTGCCCGGGCTACCAGGGGAGGCGGGGTAAAACTCTGGGGGAGAACCTGGTCCGGCAGCCAGAACCAGACCCCCCACTGAGCAGCCTGAGCCTGTTTCCACGGAGACGGAGTCTGGACGGGTTCCAAACGTTCCCCCTTTGGAACTGCTTCCAAAGTCTTGAGGAGCCTGAAGAGGGTTAGAGGGACAGCCGGAGGCCAGGAGGACCAGAACTGCAGAACCAGGTCCAGGAAGCCCCGGATCCACTGATCCCTGGATCCCTGGTGGTCCAGCCCTGCGGCTCTTGATCTGCTCTCTCAAGGCCTCAGTAAGCTTCCCCGTCACAGCAACGCCGTCCCTAAGCCATGTACGCAGCTCCCTACGCAGCTCCCTACGCAGCTCCCTACGCAGCTCCCTACGCAGCTCCCTACGCAGCTCCCTACGCAGCTCCCTACGCAGCGCCCTACGCAGCTCCCTACGCAGCTCCCTACGCAGCGCCCTACGCAGCTCCCTACGCAGCGCCCTACGCAGCTCCCTACGCAGCGCCCTACGCAGCTCCCTACGCAGCTCCCTACGCAGCGCCCTACGCAGCTCCCTACGCAGCGCCCTACGCAGCCCCCTACGGCGGGGCTTGACGCACACCTCCCGAAAATCCTAACCACGCCTGGAGGCGATGCGTGGTGACGTGAACGCCGAGGGCTGTGATTGGTCCGCTTTCGTGTTGTTTATAGAATGAAGTAGAACAATATCCTCACCCCGAAGGCTTTTCTGATCCCAACAGAGCTTCAGGAGAAATTTAGATCCAGAATGGAGCGGCGCACATGGCTATACTGCTAGCAGTGTTAGCACTGCTAGCAGACGGGGCTGTGTGTAGAGCCGCTCCTCAAACGGCTTTAATCATCCAAAAGCTCATTAGTTTCACCAACATTTCCTCCTGGTCCGCTCAGCCTCTCCTCCTCCACAGCCCGGGTCCGATATGTCATATATGCAGATATATGTTCGGTCAGTGCAGCGAGTCCAGATATCTATGTCTATAGATCTATGTCTATGTCTGTGAAGGTGTAGGGGTGATGGCGTAGGGGTGATGGCGTAGGGGTGATGGCGTAGGGGTGATGGCGTAGGGGTGGTGGTGTAGGGGTGGTGGCGTAGGGGTGATGGCGTAGGAACGGCGTTGCTGCGACGGGGAAGCATACCGAGGCCTTAACCGTAGAATCATTCTAGAGGAAGAAGCTCAGACCGTCAGGACCTCAGAGGTTCTAGTCGGTGGGGGGGGGGGGGCTTTCACCTCGGAGTCTGATCTCCGCCACGGGTTTTTAGCCGTCTGGATGTAGCCGGGGCTGGGGGCCGGGTCCAGGGCCGGGCTCAGCCCCCCCCCCAGACCCAGACCCAGACCCAGACCCAGACACAGACCCCCCCGTCTGTCGTTACTCTGACTCACTTGTCCCCTCGCTCCGTCCGTCCCTCCAGCTCTGCCCTTTAACATGTCAGCGTGACCTGGAGGAGCTATTAATAGCCCCCCCCCCCCCGCTGCCCCCCCCCCCCCCCCCCCCGCCCCCCCCCCCGCCCCCCCCCCCCCCGCCGCCGCCCCGTCTCACTGGACAGCCGCCGGTCCTCTGAAGTCCTCCAGTGAGGACGAACAACAGAAGAGAGGAAGAGGAGCAGAGTCTTCCTCGTGGAGCCTGGAGGACAAAGTCTGACGTCCAGAGAGACGCTTATTCAGGACGCTGCCAGGACACCTCCACCTCCACCCTGCACCCTCCACCTCCACCCTGCACCCTCCACCTACACCCTCCACCTCCACCTCCACCCTTGCTCTCTGCGGTGATCTTCAGGTCTGACTGTAGTTTTGCGCCTGTTGTTTGGAGCTGCTGTGCTGTCGGGACGGAGAACAGCCCAACAGCCGCTCCGGCGTTTCCACGACTCAGCACATTTTCCCTCCGCAGGCCGGAGCCGGGAACGCCGCGCCAGGCCACGCCCCCCAGCAGACCGCCTCAGAGTGTGTGTGTGTGTGTGTGTGTGTGTGTGTGTGTGTGTGTGTGATGTGGGTCCTTGTTTGTTGTTAAAATGATGGCACAGCCGAAGGTAGATGATGTTGAGGGTTCTTTTATTTTCCCAGAACAAATCCCAAAGTGAGGAAACAAAATGACGAGCTCAAAACTATTTACAGTATTTAGAAAAAGAACAGGAAGGAAACAGAACATTCTCACAGAGACATTGGGCTTTTGTTACCTCCAGTGTAACAAGTCAAAAGTCAACGCTCGCAGGCTGCCACTCTCTCAGTCAGAGGGAAGTCTGACTCTCCCACAGCTGGAGGTGGGCCTGTGGAGGTTTGACCCCGCAGGCCCCTCCCCTCAGGTCATTAACAATGAAAATCAAAGTTTTCTCCCACAAAACATAATAAATCCCCGTAATGAATTCATGGTCATTTGTTCAAAAATATGCAGAAACAAACAGTCCTACCGCTGCATCTCCCAGTACGTCAGTCATGAAAAGAAATTATTTTCCTGCCAAAATGGGAACCTTTCGGTGACGTCATCATGACATCACTTCCGGGTTTCCCCATCTGACGGGCGATAAACAGGAAGTGAGCACGGCGCTCGGTTTGCCAGTGGGAGGATGCGAATGGGACGTGAATACTGGTGAAAAGTTTGCAGGGTGAAAAGATGATGGCAGGAGGACCGGCAGCGGTCGAGTGTGAACCCGCGACTGCTGCGGTGAAGAACAGCGGCCCCCGTCAGAGTGACTCCGTCACATCGTGTGTGTGTGTGTGTGGTGTGTGTGTGTGTGTGTGTGTGTGTGTGTGTGTGTGCGTGCAGCCCTACCCGACCCCTGCGGGATGGAGCGGACGAAGGTGGGCAGCATCTTGACGGTGGCGGTGGCGTTGGTGTCGCGGCCTAGCCCCGCCTCCATCTCCCGCTTGAAGCGGCTCATCAGGTCCTTCAGGGTGTCGTCCGAGAACCGCATGGAGAACAGGTACTTGTCGATCTGGAACGGCGGAGAGTCAGTCAGTACACACACACACACGCACGCACGCACACCGCACCGCACACGCACTGCACACACACACACCGCACACATACACACACACACCGCACACATACACACACACACCGCACACATACACACACACCGCACATGCACACCAGGACTCCATCATGATGGAATTCTGGAGCCAGAGATGAAAAAACACAGCGACAAGGGGCGGGCCAGAGAGCGACAGGGGCGGGGCCAGAGAGCGACGGGGGCGGGGCCAGAGAGCAGCAAGGGGCGGGGCCAGAGAGCAGCAAGGGGCGGGGCCAGAGAGCAGCAAGGGGCGGGGCCAGAGAGCAGCAAGGGGCAGGGCCAGAGAGCAGCAAGGGGCGGGGCCAGAGAGCAGCAAGGGGCAGGGCCAGAGAGCAGCAAGGGGCGGGGCCAGAGAGCGACGGGGGCGGGGCCAGAGAGTGACAGGGGCGTGGCCAGAAAGCAGCAAGGGGCGGGGCCAGAGAGTGACAGGGGGTGGGGACAGAGAGCGACAGGGGGCGGGGCCAGAGAGCGACGGGGACGGGGCCAGAGAGATACAGGGGCGGGGCCAGAGAGCGACAGGGGCGGGGCCAGAGAGCGACAGGGGCGCGGCCAGAAAGCAGCGAGGGGCGAGGCCAGAGAGTGACAGGGGCGCGGCCAGAAAGCAGCAAGGGGCGGGGCCAGAGAGTGACAGGGGCGGGGCCAGAGAGTGACAGGGGCGGGGCCAGAGAGCGACAGGGGCGGGGCCAGAGAGCGACAGGGGCGGGGCCAGAGAGCGACAGGGGGCGGGGCCAGAGAGCCCAGGACTGACGTTGTGTTGGTCCGTTTACAGAGTTCTTTATTTGAAGCTACACCGGGAACATCTGAGGCCACACCAGGCGGCAGCTAGCGGACCGGACCGGATCACACCGGACCGGACCAGACTGGACCGGACTGGACCGGACCGGACTGGACCAGGCAGAACCTGCCTTTCCTTTGGATGGTGGTGAGACCCACCTGCTGCTCCGTCAGAGCTGCAGAACCTCCAGCTCAGCACCGGGAGTGGGACCAGGACCGGGACTGGAGCCAGTGAGCTGATGTGTGCGTGTGTGTGTGTGTGTGTGTGTGTGTGTGTGGGGGGGGGGGGGGCAGCAGAGGTTCGAATCCCGCCGCTGCCAAAAGGCAGAGTCCACGTCTGTTTGTTTGTCCTTTGAGTCCCGAGGAGTCCAGCTGCTGGTCTGACCCGGTTCTGCGGCTCCTGTTGACCCCGGGCGGCTCCTGTCGCCCCATACGACCTCAGCGGCGCCGACTTTCAGGGAAAAGCCTCATCTGAACTCTCTCCAGCTGATCGGGTCAAAGGTCACTCAGCCACAGGGCAGGAGCGTTTCAGGCCATGTTGACTTTAGGATCCGGTTCCAGGTTTTCCAGGCTGGACACCGGACCGTCCTCCTGAGGACACCCAGTGCCGCGGGCCGGGGGGGACCGGGGAACAGGACCAGAGGATGGGCAGGGGTTAAAGGTCAAAGACCCGCACGGACATGAGGGGGAAACAAGAACAACGGTTCAAGAGAAAACTGGACCGGAGCTCCAGTGCAGGTCTGGTCCGGGTCTGGTCCGGGTCTGGTCCGGGTCTGGTCCGGGTCTACAGTCCCTCCAGTGAGGCAGAACCCCAGAGCCGGGTTCCTGAACACTGATCGTGTTGATCCAGCAGCTCCAAGAACCCAGAACCCGATCCAGGACTGATGAATGATTGATGGACCATCCAGGGAACTAACCCCTAGCTAGCAGCTAACGCTAGCTCCTGCTAACTGCTGATCAGAGCTCCATTAAACTTCAGTAGCCCCCCCTCACACACACACACACACACACACACACACATCCCCCCCTCCAGAGGGTAAACTCTCCAGACCAAGGTCAGGTGGGCTGCAGGTTTCAGGATGAGGGATGAAGCAGCCCCCCCCCCTCCAGACACCTGTCTGCTTCGGTCGCCATGGAAACCCCTGCTCCGGAAGCAGTCCCCCCCCCCCCCCCCCCATCCCTGACCAGGCCTTTCTCAAGGACATCCATCACAGCTGACCGGCCCTAATCAATCACACTGCAGCAGCCTTTACCCCCCCACCCCCCGCGGTCCCGGTCCCCCCCCCGATCCCGATCCCGGCGCCCCCCCCCCCCGCTCACCTTCTTGAGCTGGTCATCCTTCAGCTCGGTGAAGTAGTAGGCCAGCAGCTGAGCGGCGATCATCCTGCCGGTGGTCCGGAGCGGAGCGGCCGCGAGGCGTCGACAGCGGGGGGGTCAGCGGGGCAGGGGGGCAGCACGAGCTCTCCCGGAGCCCCACGAGACCACCGGGACACGAAGACACGGGCTCGAGTCCGGACGAGCTGCGGCAGGAGGCGAGAGCGCGACAGTCACGGCTCACACACACACACTCACTCACTCACACACTCCGCGGCGCTGGGTCCGGGTCTGGGTCTGGGCTGCCGGTCCCCCCCCCCGCGCTGGCCTCAGATGGAACAGCTCGGCCCGGCCCTGCCCCCACACCGCGCTCTGATTGGTCCGGAGCAGAGGAAGGAGGGGCGGAGCCAGCCGGAGGGGGGCGGGGGGGGGGCTGCATCTGCATGATAACACGCCCCACACACACACACACACACACACACACACACACACACACACACACACACACACACACACACACACACACACACGCTCTCTCTCTCTCACAATCTCACACTCACACGCGCGTTGCCATGGCGCCCGGAGGTGGACGTGCAGAGAGGCAGGACGGCCACAGTGACGTCATAGTGTCTCCTGACTGCAACAGGCTCTTCATCATCCTCACCTTCATCATCACGAGCTGAAGGCTGCAGACTGCAGACATGTCCTCATGCCGTCCCCATGGTGTCCTCATCCCGTCCCCATGGTGTCCTCATGGTGTCCTCATAGTGTCCTCATAGTGTCCTCATGCCGTCCCCATGGTGTCCTCATGCCGTCCCCATGGTGTCCTCATGGTGTCCTCATGGTGTCCCCATGGTGTCCTCATGGTGTCCTCATGCCGTCCCCATGGTGTCCTCATGGTGTCCTCATGGTGTCCCCATGGTGTCCTCATGCCGTCCTCATGCCGTCCCCATGGTGTCCTCATGGTGTCCTCATGGTGTCCCCATGGTGTCCTCATGCCGTCCCCATGCCGTCCTCATGGTGTCCTCATGGGGTCTCTGCAGCTCTTCATCACATGGTCCTCTTCGTCTCTTCCCTGCCGGTCCTGGTTCTGCAGCTGGTTCTGGGTCTGGTTCTGGTTCTGGGTCTGGGTCTGGTTCTGGGTCTGGGTCAGGGTCTGGTTCTGGGTCTGGTTCTGGTTCTGGGTCTGGGTCTGGGTCTGGTTCTGGTTCTGGTTCTGGGTCTGGGTCTGGGTCTGGTTCTGGTTCTGGGTCTGGGTCTGGGTCTGGGTCTGGTTCTGGAGTCGCAGTTTGATGTTCCGGAATCACTGACCCACTCAGGTGAAGACAGGTGAATGTCCTCTGGTGGTCCCTCGTCCTCGGTCCACTCAGCCAGGACAGGACGGTCTTCCTGTTCATATTCCAGCCGGGGACGAGGGACAGACAGGCGGGACGAGCAGAGACAGTGGTGAGACGGGGACCTGCAGGACTGACGTCTAGAGTTAGAATGTTGTGGAAAAGACCAAACTGTTTACAACAGGAAATGACTCCATTTTCAACAGGAAGCCCTTCAGAGGACCTGCTGCTGAACGTCCAAAGACACGCTAGCTAGTTAGCTTCCATGGCTCTGAGGCTAATGCTAGTTAGCTGTCCATGGCTCTGAGGCTAATGCTAGTTAGCTGTCCTTCATAGCTCTGAGGCTAATGCTAGTTTCATGGCTCTGTGGCTAATGCTAGTTAGCTAGCTGTCACGGCCCTGAGGCTAATGCTAGTCGCTCAGCTCCACTCTGAGTTGTGTCCAACACGTTATAAAAATAGTTTTTAAAAATCAATGGTTTTTTTTTTAAATTTTTACACTTTCCTTGGTGTCTGGGCGGCCGGATCGGAGGCTCTCGCAGGCCAGTTTTGGGCCTCGGGTTTGAACCTGCCAGCTGTCACGTCCCGGTCTTGCGGTGTTTTTCTCGGGTTTTGTCAACACGCGGCGAGCCGCTGACCCAAAATATCACCGCTGTTTACGTCTCCGCCTGAATGTGACCTGAAGCAGGGTCCAGGAGCCTCACGTCTCCGGACCTGTCCTCTGTCCTCCCTGTGTCTCCTGTCCTCAGTCTGTCCTCGCCTGCACCAGGACCAGCTCCAGGACCGGCTCCTGGACCGGCTCCAGGACTGGCTCCTGGACCGGCTCCAGGACCGGCTCCTGGACCGGCTCCTGGACCGGCTCCTGGACCGGCTCCTGGACCTGGTGTCGCTGGTGCACCCGGGCCGTCACTGTCCTGCCTGGTCCCTCCGGTCCTCAGAAACTGAGGCCTTGCTTATGTGCAGAGTTGGATTAGTTACTTGTAAAAAAGTAACTAGTTATAGTTACTTCTTCAAAAAAGTAACTAACAATATTTTAAAAGTAACTAATTACTAGGGTACCCAGGAAAATTAACTATTGCAATACTTTATAAACAGGTTTAAATGTCAGTGAATTTAGATCTGGTCTCGGTGTGTTTCCACCGGACGCGTTTAACGCTACTGCATTCGGGCAACAAATGACGCCCGGGTAACCGGGTACCCGGGTACCCGGTTACCCGGGTACCCGGGTTTCCTCGCTGCTGTGTGAATTCATTCGCGTGACGCGTCACGCTGCAGATCCGGCACATCCTGCAGAACATCACAGCTCCTCATCACCGTCTCAGGCCAGGATTCTTCTGCTGTTTGTCCCACAGTCCTGTGTGCACCGTCTGTGTGTGTGCGTGTGCGTGTGCGTTCTCGTATTTCTATCCTTGTCGGGGCCAAATGTCCCCACAAGGATAGCAAAACGTGGAACGACGTGCCTTGTGGGGACCTTTTTCCGGTCCTAAGTAGGAGAAACAGTGTTTTCTTGACCATGTTGTTGTTACTGAAAAAAGTAAAAGGTCAAAAACATTTCTTTAGGGTTAGGCTTTGTTGTGGTGTGGGTTAGGGTTAGGGTAAGGGTCAGGGTTAGGGGCTAGACATGAATGGGAGTCAATGGACGGTCCCCACAAGGATAGAAATACAAGACTGGGCGTGTGTGTGTGTGTGTGTGTGTGTGTGTGTGTGTGTGTGTGCGTGCGTGCGCGCGCATACTGATCGATGGTGCGGTTTTTGTTTTTTTGTTTTTTTTGTTTTCATGACTGTTTTTACTGTTCAGCACTTTGCGTTGTTTTTATAACTATGAGAAGAGCTTTTACAAATAAAGACTGAGACTGAGAGGCTCCGCCCACCGCCATGCTGCTCTGTATTCGGCATGCGGAAGTCAGCTCCGGCTGCGGCCGCTTCAGGCTGCCTGCTGCCCTGGAGGCGGTCTGAGCTCGGTGAGTTCCACCGTCTGCAGGAGCTGCCCGGACGGCCGGTTCCAGCGCTGCTTCAGGCTGACGCCCGGTTTCCTCCAGAAGCGATGAACAA
This sequence comes from Salarias fasciatus, assembly GCF_902148845.1. NCBI lineage: Eukaryota > Metazoa > Chordata > Actinopteri > Blenniiformes > Blenniidae > Salarias > Salarias fasciatus. Next base: position 3,576,134 of record NC_043750.1, read on the forward strand.
ATGAGCACGCCGCTCGCCGCACGCCGCGGCATCACGCGCACTGTTCTGCGTGGTCGGAGTCCTGCTGCCCTCCGTCAGCACGTCCGTGAAGACCTCCACGCTGATAGGCTGTCCTGGCGCCAGTTCACTTGAAAAGTTCAATTACTTCAACTCGAGCGAAGAGCGATGAAGCGGCGGGCTTCGGGCGGCGGGCTTCGGGCAGCGAGCGGTGGGCGGGCCGACTGGCAGTGCAAGTTGACGGGTGCGCAGATTTTCGCTGGAAACACTCGCTGCCTGCCGCTCAAGATTGAGCGGACAATCCCGTCGTTACATTGACTTTGTGTGTAATCTCATCGCACGAAAAATTTGCGTCCCGTCCAGTGGAAATACGCCGTCAGTGGAACATTAAAGCTCCGGAGTTTTGAAAGAACGACCATTTTTTTTTAATCCAACATCTCGAGGTTCCGCCCTCCCTCTGCTTTCTGAGCGACCAAGCCACGCCCCTTTAATTGCGCACGCGCTTTATCTGTCGGGTGAAAATGAGTTCCTCCAGTCCGGCAGCATCCTCCATGTCCAGCTGTTTCCGGTGGAGGTTCTAACTCTCCTCTGCTGGGCGAGCGCCGTGCTCTCTGGCTGCTCCACACTGACTGACAGCACGACAAGGCGGAAGCTGGAAATCTATTGGCTGAAGCTGACCGGCGCTTTCTCGGAAAACACGGGGGGCTATGAGACGAGGGCGGGGCTCATCAATACATTTCTATATTGCTTTATGCTAATATTATATTATAGCATCCAACCAGACTGACACATTGAAGCTCTGCTAAAAAATGATTCATACATTGGAAACGAACGGAAACTCCAGACACCAGCTTTAAGATGCATGTTTATTTATGTATTTATGTATTTATGTATTTATTTATTTATTTGATAGGGACAATTGCAGACATAGTTGCAAAACAATGTTTGCAGCTGATGTGGTGCATCAGAGTTTACAGCCAGAGCTAATTCACAGCTCCCGTCCCTCGTTGGGCTTTTCTACACAAAATAACACTAATCATATAATCAATCCACCGTCAGACAGGCAGATCTAAAAGATGCTTAAAAACTCACGATTACACACAAACACACACACCCCCTCCACACACAAGCCTACTAGATACAACATAGAAAAACATTAAAGCACTCACACTCATGTTCTCATTCACTCACAGTGCTATTTACAGATGAGGACACTCTTGATTACTTTTAAGCCAAGACTTAATGTTCTTGTATTTATTATCAAACTGAATAAGATTCATGAAATAAACGGAAACTTCACACAATAAATTACAAACAGGAAACAGGACAGTAATCTAAATGATTCAAATGTTGCTGTGTGATAATAAGAGACAAGACAGCAGCCACACTGCTGTACTGGAGAAAGCTTTTCTACATTTGTACACCAAAAATTGACCCACAATAGATGTATGTCAGTAGATGCCCATGCTTCCATTTATGTGTTCTATTTTATATTTACTGGACCTGTATTCATACAGGTGGTCGCCGTCAAGACCCAGGCTCTCATTTTCAAGGGGAACCTGTTTTGTAGCAGCAACACAGGGTTACAGCGAGCCAAGGATGAAAAGCTAATCAGGCTCTATGGCTGAATCTCTGTCTGCTGCAACGACGAGTCTGAGAACAGAGTCCGCGACTCGACCGGCGACTCGACCGGCGAATCGACCGGCGACTTGACCGGCGACTCGACCTGCGACTCGACTGACCGGCGATTCGACCGGCGACTCGACCGGCGACTCGACCTGCGACTCGACTGACCGGCGACTTGACTGGACCGGCGACTCGACTTGACCGGTGACTCGACTGACGGCGACTCGACTGACCAGCGACTCGCCTGCGACTCAACTGACCAGCGACTCGACCTGCGACTCGATGACCAGCGACTCGACCTGCGACTCGACTGGACCAGCGACTCGACTGCGACTCGACTGACCGGCGACTCGACCTGACGGCGACTTGACTGACCGGAGACTGGACCTGACCGGCGACTCGATCTGACCGGCGACTCGACTGCGACTCGGACTCTGACGGCGACTCGACCTGCGACTCGACTGACCAGCGACTTGATGACGGCGACTCGAATGACCGGCGACTCGACCTGCGACTCGACTGACCGGCGACTCGACCTGCGACTCGACCGGCGACTTGACAGTACGGCGACTTGATGACTGGCGACTCGATGACCGGCGACTTGACTGACCGGCGACTCGACCTGCGACTCGACCGGCGACATGACTGGCGACTCGACCGGCGACTTGACTGACCGGCGACTCGACCTGCGACTCGACCGGCGACTTGACTGGCGACTCGACCGGCGACTTGACTGACCGGCGACTCGACTGACCGGCGACTCGACTGACCGGCGACTCGACTGGCGACTCGAATGACCGGAGACTCGACCGGCGACTCGACCGGTGACTCTTTGCTTTTCACGTTCCGTCGAGGATTCAGTCCGTCAGCTGGATCCTGCAGGACGGCGGGTCCTGAGGCGGACTCTTCAGACTCTTGGGCAGGTGGTCTTGGTTTGTCTGAGATGTGTGCTCACCTCAGCTCAGTGTCGGTTCTCCAGCGCCACTCAGAGAACGTTCCGGTTCGTCCTGCAGCAGCTCAGACTGAGGATCTGCTGACTCTAATGGCGTGTTTCCACCGGCCGTACTCGGCTCGGCTCGGCTCTATCCCGCTTGTGGGCGTTTCCATCAGCCCGCTTTACCGCAGCCCGCGGAGGTTTTCGGCCTTGTTCTACAGCAGGGCCGAGTCGGGCCGAGTCAGGCTGGAAATGTGACGTCAAACACATGCTGGTCGCTGATTGGTCAAAATCACTGACCAATCAGCGACCAGCTGTGGCTCAATTGAAACCTGATACCCGACGCACCGCCATTTTGCCCGCCTTCTCGTTTCCCCGCCCACTGAAAACGGTATCCATGGAGACCAACCAGGCCGGTGGAGACACAACCCAGCCGTGCCGAGTCGAGTCGAGCCGAGTCGAGTCGGGCGCCGTGGGGTGGAGTCGAGGTCTGAAGCAGGGACTGGGACCGGGATCTGGTTCCACATGACGGCAGCCTGGTAGCTGAAAGCAGAGAACCAGAACCTCCAGCAGACCAGGACTCTGAGAACCAGTCTGGGACTCACAGCTCTGGAGGATCTGAAGGTTCCTGGTGGTTCAGAGATTCTGGGTTCAGAGGGGGATTTTAGATTCTGGTCTAGTTGCCAGTGAAAAGCTGATAAACTTTTACCGGAGCTGTCTCTGGTCCATAATGAGGTCTAGAACCTGGTCTCTGGTCCATAATGAGTTCTAAAACCTGGTCTCTGGTCCATAATGAGGTCTAGAACCTGGTCTCTGGTCCATAATGAGCTCTAGAACCTGGTCTCTGGTCCATAATGAGCTCTAGAACCTGGTCTCTGGTCCATAATGAGCTCTAGAACCTGGTCTCTGATTCATAATGAGCTCTAGAACCTGGTCTCTGATTCATAATGAGCTCTAGAACCTGGTCTCTGGTGAGCTCTAGAACCTGGTCTCTGATTCATAATGAGCTCTAGAACCTGGTCTCTGGTCTGTGGTGAGCTCTAGAACCTGGAGAGACTGATGGCAGAACCCCACTTCTCTCAGGCGGCAGACTGGACCAGACTGGACCAGACTGGACCAGACCTCCACCAGGTGTTCAGGGAAACTTTACCTCGGAGCTTTGTGGACAAACTGAAGGATGAACTGAAGGATGAACTGAAGGATGAACCCTCAGCAGCCTCTAATGAGACACGGACCAATTCCTGACCTCACCAGCAGAGACCTGAACTCCCCTCCAGTCCCTGGTCCTAGTCTCTCCTCATAGTCCTTCCTCCTGGTCCCTTCTTCTAGTCCTTCATCATGCTCCTTCCTCCCGGTCCGTCCTCCTGGTCCTGGTCTCTCCTCCTGGTCCCTGTGATGCTGTGTCAGTTTGTTGATGCGGATCCCCATCAGTCCCTCAGCAGGTGATGATTCTGTCGTTGTCCGTCCAACCAGAGCTCTGGCCTGTGGTCTCTGGTCCGTGGTCTCTGGTCTGTGGCCTCTGGTCCATAGTCTCTGGTCCGTGGTCTCTGGTCTCTGGCCTGTGGTCTCTGGTCCGTGGTCTCTGGCCTGTGGTCTCTGGTTCGTGGTCTCTGGTCTCTGGTCTGTGGTCTCTGGTCCGTGGTCTCTGGCCTGTGGTCTCTGGTCCGTGGTCTCTGGCCTGTGGTCTCTGGTCCGTGGTCTCTGGTCCGTGGTCTGTGGTCTCTGGTCCGTGGTCTCTGGTCTCTGGTCCGTGGTCTCTGGTCCGTGGTCTCTGGTCCGTGGTCTCTGGTCTCTGGTCCCTGGTCTCTGGTCTGTGGTCTGTGGTCTCTGGTCTCTGGTCTCTGGTCCGTGGTCTCTGGTCTCTGGTCTGTGGTCCGTGGTCTGTGGTCCGTGGTCTGTGGTCCGTGGTCTCTGGTCCGTGGTCTCTGGTCCGTGGTCTCTGGTCCGTGGTCTCTGGTCCGTGGTCTCTGGTCTCTGGTCTGTGGTCCGTGGTCTCTGGTCTCTGGTCCGTGGTCTCTGGTCTCATGCAGCTGGTTCTTGTTGCTGTAGCAGTTTGTTGACCTCTGACCCCTCTTGACCCCCCCGACCCCTCCTGGCCCCCGGACCCCCGAGCGGCGTGCTGGTGTCATGGCCGACGCAGGGTGACCTTGAGTCCCCTCTGGTCCAGTAATCCTGCTGGTAATCAGATTACTGCTCGGTGTTTCCACGGTTCCTTCCAGCCTTTCCATGGTTTCTCCTGCACCCTCCTGGTCTCTCCTGTTTGTTTGCTTCTGGCCGTGTCGGCTCCTTTAGGAACTGTAACGTTTACAGCGGTCGGTTCTTCCTGCTCTTGTGCTGATTTCAGTCACGTCAGCGTTTCAGTGTGTTTTCTTCTCCTTTGAACGTCACGCTCCGGGTTTCACCTGAACTCATCCGGAAGACCGGAGTCCTGTGAAGAGAGGAACAGAGGGAGACCGCTGTGTTGTTCTAACAAACGGCCTCGGGGGGGCGCTGCGGCGCCACGTGTGGTCAAACTGCTGAGTTTCTCCTGAACAGGCTGGTTTCCTGCTGCCTGCAGGACTGAAGGATCAGCTGTTCCGAACTTCCTGGCGGGTTTTAGTTCTGCTGGAAGCGTTTTGTCCGCTTCACGCTGCTGGACCGCTCTCAGAGGAATCTAGAAACATCCGCCAGCGGCTCCAGAGTTCCACAGAGCTGCTGTTTGAACAGGCGATCGATGAAGAGTTAATCAGTAATCTGGGATTAAACCGGCAGAACCGGCTCAGACCGGTTCCGTCCTCGCTCTCGCTCTGACTTTTCCTCTTTCTGATCCAAACTGTTCTCCTGACGACTGAACCTTCACCACCGGACCAACTGCAGCGGCAGTCTGCCGGGCCCCGCTCTCTCTCTGGGAAAGTTTGAAAAACTTCATCATCATCACCATCACCATCATCACCATCACCATCATCACCATCATCACGCTCCAATAACCTGGAAGAATAATCCTCTTTATTCCCTCTGACAACAGCCTGAGGGAGGAGGAGGAGGAGGAAGAGGAGGAGGAAGAGGAAGAAGAGGAGGGGGAGGAAGAGGAGGAGGAAGGGGAGGAGGGGGAGGAAGGGGAGGAGGAGGAGGAAGAGGAGGAGGAAGAGGAAGAAGAGGAGGGGGAGGAAGAGGAGGAGGAAGAGGAGGAGGAAGAGGAAGAAGAGAAGGGGGAGGAAGAGGAGGAGGAAGGGGAGGAGGAGGAGGAAGAGGAGGAGGAAGAGGAAGAAGAGGAGGGGGAGGAAGAGGAGGAGGAGGAAGAGGAGGGGGAGGAAGGGAAGGAGGAGGAAGAGGAGGAAGAGGAAGAAGAGGAAGGGGAGGAAGAGGAGGAGGAGGAAGAGGAGGAGGAGAAAGAGGAGGAAGAGGAGGAGAGACGAGGAAGAGGAGGAGGAGGAGGAGGAGGAGGAGGAAGAGGAAGAAGAGAAGGGGGAGGAAGAGGAGGAGGAAGAGGAGGAGGAGGAAGGGGAGGAGGAGGAAGAGGAGGAAAGAGGAGGAGGAGGAGGAAGAAGGTGATGATCTTGTCCTGCTGGCTTCATGGAACCTGGACCATCATGCACTGGGGTGGTTTGCAGCTGAGTGTGAAGCGACAGGAGGAGGATCAGATCCTCCAGATCCCAGGTCCTGGTCCTGGACCAGAAGAAGACGGTCTGTCCTCTCCAGGTCGGTGGAGAGACCCTGACTGGGTCTGGTTCTCGGGTGGAGGAGGCTGATAGGAGGGTGGAGGAGGCTGACAGGAGGGGTGGAGCAGCGTTGGGTCTGTCTTGGTGAAGGAGGCCTGAAGCAGAATCTCTGGATTCACCGTCGGTCTTCCTGCTGACACTGGACTCGTTGGTCGGATGTTGTGACTGTTTCCAGAAGGGAGGGAGGAGGGAGGGAGAGAGGGAGGGAGGGAGGGAGGGAGGGAGGGAGGGAGGAGGGAGGAGGGAGGAGGGAGGGAGGGAGGGAGGGAGGGCGGGAGGGAGGGAGGGCTCCACCGAAGGAGCCGTTCACTCAGGAAGGCCTCCACATCAAACAGGTTGATAAAGTTTAGGATGCTGCGAGTTGCCGTGGCGATCACCGTGGATCTGAAATACACCGCTTCAGAAATACAGCGTGGGAAAAAAAAAGTGGCTTTTAGCACAAGTTGCCCCGGATTGCTCAGTCCACTGGACAGTCCACTGCTCAGTCCACTGCTCAGTCCACTGGACAGTCCACTGCTCAGTCCACTGCTCTGTCCACTGGACAGTCCACTGCTCAGTCCACTGCTCAGTCCACTGCTCAGTCCACTGGACAGTCCACTGGACAGTCCACTGCTCAGTCCACTGCTCAGTCCACTGGACAGTCCACTGGACAGTCCACTGCTCAGTCCACTGCTCAGTCCACTGCTCAGTCCACTGGACAGTCCACTGGACAGTCCACTGCTCAGTCCACTGCTCAGTCCACTGCTCAGTCCACTGCTCAGTCCACTGCTCAGTCCACTGGACAGTCCACTGGACAGTCCACTGCTCAGTCCACTGCTCAGTCCACTGCTCAGTCCACTGCTCAGTCCACTGGACAGTCCACTGCTCAGTCCCACTGCTCAGTCCACTGCTCAGTCCACTGCTCAGTCCACTGGACAGTCCACTGCTCAGTCCACTGCTCAGCCCACTGCTCAGCGCTGCAGGGGAACAGGAAGTGGCTCTATCCTTCTGGATTTGTGGCCGGGGATTATTTGGAGCGCCACCTGGAGGGAAGACTCCTCCATCGTCCTCTGGGCTCTAATTTCGTGGACTGCGCCCGGTCGATGCGCGGTCTGGACGGCCTGTCAGCGCAGCAAGTCAACGGGGCGTTGTCCAGAACATTTTCATGAAGGGCGCAGAGCGGCGCAAGTCCGCCTCCGTCCCGCCCACCGGCGCAGGAGTCGCAAGAGGGAGGAGAGAAAGTGGGTTTAACCCCGCTGAGCGTAATTTGACCAATCAAATGACACCTCTCCTCTCCTCTCCTCGTGTTTAAAGGCGCTGCAGCGAAGCTCACTTTTAAATTAACATGACTTCATACATTTTATTTCCTGGCCGCTCCGCCGCATCCCAGACTGTCTGAGGGGAACTGAGCTCATTCCGGCTTCTTTGTGCCACAATTCAGGTTCAGATGCACATCAGTAATAAATGAAAAACAGATTATCTGTCTTGTACCTTGAAAGACTAACTGACTTCATTGTGTGCATGTGTGTGTACAGATTATTGATTGATTAAATACGACCTGCACCCCCTGACTGAGGTGTAGGTGCACTGTTTGTTTAAGCGGTGGGTGTGTGTGTGTGTGTGTGTGTGTGTGTGTGTGTGTGTTGCGGAGGCGGGTTTCACTTGGAGTGGGTGTGTGCACGTGCGGATGGTTGTGCGTAAAGGTGTGCGCTCACCTGTGGAGCCGCAGGGAGGTCAGGGTCGGGAGGAGCCGTATTTTCTGTTGACCGCACCGTTTTTCCGCGTCCTGTGTTACAGTTCAGCGTCTGGTTTCATGTCATCACCATCCGGTCGCTGCGACCTGGAAGCTCTGTCTGAACGCACCAAACTCATCTCTGGATCACAGCCGATTTTTTACACCAGTCAAACAATCTGCGCGTCTCAAATCTACGACCCCAGGACCCGACCTCACACTCTCGGCGGCTGCGAGGCTTGGAAAGAGGAAGCCGCAACATTCCGTCATCAAAAAAAACACTGGAGGAAAATCACCACGCCGCTCACCGAGTGACCCAGGAGCTCCAGCTGAGTGCAGTCACACACCACGCCGTCCGTTCACCTGGAGCAGGTCGGCCTCAAGCTGCTCATGTTGTGGACTCAGGAATCAGCGTCGATGGCAATGCGCTGTGTCTCAAGAGGACGACGTGTTGAGCGGATGGATGCTGGCTGCCGGAGCGCACGGACTGTGGCGCAGTTGATGCGCCATTCTTTGATTGTGACTGCGGGGCTTTGGCATGAACACGTGGCGGCTGGTGTTGTCTCAAGAGCTACTAGTTGTTGAACTGTTTGGATCGAATCTTCTCTATCAATCAGTTAAAACGCTATATCTGTGGATGAATTTGAATGAATATTTTGGATGAATTCCAAACCCAATGTCGATGAATGGACTGTGAATGCGCACTTGATGAAATCTGGTCGTGTTGCTCTGCACAAGATAGAATCTAACCGAAATGAGTAAAAACTGCTGTTGAATGTTCAAACATGGAAACTGAAAAAAGAAAAATAAAACTGGCTGCCAGAGCTTTGGAAAATAAGATCGAGAGGCTTCAACATGAGCGCAAAAGTGCCGTGAATAAAATAAAGGCGCTTATTCCACAGATGAAGACGCTCATGAACTCAAACGAAAACGCACTTCATATCCCCTCACTTCTGGATCAGCTGGTTACACGCGCGTTAAAGGGCTTCTGAAGCGCACAAAGAGCTGGTGTCACTGCTTCCTGAAGAAAACGAGAAACCAGAGGAGTGGATTTCCAGCATTATGGATTACAGTGATGCATTCAAGGAACGAACGGAAAATGGGTATCTGAAAGTCTTCAACAAAACTCAAATGAAACACAACTGAGAACAATTTCCGAACAATTACCAGATGAAAACAACCACAAAGAACAAGCTCCTGTCGAAAAGGACAATGATGCGCCTGCTGGTGACACTGCAGCACCTGTACCAGCTGTACGTGACCCCGAGAAGAACTTCAGCCTCGTGACAGCATCTCAAATGCAGGCAAGAATCACGCTCCCATCAGTCTTCTTCAGCCTCACGCTCATCTGCTGCTTAAGATTGAACAAATATTGCAATTTTGACAGCAAAGCAAGCGGCATTAAAGGAAAAGCATGCGTTAGAGGAAGATGAATTAAACTTAAGAAAAGGAAAGAACAATTTGCATGGGAAGAAGAAGCGTTGGAGCTGCGTAAAGGAGAGAAAAACTGTTGCTGGAGAATGAGATTGCTGAAGAAATGGCAAAACTAAGTGTAATAAGATCACAAAGCAGAGCTGGCAGTAAATCTAGATCAAGGTTTCAGGGATGAACTCGTACTGTGACAAGGCTCAATCAGAACAAAAACTAAACATCGATTGCCACAGAGTTTATTCCACCACAGCCTTTTGAACAACATTATAATCTTGCTGAAACGTACAGCAGCTGTAAAGTCCAAAACCACCCACCTTCCTGACATGAAACCGCCTCCAGGTCCCCCTTACATTACCAGCGTTACCTGGCGGCTCCTGAAGGAACCTGTGACCGGTCTGACACAACGTGAACCTGCTTTGGAGAAAAATGCTGAATCCCAAATGATGGTGTGCTGGATATAATGAGAGAACAAATGAAATCACAGCATCCTCATGCAACAACAATGTCTCTCAGCACCTCCGAAAAGACAAATTCCCATTTTTGATGGAAATCCACTGGAGTATCAATCCTTCATTAAAGCTTTTGAAAATGGAGTTGAGGGAAACACTCAGAACTGTGACAGACTGTACTTCCTGGAGCAGTACACCAGAGGGCAGTAAAGAGCTGGTGAGGAGCTGTCAGCACATGGAGTCCAACAGAGGAAATGAAAAGGCAAAGGCTCTGTTGAAAGAACACTGTGGAAATGAGCAGAAGGCTGCAGCCTCCATGGAGCGAGCGCTTGTCTCGGCCCACCTCTAACACAGAGGACGTGAAGGGCCTCCTGGAGGACAGCCTCTTCCTGCGTGGATGCTGCAATGCCATGGAGGATGTGCAAGTACTTAACAGATATGGACACGCCCACAAACATGCTTGGACATTATCAAAAAACTTCCGTACAAGATCAGAGAGCACGGGAGGAGTCATGTGACCTGCAGCAGAAGAGTAACAGAAGAGCTCGGTTTGTTGATATTACACCACTTTGTGGAAGAACAAGTGAAAATATGACGAGCCTGTGTTTGGGAACATCCAGGACACGACTCACCAGCTAGACAGACCAGATCCAACACTCGTCCAGGATCCAGCTTCAAGGGAGCCAGCTTCGCTACAGCTGTGAATGAGGTGGGGAGGCCAGCCCGTCTGTGGACGAAGACACAAAACCGTCATCGAGAAGTCCTGTCTCTGCTGCACCGGAGGACACACACTGTGTGTGCACTGTTGGAGAAGCTGGAACACAAGGAGAAGATTGACTTCCTGAAGGAGAAGGGGCTTGCTTTAGCTGTCTAAGCACAGGGCACATCAGCAGAACTGCCAAGGAAGATCATGTGTGCTAAGTGTGGCCGAACACCCCCCGCTGTGCTCCATAGGGACAGCGCAGCCTCCTCAGAACAGGCTGAGCGGCGTTCAGGTGTCAGCTGACGGCATGCTGGTGTCCAGCGGGCTCACAGGGCTGGTGAGGCTGACCGCAAGCTTCCTATTGTTCCAGTTCAAGTTAAAGAAAGGCAGCAAGATTATCACCACCTATGCCTTCTTGGACCAGGGAAGCACGGCGGTGTTTTGCACCGAAAGTCTGAGGCAGAAGCTCAGTTTGACTGGAATGAGAGTAAACATCCTGCTCAGGACTAGTGTTAATTTTGTCAGCAATTTTCAATTTTTGTTTTTCAGTCTTAGTCTTTTTCAAGCTTCTTTTTTTAATTTTTAGTCTCGTTTTAGTCACATCCATCTGGTTTTTGTTAAGTCCACTTTTAGTCAAATAAAAGTGCAAACCTTTTAGTCCTTTTGTAGTCATTATAAATGATAACTATTTTGAGTCTTTTAGTCGACTAAACGTTGTGAGCATTTTAGTCTTAGTCAGTTTTATATTACAACTATTTTAGTCTAGTTTTATTCAGTGAAGTGTGTATTTTATAAACTTTAGCTCCAGTCGTTCGCTACCTCAGCACACACACATCAAATGAAAACAAATGTATATTTTTGTCTCTTAATTTTTTCTATAAAAGACCGAGTTTGTCTTTTCACTTTGAGTCACACAATCACAACAATTTTTCCCTTGTTTTCATGACAGGAAAAAGCTTTGACACAACGTGTCACTCAAGTTCAAACATTTTACTTTTTCTTAATCTGTGGACACCAAAACTAGACTAATTTTGACCAACAAAACTTGGTTGACATTTTAGTCTAGTGTAGACTAAAAAGCAGTCAGTGCACATCAACATATTTAACCTCCTAGAAGATTGCATATCAAGACTCACACTTTTGCTTTAAAAAATAAAATATCAAAAGTACCGTCTAAGTAGCATATTTATTTTCATCCAAAATGTGAACATAAATTATATACAAAAAAAAGGTTATGTACAAAAGAAAATGCATACTGACAGTATTACAATCATTAACCAATTACCACGAAAACTTTAATTACAAATAAATTGGGAAAAACCTTTCCGTTTCGCAACAAGCTCCCAATCAGAGCTACGATGTTGGTACACACTTTTTTACATGAGGGAAGAGGGTTCTGCCTTCGTTTCTCCTTGTTGAGTTTGAGGAAAGCATTTCTCTCCAATGAGGTTCGTGCTCTGTTGCGTTGGCCAGTACAACGCTGCTTGATGCACTGCCCTCCTGACCTGATGTTTGTTGGGTGAAGGATTGGGTTGAGGTGGAAGGACCAGCTCTCTCATCGATCTTGGAACAGAAATACAATGTCAGGACAGATGCAGATGAGAAAATCCACATTTTGTATCAAAGGTTAACACACACTAAAGATCTTCTGGAGGGCCGGATCTGGCCCCCAGGCCATATGTTTGACACCCAGCCATGCATCAATAGTTCCACACATTTCTGTAGTCTAGGCTGGAGTTACAGCTGACCAGCTCTCTGTCTTTGCCCTCTGACGAGCCGCTTTGTAGACCTCCTTGGTCCGTGTTTCCAGACAGGTGGGCAGAGCCGACGTGGCCGCGGACCCTCCGCCGCTGTACGGGGGCCGGTCCCCATATCCGTCTCCTCGAACGGGGAGGGAGGGCAGAGGAGCGCAACTACCGTACCCCGAGGGGAAGGGGGGAGGTCGGGGCGGGAGGTGTAAATCGCGCGGCCCTGAGCTTAAACAAGCCTACTGGGTCGCGGCGCACTGGGCCTCCAATGGCCGCGGAAGCAACCTGCGCCCAGTGGAGGCCGGTTTAATTTCACATATTTTTTTTTTTTTTGCATCATGATGTAGGCAAAATTCAATTTGTGATATGAAAATAAAAGACCACAATTATATAAACTGTTTATTCTTCCATTGCGACCTGGTAAAAAAGCCACATGGACCAGTGGTTGGAAACGGTGGTTTAACGTGTTCCAAATTAAAAAAAAAAAAATTCAAAAACAAGAACCCATGAAGTTGAATAAAATAACAGTCATGAATTAACCTGAAAAACACACGTAAGAACAGGCTTCTATGAATAAAGAACACGCATTTGTACTTATTACGCACTTAGCACGGCGGAAGGAAAAAGTAGTTCCCAACATCCGCATATGATTAGATAATATCTCAACAGTTTAGTTACGTTCCACTGTGTTCCTGTTATTATATACATTAACTTAAATGACTGAAGTATCAAAAGCATCAATATGTCGATTTGAGAATTGATTTTAGAGCATAAGTTCTGGTATAGGATGTTTTTTTTTCCAATATAAATCCGCTCGGTTCATCTCTATTAACGGCAAATTAAACAGGCAACTCACATTAGTTTAATGTTTAGTTGAAACACATATCAATTTTTTTTTTTCAATGAACCCACCTGAAGTTCCTGGTGAATCAACCTGATGCGCCTCTTCAGGTTGTGGTGTTCTTGCCGGCGATCTTGTGCCCACATGGCTCTCCGTCCTTTTTCCTCACCAAACATTCTGTCTTCTTTTCGGTCTCAGAATATTGAAAATGAGCCCAGATGTCTTCCCGTTTCTTCCTCCCAAGTGCTTTTCGAAGCAGGGTTGCTCCTTGTGGAGCCCAGCAGGTCTTGTGGCAGCAGCGATGTGGGATTATCTTTATCACGGAAACGGTGCACACGCATGCGCGGGATGCACAGGAAACTGCTCAGATGACTAATAATAATAATAATTTACCCAATATTTAGTCGTCTCAATTTTGTGAACCCCCCAAAAAACATTTTTAGTTTTAGTCTTTATTTATTAAATACATTTTTGTCCCCTCCATTTTCGTCTGCAAATTTGAATATTTTGTTTCAGTTATTGTCAGTGCTGTGAATAATCGTCTCGTTTCGTCTCAATAAGGGAAAAAGGGGCGTTGACGAATATATTTCGTCTTTTTTTTCGTCGACGAAATTAACACTGCTCAGGACCATGGGGCAGGAGAAGGTGGTGAAACACTTCATCGTGCCAGAACTGGAGGTGGCAGGACTTGAACATGACGCCTTCATCGACCTGCCTGAAGCGTTCGCACAGTTGTCCTGCCAGCGCAGAGTGAACATACTCACCAATGAAGATCTGACGAATGGCCAAATCTGAAACACCTCTCCTCACCACAGATCGAGTCTGGAAATGACCTGCTGATTGGGACAAAATGTTCCACGAGCCATGGAACCGCTGGAAGTCATCCACAGTGAAAACAATGGACCTTATGCCGTGAGGACGGTGCTGGGCTGGACGGTGGAACGGACCGCTGACAGGAAGCAGTGGAGAGGCCGGTCGCCGTGAGCAACCAGGAACTGTAAACCATGTGTCTGTGGTGAACCTGGATGAACTGTGGCAACAGCAATCAGAGATGGACTTTCCAGAATCTGCTGTGGAGGAACTGGTCTGTCCAGAGGAGACCTGAAGTCTATGGACATGGTCACACAGTCAGCCAAGCACATTGAGAGCTATCAGGACGCTCAGGAGCTGCTGCAGGAGGAGACGCATCAGGAACAGTCTTTAGAGCACTCGGCTGCGGCGGAGGGAGGCCGGCCCAGCGGGGAACGGGCCAGGCTGCAGGTACAAGATCAACCACCAGGGAGCCAGAACGCTCAGGCCGGGGAGGAGGGCGGCGGCCTGGAGGAGGAGCAGTGCAGCGTGGAGCTGACGGCGACCGGCTCCAGAAGTCCATGCTGCAGGCCGACACGGTGAACGTGAGCTGACGGCCGAGCGCAGCAGCTCCAGCGACGTGAAGGGTTCCCAGGTCCAGATGGGACGCGCCGGAACAGAGAGCAGCCGCAGGGGCCTGCGAAAAAATCGTTGGAGGCCAGGACCACATCGTGGAGGGCCAGGACCACATCGTGGAGGGCCAGGACCACATCGTGGAGGACCAGGACCACATCGTGGAGGACCAGGACCACACGTGGAGGACAGGAACACATCCTGGAGGACCAGGACCACCTGCCGCAGATCGTCTCAACCTGCAGAAGAAGTCAACCAGATGCCGATGGATCAGAAGAACATCTCAGCCCACCAAGCAGCGGAGCGCGACTGGGCAGAGGCCGAGGCCCGCATGGAGGACAAACTGGACCGCAACAACAAGCTGCAGCGCCCCGAGAAGAAGGACCTGCTGTCTCCAAGGACAACATGGGCTAGAACATCCACGAGCTGGAGAAGTCCAGACGTGCCATGGAGCAGCAGCCGGAGGAGATGAAGAAGCTCCGGACCCAGATGAAGGATCTGTACCGGGACCTGGAGAGCTTCAAGCGGCTGGCCTGAGCGGCCGAGATGGACTGGACTGCAGAGAAACCTTGTCGCAGGAGATCTGGTATTTCTTTTGGGCAGTACAGCACCTCGTGATTCCTGGACATGTGCAGACATTTCCAGACCGAAAGGGTTTTTGTTTGGATCACGACGAGAACGACCTGCTTGGACAGACCCATGTGTGAGGTCTTGCTTGTTGCTGGAAGCAGAGGAGGCAGCATGAGGACCCTGGCTGACCTCTACAAAGGCTGTTTTTCCAGACTTTGACTGAGAAACATCCGTTTCTGTTTGGAATATCGACTAGTCGGTCATGCTTGACCAGAAGAAGGATATCTGTTCATTGTCATTGAGAGACTATTGGACATGTAGCGTTGAGATCTGAAGATGTTTGTTTTGTCTCCTATTATGTGTTTTGATGTGATTTATTATGTTGAACTTAATAATTAGGGGCTGGTTGTGTAGGAGACAGACTGAGGTGTAGGTGCACTGTTTGTTTAAGCGTGTGTGTGTGTGTGTGTGTGTGTGTTTGCGGAGGCGGGGTTTCACTTGGAGTGGGTGTGTGCACGTGCGGATGGTTGTGCGTAAAGGTGTGCGCTCACCTGTGGAGCAGGCAGGGAGAGTCAGGGTCGGGAGGAGTCTATTTTTTGTTGACCGCCCCGTTTCCGCGTCCTTGTTACGGCTGCTGCCTTTGTGTGTCATGGTTTGATCCTGTTTGTCTCCCCCCAGGTGTCCAGTTGTGGTGTTTTTCTTTCCTTTCCCAGCCTTCAGCCAAGACCTCACCTTTCCAGCCAGCAGCCATCCTGGACACCTGTCGCCAATCATCCCATCAGCCGATCAACCAATCAACCTCCAGTCCTGCCCCTATATATTGTTTTGCACCCTGTGTTTCTGCCCGTCTGTCTGTGAGAGAGAGATCACTGCATCTCTTGGAGAGCTTTTGACGCTTTGACTAAAGTTTGAGACATCTGTTTTTTTTGCCCTCCTCAGCCAAAGCTACTAGTTGAGGACTTATTTTTGTTCAACCCTGCCTGTCCCCACCTAGTGTGTTTTGTAGTCAAACCCCATTCTCGGTATTGTCTTCTTCCCTGGAGAAGGGCTCCAGGTAAGACACCCCGGGGTCTACATTTCTGCACGTAGGTGACTTTCTGTATATACACACTAGGTAAGTGTGGGTGGCTGCCACGATCTTCTGTAGCAGGTAGGTAAGGTTCAGGCATAGTTAGTGAGTTAGGGCTAGTCACTGGTTAAGATAGTTAGGGTCATAGGGGTGAGGTGTAGGAGAAGATTAGGGTTTTTGTGTTTAGTGGCACCGCCCACAGGGCCCTTTCCTAACGTCCGCCTTGCCCTCCATTAGCTATCCCCATTTTTGCTGTTTACCAGATTTTTTTGTTTAGGCTCATTACGTTTTGTTGTTTAAAGCCTGCTGGCTGCATTCTGGCATTTTTGTTGTATCTTGTGAGTTTGTAACATTGCTTCTGTTTAATTATCTTTTGTTATATAAATTCCCTTTTCCTTTGGGAAAAGGCCACCCAAACTCTTTTGTGCTGCACCTTGCTTCGTCCGCACACCACCTGAAGCATTTACATCAGCCAGTAGGCCTGCGCGTAAGCGTTGCGTTTCCCCCCCCCCGCTCCTAGCTTGGCCATCTATAACATCTTAAGGGGGGGGGACGTAACAGTCCTGTGTTACAGTTCAGCGTCTGGTTTCATGTCTTCATCATCCGGTCGCTGCGCCCTGGCAGCTCTGTCTGAACGCACCAAACTCATCTCTGGATCACAGCGGATATTTTACACCAGTCAAACAATCTGCGCGTCTCAAATCTACGACCCCAGGACCCGACCTCACACTATCGGCGGCTGCGAGGCTTGGAAAGAGGAAGCCGCAACAGTAGCGCTGGAGTGAAATTTAAGTTTGTGTTTCCTGGTGGGGTGAACCGCCGTGTCTTCGATGCTTTAGGCATCAAACACTCATCACGTCTGCACAGCATCCCCAGGCCAAAGGTCAAGGTGACAAACGGAACCGTCAGGATGGCGCTGGACAGACTGTGGGGAACAGCAGAGTGACGGGGACTCGCATTCCAGCATCATCAGCCGAACAGGTTAGACCGAGTCTGGCCTGCAGGGAAAACCAGGCTCAGACAGGACAGAACAACTCAACGCAACTGATTTAGGTTGTTTTTGTGTGTGTGCCCACCCCCACCAGAGGTCAACCACTGTGCACTGTCCGGGAGACGCCCTCGCACCCAGGTGTCGTTAACGCGTCAGGACGAGGACGTCCCCGTTGATGTGAAAGAGCTTCCAGAGCGACAGACTGAAGCTCAGACTGAAAGAGTCAGAGATCTACAAGAAACGGTGATCAGAGATGGTACAACACGCACTGGGAATTCATGCTGGAGCTCTCTGGTGCCGCCAAAACTCAAAATTCAAGAAAGATTCGAAAAAAGAGAAAGTTGTTATAATCTAAAAGGGACCGACCTTTCTAAAAACAAGGATCAGAACAAAAGGAATGGAACGCTCCGAGACGGTTCAGGGAACCCGTCTGTGGAACGCCCTTCAGAAACCATCGCCGCATTGAAGAGAAATGTAAAAACTCCATTATGAGGAATCATGAGATGAGATGTGTGTCCAGCATCGCATCATTTCCTTCTGACAGAATGGAGCTGGTCCTGGAATTTTGAAGACAGATAATGATTGAAATTGTAGACGGAATATAAGTGGCCGGATAGGGAGAGGCAGGAAGGGAAAGGAAGATAACAGGCGTGTAAAATCAGGAGAAGCTGATGGGGTCTGCAAACATTGGGAAAATGTGATCTGATGAAAGAAGGGGCAGACATTACAAGTAGGGCTGTCAAATGATTTAAATTTTTAATCAGATTAATCACAGCTTACAAATTAATCATGATTAATCACAAATAATCGCAATTTCCAACTATGTCTGAAATATACCCTTTTCCCCTGTATTGCATTAACAAAAAAATGACAGGACATGATTATATATTTAACATGTGATGTGTTTTTTATTTAAAGGTGCCTTAAGGAGTTTGCACGTTTTATGCGAAACAGCGCCCCCTGCAGGCCTTGGGCGTAATGCAGCTTAGTGAAAAACTCGTCCCTGTGGCTCCCGTGCACGTTAGAGGGGGACTCCGTCTTCGCTCGTTTAGAAGCGCTCAAGTAAGATTTAAGTTTCTTCTCCCTGGTGGAGTCTGTGTGGAGCTGTGGCAGTGCTAGAAGCCAGTCTGTTCTGACTTTCTGGAAGATCCTGCTCAGTTGTTGCTCACTAAGCATCTGGCGGAGTAATGGTGGACAAAACGAAACCTAACCAGCCGGAGCGCGCATTACGTCATTCCTTTCAAATTCTCCCCAAAAAAACTCTGTTGCCGGACCGGCACTGTGACTTTCAAGTGACAGTTTAGCCTGTTAGAGGTTTGGTAATGAATATGTCAGGGCACATTGTCCACATCATTAAAAATGTGGAACATATTTATGGTGGAAATAAGTATTTTTAAGGTTGTAAAACTCCTTAATGCTCCTTTAAAGGTCCAAATAAAATAAATATTCAAAAAACTAAAACATGCACACCGTAACATAATGTCTGTGTGTGTGTGCAGCGCTCCCTCTGCAGTCCCTCGACAGTTGGCTTTTGGCAGGAGTTACATTTTCAGGTCTGTAACAAATGTAGTACCACAAGAAAAGTCAAACTAAGAGATACCACACTTTTTTCTTGCACAATTAAACAGGGCATTCTTAGCCAGTGTTCCTTTTTGTGTGGAAAACAGAAAACTGCTTCAACATTTTTTTAATCAAACAAGTAGAATCCATGGGGCCAGCGGCTGATCTCCCTCCATACTGCTTTCTTCTGTCTGCTGCCCGTCCATGCTTCACATGTCCGCGTGGGTGTGCGCTGCGCGTTGGTCCGCGTGACGTAAAAATCGTCATGAATTCACGGGGCGCATCTTCGGGTCTCACTTAGTATGTCCCGCCCCCCGGTGCCCCTTTTCATCATTTGAAAAGGTAAGCTGTGATATTAGATGGACGTTTTAATGGTTGAACTTTGAGTTCCCGCTTCTTTACCGCTCTGTGATGCTCGTTAGTGGCTGTAAACTGGATTAAACGGGATTATGTTGTCGCCGTTTTTTATCTGAAGCGCACAAAAGTAAAGTTTGAGCTTTATTTTATTATCTGTGCGGCGTGTCTGCAGTTTGTTAGCCGTGTGTTAAAAGTCTAATTCTTTAATGCAGTTCGGTGCGTCGCCGTGCTCCGGAGGTTCACGTTAATGTAAACCGAGTGGTTTATTGAATTACTGTAAAAATGAACCGCTGAATTAAATTCTACTTGGCGGAAATGTGAGTAACTTCAATGTTGATGCAACATTCAGCCGGCTGACGGACTGAATTCATGTCTGTATTCACACATAGAAAGTAACAAAGTACATGAATTAACTCAAATACTGTAGTTACTGTACTCCACTTTAAGGTGTGTGTACTTTCACTGGTATTTCAGAGGGAGGCGTTGTACTCTGCACTGCGTTTGTGTGTCAGCTGCAGTTTGTTTCCAGTAGAGTGGAAATATAACAGCTGATCATAATGAATGAATGAATGAATGGAAACCCAGTGAGTTCCACAGTAAAGACAGGAGTCCAGTAGGCTGAACCTCAGTCACAAACTGTCAAGTCCTCCAAGTTTTTGTGCTGCTCCGGACTTGAACAGAGCGTTGTCTTCGTATGGATGTTCTTCAAAGAAGAAGAAGTCCAAGGTTTCTTTCTCCAGTTTTTTTTTTTTTTATTGTAGACAAATTTTTGGATCCTTAAGTTCCCTTGGGTTCCTTTGATTTTATTTTAGCTTTTCATTTGAAGTTTTAAACCTTAAGCTGCTTTTTAGTTTCTTAAGGCTCCTATTTGGCTTCTTGAGGTGAAAAACCTCAAGGAAAACAAATTATACCAATTACTCCTGGGAGTAGTATTTAGATTCTTTTACAAAAGTAATGAAGAACTAATAATGAGCTGGCCATAAAGGACCAAGTTATTCTAACAAGGTAGATTCTGAATATTAAATTTACTTATCAGTTTAAGGTAGCAAATGAATGCAGAAATAAATCAAATGCTTTTCCTCACAACACATTAACTTGAAGTTCCTTTTCAGTGAATTGTAACTTCAACTTTATCACCTTCTAAATTGAATATTAATGAAAAAACATTAAACTTAAAGTTCTCATTCACAACTGGAGAGTCCCAGGCGCTCCTGTGTGCAAACATTTCTCCTTGAAACAGTCACCGTCCTGCAGCTCTTACCGGCTGTCCATCCAGGTTGAAGAGTTGTTTTGCACAAGGTAATCCAGAGAGGAGCGCTTTTCTGCTCCCTGTCTTGCTGTGAGCTGCCTCCTGCTCCATGCAGGAAGGCTGCAAGTCAGGTCTCCTCTGCACCCAGCTGGCCTGGGGCATCAATCAGGTGATTGAATTCACCTGGTCCTTCTCTTTCCCGATGGGGGATGGGAGGCGGAGCCAGCTCGCAGCCAGTTTTGACAGAACACATACAATCAGATTTAAAATTTAATGCATCAGCAACAACCCAATAATAATATAAAGATATCTGAGTGTTTCATATCTTGTCTTTTAGCATGTTTGAGCCCAAGTTCACATTTTGACTGGGTCCACCACCCAGCTGCAGCTGCAGGCCAGCAGTGAAGCTGTGAGGGTGGCCCAGGAGACCAGGCAGCAGGCCGGAAGCAGACCTTCACCCTCAAGACAGCAAAGAAGGCAGAAGCCGACGCTCGGGCGCAGGTCAGAGCCCTGGGGGGTGACCTGGCTGACCGGCGGCACATCCTCAGCAGGATGGAGCTGCAGCTGGGTCAGTACCGGGGTCAGACCTTTCAGTGGCTCCTGACCCACGACGTCGGCTACGCTGCGAGTCTGCTGGCCGGTCACGAGGCAGAGCGTGAGCGGGGAGACAGCAGCAGCACCCCCCTCATGGCCAACAAAGATGCCCTCTTGGAGTATGCCCGCCTCTTTCCGGCTATGGTGGCGGCAATAGCAGGAAAGAGGACCAGAGGCATCGACGCTGAAGGTGGTCAGGTGGTGGACTTCGGCGCGTACAGCTTCCTGACCTACAGGGAGCTGTACGAGACTGTGGACGAGGAGATCAGCAGGTAGAGACTCACCTTCTGAGTTTTATCAGCCGTCTCTGTCTGTGTGTCTGTCTGCTTCCCTCAGATGATTAATTTCAAGAGCTGTTTGAACTTGTTAAAATCTGTCTTCTCATTTGACTGTTTTACTTTTGTTAAACTGCAGCTACAGGAAGTGGATACGGCAGGTGCCTGTGAACAAAGCCAACTCCCGACTTGCTCGGCTGAAGAGGTACATCCTCAGCAGGACTGGGAGCAGCAGTCGGTCACTGCTGCTTCTCCAGCTGCCGCGTCCGCCTCCGCTGCCTCCGCTTCTCCAGCTGCACCCTCCACTTCAACATCATCTCACCAGCATCCTCGGCCGTCTTCATCCACCCCGAGGAAGAGGAGGTTCAACGTCCTGTCAAGTATGCATCCAGTCATCTTCTTCACTCACATTCACACTGTGTCATCTGAGGCCTGCTTCAGTTCAGAGGCTTCATCAGCATGAAAGCTGGAACAGACAAGATTCCTGAAGCATCACCGGAGCAAATAAACACCAACATGAACACAAGTCCAGATTAAATCTGTTTGGTGTTGATTGTAACGCAGCCTGTTGTTCTCCACAATGATATATAATTTTTAATGATGGCTGCAGGTTCCTCTGAGGATGAAGATCAGATGATGTTTGAAGCTGCTGCTGCTGCTGAGCAGATCATCGCTGCATCAGGTGAGTCTGTGTTTCATCCAGATGTGCATCAGGGCATCAGCATGTGGTCAGTACAGCAGGAGGTGACCAGTGGTTATTGTGATAAACTGTTTTCTTATAACATACTTGTTATTTGTCCTCAGTATCTCCACCAGCTGCAGCAGGAGGAGCTCCACCTCCACTTCCTGCTCCGGTCCAACAGCCTCCTCCTCCAGCTCAGGTTGGTGTTGTTCATTTGGCGTCAGGCTGTTTGGAGCGGCAGCTCGCTGACGTGCGTGTTGCTGTGTTCCAGGTCCTCCTGCCCACGGCGTGGAGGAGCAGCCTTCCAGCAGTGCAGCACGAGTGGGTCAGCAAGGCCCTGTTTGTTGAGGACAAGACGGGGAGGGCCGTCCTGTCCCAGGACCTCCAGCTGTGGTACCACCCCCAGGCCCCGGTTGGTGTACAGCCAGCGTCCCTCCACCCCTGACGCCTTCTTCCAGCGACCCTTTTTCCTCTGGGCACCGTACCGCATGTGGAAGTACCAGCTGAGATGTCCAGCCTGTGACAAGAGGCTGACGGGCTGCGGTCTTTACAAGACCGTACGCAGAGTGCTGGACGTCGATGGCGGGTACTACATGGGCACAGAGTACCTGGAGTGCAGGTACTGAGGGGTTTTTAAAACACACTGCTGTGACTGCTACAAGTGTCACAGCTCAGAGGACTGAATTCAGTGCATTTTCTTTTCTGTCACAGGTTCTGCAGGAAGAAGGTGTCCGCCTGGTCGGGATGCGTCAGGAAGCAGCTGAAGTCGCACCACCAGCAGCTGTTTCCCCTGTGCTGACGTACAGGTACGCATGAAGAACACGGGCCTCCGTACGGCCCGCTCACAGCGACGTCCACAGGAAGTGTGTCAGCTGTCAGATCGCATGACCACGTTGTAGAGCCCTTTCCCTATAGGGCTGCTACACTTTGAGTCCTTTGAGGGTGTAGAGGGAGAATCTCGGACGCGTGCCCGTACGGCGCATCAATCAATCCAGTTTAGCTCTTTTTGCGTTTGGGTGCTGCGACCCATTTATTTCCATGTGTTGTTAAATCCACAGGTTCCAGGGGTAAAGATTTGGTCGGGTGAGCTTACACAAGTTCCACTTCCATAAGCCACAAAACCCACCATCCACACGCTGCCTGGACACAGTGAAAGACTGTTACCTGTCCCTCTATCCACACCTGCCCCTGATCACCTGTGTGCTCCCTTTGTACTTCCCCTTACTGCTCCCCCTGGTGGTTAACTAACGAAATGATAAATGGCTCCTGCACACGTGTTCATGGCAGCCACCGACACCATGGCTGTCCCCCTGCTGGACCGGGACCGCATGGAGGGGATCTGGAGGACTCAGAGGAAGCACGTCGCCTGCATCCAGGTACGGCTGAAGCACAAAATAGCTTTGACATTCACAGACCACATGTTAAACTTCCTGACCAACGTGTTTGATATGTACAAGTTACACAGCTGCCTGTCATCAGTGAGTCACTGCAGACATGGTGACACAGGTGCTTCACCTCATCAGGAACCTCAAGAGACCTGCCGCATGAATTTAACAGTTGAGTTGTTTCAGAATAAAGTGGGCGTGGTTTGTGTCTCCTCTTCTCCACATCAGGATCCTGCCGGCGTCCGGTTGTACAAACGCACTGGACAGCTGACGTGCAACCAGGTCGTTCTGCCGGTGTATCGCTGTGCCCGCGGGTCCACATCGCTGGAGTCGTTCCACCTGCACCTGAACAGGTTCATCCCAGGTGAGTCACCACACACACACACACACACACTCTCTCTCTTTCTTCCTGTCTCCAACATCCTGACGTTTCTTTTTCATGTTATGTTTTCCTGATCATTGTATAATCATTTAAGAATGTTTGTGTTTGAAAAAATTCAAGCTAAGAATCCCGAATTACTCTGGTTGGCTGAGGTGATACGTTGCCTGGTTATTCAAAAATGTCATTTTTTTGCTGTGGCTAAACATGTAGAAAGCCATGGGCAATGAGACTGTAAATTTGTATCCGAATTATTGAATACGAGTCCATCTTCCTTCTTGATGTGTATCTGTATAGTGTCATATAAGCCCATACGGGCTGGGCACACGTGTGCATGACACTTAAATAAATATTCATTCATTCTCCTGTTGCGGACTTCAGCCAGAGTGTCTTTTCTTCCAGATGTTCCTGTTGGAGGGGCTGACGAGGTGGAACGAGGACCGGCGCGCGGCGCAGCCGGCTTGAAGAACAGCAGCAGGAAGTGCTACTCGGGTCAGGATGCCAGCACGCTCAACCAGCTGAGTCAGCACTTCTACGGGCGGCTGGCTGAGACCGACACCGATCCGCTGCCGTACACAGGTAATAGAAAGCACAAGGAAGGAGAAACACAGAGCAGCTACAGGCGTGGTGAAGGAAGGTTCCAGTTCTCTGTTTGGACACAAAGACGAAGGCTTCCCAACGTTCACTCACAACAAGAAAGAAACTGATCAGCAGATAAATTAATATCATGATTCACATGTTCTCCTTCAGGGAGCTCATCGGGATCAGCTACCTCTACAACCAGACTGGGAGGACGCTGCAGGAGTTCCCTGATGACCCAGACGAGGACGATGGGTGTGAGGAGGAGGAGGAGGAGGAGGAAGAACAGCTGCCGGACATCGTGGAGGATGTTGTCGATGAGGTGAGATGAGATGGACCCTGGTTTTGAGGGACTACAACACCATCAGGACTGTGGTCTGCACCCACCCGGCCCTCAAAACTGCTGCTGCTCTACACGCTGCTGCTATCTGTGACCGAAAAGGAGGAGGCTGGACCGTCCTGGGCTTTTCCTGCCACCACCTCCACCCCACCTGCTCCTTCCACCTCTGCTCCCTGCACCTCAGCAGCCTCCGTGACCCCAAAGGCCACCGCCTGGCATCGCAGGAGGCTGCAGGAGATGCAGGCAGAAGCAGCTCAGAGGGGGGAGTCTCTGACAGTGAGGAGGCCCTCCATCATCCGCTGTGGTCAGTGGTCAGTGTGGGCAGAGGAAAATCAAAGAGACTGGACACAGAGTGCTGAGGAAGGAGAGCGGGATAGGGTGACCTTTTGCCCTGTGGCAGCCAAGGACAGAGTCCTGAGGAGTGGCTGTCCTCCCTGAAATAACAATCCAGCATGTCTCAGACTTCAGGCTGCAGCTTCTCATCCATCAGAACAGGTCAGCAGGACATTCAGAACACTTCTTCAATTCATAAAGTAAAGTTAAACCTTCATTATTAAAATGGGAATAGTATGATTAACAGACCAAAATGAACCTATACTAACAGCATTTATTGAAAAACTTTGCTCTTTCATCTTTAAACATGGGAGAGAGAGGCTGCATCACATCTTGGTATTTGGCTCCATGGGAGTTTTCTCATGGTGTGTGTGTGTGTGTGTGGTGTGTGTGTGTGGTGTGTGGTGTGTGTGGTGTGTGTGTGTGTGGTGTGTGTGTGGTGTGTGTGTGGTGTGTGTGTGGTGTGTGTGTGGTGTGTGTGTGGTGTGTGTTCTCGTATTTCTATCCTTGTCGGGGCCAAATGTCCCCACAAGGATAGCAAAATGTGAAACGACGTGCCTTGTGGGACCTTTTTCCCGGTCCTAAGTAGAACAGTGTTTTCTTGACCATGTTGTTGTTACTGAAAAAGTAAAAGTGCAAAAACATTCTTTAGGGTTAGGCTTTGTTGTGGTGTGGGTTAGGGTTAGGGCTAGACATGAATGGGAGTCAATGGAAGGTCCCCACAAGGATAGAAATACAAGACTGAGCGTTGTGTGTGTGTGTGTGTGTGTGTGAGATTGTCTTTGTGTTAATTAAGCATTGCACATTTTTATTTTATTTTTATTTTATATTTTGTCTCTCTGACCCTAACCCTGATTGAATGAGTTGGTGTGATCTGTGTGTTTACCTTGTGAAGCCCTGAAGAAGCCACTCAGTGCTGAAGGTGCAGCTCCATTACATTCTCACCTGGCGTCTGTCGTGTTGCTCATGCAGAGATGGAAGACCAGGTGAAGAGGGACGGGGCTCTGCGGGCCTGGAGAAGGGAGGAGGTCCATAAATGGAGGGCTGACAGGAAGTCCTACATCCCTCCACCTGCTCTGAGGTTCCAAAAACCCTTTTGGCCTCCTGTGCTGAAGAGGACAGCGACACTTTTTGCCCCACTTCCTCGGGGGGCAAGTCTTGCTGGCAGAGCAGCAGCAGCACAGGAGACAAGAACACCCACCCCCTTAAATCTGGACACACACACACACACACACACACACACACACACACACCTGCAAATTTCAACTGTGTAAATATGTAAATACATCTTTTTCATCTGTTGTAAATACCCTATCTGTGTAAATACTACTTTGTTTTGGTTTGTTTATATCTTTGTATATCATGTTTATTTATTTTACATTTCTATATATACTCTTTATATTTCATTATTGTTAGCTATTTGTTGCTGTTTACTGAAGGGAGTGAGTGTGTTGTGTTTTTGTAAATAAATGCTGTTCCCAAACACACTCTACTTCATTGTACTGCTTTTAATTGCCACCAGACTGAAGTCAGCCATGTTTACCAGCTGAAGACAGGGGGGCTGTAAATCACTCACATCAGCTGGTCTTTGAACTCTGGCTCCTGGGGGGTCAGAGGGATCTGAGGAAGGTGCTTGTCTCATGAATACTGTGTGAACCCTTTTATGACCCCTATTTACACCAATTGCTACCAGGTTCCTACTCATGTTCTGACACAAACACTTACAGTATTGATACATTAATAACAAATATAAGCTTCAGTAAGCACGTACTTTGTCTGGACAAATATATATTAATAAACATAAAGAAATCTTATTTAAAAATTAGCATTTATACAGTTTACAGTCGTGCAGTTACAGTAGAACTAATACACATTTTAAGACTAATATAACTGACAAATAACGAACAAAGTGCATATATTTATTGGCAACTCAATAAAAATGTGGGTACCACATTGTCAAAAAAAATTGTAATAATATTAAACAACACAGGATGCAAATATATTTCACGTAGCTTTAATTTATAGATGAAGTCATCATTTCTATACGGGACTATTAATGTCGCGGAAGAATGGAGCGAGCGGCCAGTGGAGCGGAAGATCGCAGGTTCGAGACTCCCTCTGATAAACACGGTGTTCATAACATAGACATAATAAGAGTAGACCCCGCTTGGGGCGCTGCGCAGCGAGAAATACGGCCGCCATCTTGGTCCGGTCGAGAGGCGCATACACTCCAGTCATTTGTGTGGAGATTCAGCCGGAGCTCTGCTGTGTGGGACAGCAGCGAGCAGGGCTCAAGGAATCACTTTTCTCAGATAGGATTAAACGTTTTTTCAACATCACACCTGACTGTAGAGTCATTTGTAAACAGCTTGCTCATTAATAATTATAGGAACTTTTAGGAACAGATTTGCATTAACTTGAAAAAATGAGAATGAGAGGTTCTAAGAAACTTTATGGAATAAAATAGAATGAAAAAGGAAGAAAGTGAAACTCTTCGACGATTTTGTGTTGATCTCCTGTTCATTTTGCATATTCCTAAGACAGAAATGTGAGGAAGAAGTGGGAGATCGCTCTGAGGAGGAGGGAGATTTCCCAGCAAGAGACTCGTCTGTGCTGTAGTGAGACTTTAGAGAGCAGGAGGTCCACAGGACAGGACAAGGTTGTCCGCCCTTAGAGATGGCATTATTCCATCCATCTTTTTTTTTTTTTTTTTTTTGCACATATAGTCAAAACAATATGAGCATGTGCATGGGAACGAAAAAAAAGCCAAAAAGCTTGTACAAATGCTGCTCCTGCACAAATTCAAGTGAAAGAAAAAGAATGACCATGTAAACGGCGTACATAAGATGACATAAAATCCAGCACAAAATACAAAAAGAAAATAAAGAGAAAAGAAAAGAAAAAAGAGAGATCTTACAAAAATATAAACAAAGAATAAAAGAAAACAGACAATCTAAAGCAATCCCCATGTATCTCATGTATCTCTCATTGTGTTTGGATTAGGTCAGATATTGCAATATCAAATTGCATACACACACACGCGCCGCGCGCGCGTGTGTGTATGTGGTTGGGGGACTGCCATGGATTCCCAATCTTCTCTGTTCCAATTGTTCCAATTTCCCCTGGCCCGCGTCGCTCGTTTGTTCCAAAATCTTCTGTCGAGTTTTTGGCAACCAATGGGAGAGCCCCGATTGTTCCAATTAGGTCACATGACTCGGGATTTCCCGAGCACCATTGCGCCGAATTGCCGAATACCTCAGTCCGCCATTGGTTGTCACGGAGTCTACTGTGAGTACCGCAGCAGCTTCTTTCTGTCATTTGAAACAAATAATTTTGCAAAACTGCTTTAAAAATCAGGAGTTTGATTGTTTTCAATCACACTGAGGTCCCGTCGTGTTTTTTTAACTGGACGTGTCGAAATAATTGTGGAAAAGGTGCTGCTTTGTGTCAGACGCTGATGCACAGTTTTCCGCTATGTGTGTTAATCGCTTGGCATCATAGCGTGTTCTCTATGTGGTGTGACAGCAGGCTAACATTCATGCTGGTACGTTAATGCTCGACATTAAACCGCTTTATGGCTGTAATAAATAAGCATGTTTATATGCTTATGATTAGATGTTCACGTACAGGTACAGGTACGTATGTATGCGTGTGTGTGTGTGTGTGTGTGTGTGTGTGTGTGTGTGTATTCATGTGTATATTTTGGGTTTCCATATACATTTGTGTGACTGTGTACACACAGATCTATACACGTGTATATATAGAATGAGAGAATGTTGATCTGTAAGGCTGTCACTAATTAAAACAGACGAGTGACAAACAGGTTGAATAGTTTTCTGTTCTTTACAGGAACTGAGATCACAGTATTCTGCCTCTACAGTAAGTTCTCCTCACCGGTGTCTCCATGGACCTTCTGTTCTCAGTCCTCTTCCAGTGCTGCTGCAGTCCTCTGCTCATTGTCATTTTTTCTGCTCAGATGGAACATCCAACATTTAGGAGGGCCCCTAATGGGACCCTTCTCCTGAAGGCCTCTGCTGAGGCTCTGGGGCCCCAGAAGGCCGCTACAGGGCCAGACCAGCAGAGGAGGTGGAGGAGGAGGCCCAGGCCCACGTCCACTCCGAGGGTGGAGACGTCACCAACGCCACCCTGGTGCTCAGCCGGTGGAGGGTCCAGTTCAGCCGGTACCGGGGCCAGACCTTCCACTGGCTGCTGGAGAACGACGTGGGCTCCGCAGTGAACCTGGTTTCCTCCCACCAGATGGATCGAGAGAGGACAGGGTCTCAGTCCCCACTGATGGCCAACAAGGTGAATGACTGGACCCGATTGATTCCGACATCCAGTCTGACTGCAGCAACTCTGATTCTGTTTTGTGGACCTGCAGGACGCCCTCACCTGGTACTCCTCAGCGTACCCGGACTTTGGGGAGGCCGTCAGGTTCCACAAAGCCTTTGAGGAGGCCCGGGTGAAGTCCCTCCAGCCGGGACAGGAGGGACAGGCCCTTGTTGGCTTCGGGGATTTCAAGTTGGAGACCCTGCAGAGGCCTGTACGAGTCTGAGGACCCCAAGAAGATCCGGTATGTTTTCACTGTGATACATTTCAAAACACTGACATGATCGAACATCTGCTGGATGATCAGTAAAGATCTCGGTCGCCTGAGGACCTGCATCATCTGCAGATTCGTCAACTACCTGCGACGGAAGGCGCCAGCTCCAGGCACGCAGATGGAGAACGCCGTCCGCTACGCTAGAAGCTGATGCAGGCAGAGGAGGAACCCTGCTGCTGCTGCCAGGACCTCCTCCTCCTCCTCCTCCTCCTCCTCCTCCTCCTCCACTGTGAGCAGCAGCTCTGCTTCTGTCTCGGCTTCAACGCAGGCTCCCAGAGCTGCATCCCAGTATGTGTTTCATTGTGCCGATGTCTGTATATACTTGTTGTTATCACTCTTGACGTCATGTTTCTGTATTTCCATTCCAGCCTCCTGCAGACCAGCTCTTACCTCAGAACAACCCACAGATGAAGAGCTGGTCCAGGCGGTAGTGACGCAGAAGAGTGCAAGTATTTGTCAAAGACAGACTGACACATGGAACATGTTAACAGAAACCTTGAATACGTGCTGACTTGTCTTTTCCTTCTGCTTTATAAATGTTTCTGAATGACAGCGGATCAGCAGGAGGGAGGTGGCGCTGCATTGCCGTAAGAGGACCCGAGGAGTGGAGGAGACCAGCAGGAGGATTAAGGCGCTCATCGAGGAGATGGACAGAGGGAAGGGGAAGGACACTCTGGGAGTACCGCTGCTGGACCACGAGCGCATCCAACAGGTCTGGATAGACCAGCAGAAGCACACGGCCTGTATTCAGGACCCCGAGGGCTTGCCTCTGTGCGTAGAGACGGGTCCACTGAAGAAGGGTGGTGTGGAGCTCTGCTGCTGCCGCTGTGCTCGTGGCTCCACCTCCCTGGAGTCCTTCCACCTCCATTTAAACTGCTTCATCCCAGGTGGGCTATTACTTTTCAGGCAAACTACTGTTTGAATTATTTTGTTGTTCCAAATACATAGAATTCATATTTTCCTGCCCTCCAGGGACCAGTGCCAGTGATGCACACTTCCAGGCGTATCTCCTGGAAGGCCTGATGCGCTGGAATGAAGACCGGATGGAGGAGGCGGTGAAGGGCAAGTCTGACATGAGGACTTACAGCAGCGCTGAGAGGGAAGCTCTGGACCGCCTCAGCCGCAAAGTCCTCAAGGAGTCCTGGGATGAGCGCTACCGGCCTCCTGGGGCCTACACAGGCAAGGATGATTCATTTTTATCAACTCATATATTTAATTAAATACTTTAAAAGCTTAAAACTTAACACAATGTATGTATTATACAGGTTGATCCCGAAAGACATGAATGGGATTCTTATGTCTAGTAACAGTGATTATGCCACTGATAGGAAGTATTGGAGAGTATATTTTAGAAACTTTATTGACTTGACTTTAATAATGTGTGTTGTGCTTTACATGTGTGTTATTTTCCAGGGGAGCTGCTTGGAATGCAGTACCTGTCCTGTACAGTCAGTCTGGTAAATCCCTGACTGTCATGGACAATCCAGAGAGGATCGGCTGGTGGAACTGATGGATGATGAGGAGTGCGGGATGAAGGCTTCCTGGAGGAGGAACCGGAGGACCTCACAGTGCCCGTCCTCTCTGACCCTCCGAGGCCGTCACCCTCTCCTCCTCTGCATCGGGACCGCCCTCTCCACAGCCGTCTACATCCAGCCAGGGAGCTTCTCCTCAGCAGCGCCCAGCCCAGCCTCCTCTCAGCCTTCTGCCCAGCTGAGTGCAGCCTCTGGTCCTGCAACACCAGCTGGCTGTGTTGTTGCAGACCAGGCTCCTGTAGACTATTTGTGATTAGTTTTTATTTGTTTGTACACTCTGAGATTTAACATGCTGTCTGTTGTATTTTAACACTTCCTTTTGCAGGCTCCAGTTCTTGGGCCTGATCAGGGGTCAGCAACCCAAGTGTTCAAAGAGTGTTGAAAAAGTCTTGTATAAGCCTTATATGACGGCAACTCAGGCTCTAAGGTGTTTATTAGCCTACTATCAAAATGAGTAAGTTAGCTAAAATACATAATGAGCATCATGATGAAATGTTGATTTTCCTGCAGCACATCCTGGAGAGAATGAAACGCCACGTGACGACCCTGCTGTACGATTTTTGGTGCTTTGAGTTTCACTGCCATTACAGTATTAATGTATTGTGTTTGTCGCATTGATGAAATTATAGAAATACAGTAAAGAAATCGGATTTTTGGTGTCCTTGTATTTGAGGATTTGAAAAACAAAAAACAGAATGGAACGCGCATAATCGGCCCCTGTAGTGTCAGACCTTCCCATGGAAATGAAGTGTGATCCTCTTCAAACTTCAATAATACAATCCTCTTGTCTTTTTCCATGATCTGGGTAACAGTGCAATACAACGCCTGCAGTTAAAACAGCCTGCAACTGTACAATAGAACAGCAGCCTTTTGAAAAGGTAAATAGGTTATGGAAATAAGCAGTTTAATTTTGATTTCTGTGCATTCTGCAAATGTCAATAGTAGCCTAAGTCAGTGCAAATGAATAAAATGCAAAACAACTCTTTGTTTTCCCACTTATGGCAGCAACAGACACAAATGAACAGGCCACAATTGCAAACGAGAAATAAACAGCCTGCGATTAAAGGCAGTTTGCTTAAAAAAGTAAAACACAGTAGAACAGCTTTTCGAAAATGTAAAGCATAAAATTAAGATAAGGGCTTAATTTAACGACCACAGTGTGGTCGGACTGAGGCTGCAGAGAGCTGGTTTCTGGTCTGTGGAGGTTTTTCCAGGGACCATGCTGGTCTGGGATCAGTGGAGTCACGAGACGAGCACGCTGCACCTGCGTGTCACCTGCAGCTCCGGAGACACGGGACAGAGACCACGTGCATTGTAACGGGATAAAAACGGATTCAGACAATTGAGAGGTATGGCAATTCAACGTTCGATTATGTCGTAGTTTGCTCTGAATGTGTTGGAAAACTTTATTCAGCAAACTTTATGTAAGTATCAGAAGCTAAAAGACGAGAGACTGCACCGAGTTAGCTTGTGTAGCTAGCAGCAGCCCGCAAACCGAGTCGTTATTAACGTCAGCTGGTTTTTGTGGTTTTTAATCGGATAAATTGAATATGAAACGGTGCTAGACTAAACACCGGGGTTATTTTGCGGATGTGCGTGTTCAATGTCTGGAACATATCTGTTACAAAAGGTAAATGTCTTGCTGTAAGGATTCCAGCACAGTTTGTTATTATGAAGGCCTCAAGTCAAAGAATGTGTCGGTATCCCTTGGTGAATATTTCCGTGTGTAATGTTTTGGGCTCCATGCTCCAGTCTGCGGTGTTGCTTGATCCACTGGCGGCTCCTCCAGCTGCGCCCTGAGAGCGGGCCAGTCAGCCTGCAGTTCCTCTGCTCTCCTGAGGCGGCGGGGGCGCTGTTTGTACTGAGATCACTGAAATGAATATTTGATGAAAAGTTTTGATATTTATGAAAATGAAAAATGAAAATGAGGAACGCTTCACGAATTTGCGTGTCATCCTTGCGCCCCTAGTGGGCGCATCTTCGGGTCTCACTTCGTCTCACTTAGGTCTCACTTAGTATGTCCCGCCCCCCGGTGCCCCTCGGCCTGAGTGGCCCGTCTCAGATCTAAGTGACAAAGCTTGTACGCTCTGATTGGTTTAAAGTGTCGTCTCAGATGTAAGTGACAAAGCTTGTACGCTCCGATTGGTTTAAAGTCTCACTTAGCTTGTCCGTCACTAGATGCGCGCTCGTCCCTTCAGTGTCGCCGACCCCGTAGCTGTTAATGCGAGCGAGCGAGTCCCTCAGTGTTGACCCGTAGCTTTGATGCGAGCGAGTCCCTCAGTGTTTCAGTGTTGCCGATCGTGGAGCTTTTCAGAAAATGTCACATTTTTCATCATTTGAAAAGGTAAGCTGTGATATTAGATGGACGTTTATGGTTGAACTTTGAGTTCCCGCTTCTTTACCGCTCTGTGATGCTCGTTAGTGGCTGTAAACTGGATTAAACGGGATTATGTTGTCGCCGTTTTATTTATCTGAAGCGCACAAAAGTAAAGTTTGAGCTTATTTTATTATCTGTGCGGCGTGTCTGCAGTTTGTTAGCCGTGTGTTAAAAGTCTATAATTCTTTAATGCAGTTCGGTGCGTCGCCGTGCTCCGGAGGTTCACGTTAATGTAAACCGAGTGGTTATTGAATTACTGTAAAAATGAACCGCTGAATTAAATTCTACTTGGCGGAAATGTGAGTAACTTCATGTTGATGCAACATTCAGCCGGCTGACGGACTGAATTCATGTCTGTATTCACACATAGAAAGTAACAAAGTACATGAATTAACTCAAATACTGTAGTTACTGTACTCCACTTTAAGGTGTGTGTACAGTACTTTCACTGGTATTTCAGAGGGAGGCGTTTGTACTCTGCACTGCGTTTGTGTGTCAGCTGCAGTTTGTTTCCAGTAGAGTGGAAATATAACAGCTGATCATAATGAATGAATGAATGAATGGAAACCCAGTGAGTTTCCACAGTAAAGACAGGAGTCCAGTAGGCTGAACCTCAGTCACAAACTGTCAAGTCAACAGAGCGTTCTCTTCATATGGATGTTCTTCAAAGAAGAAGTCCAAGGTTTCTTTCTCCAGTTTTTTTTTTATTGTAGACAATTTTGGATCCTTAAGTTCCCTTGGGTTCCTTTGATTTTATTTTAGTTTTTCATTTGAAGTTTAAACCTTAAGCTGCTTTTAGTTTAAGGCTCCTTATTTGGCTTCTTGAGGTGAAAAACCTCAAGGAAAACAAATTATACCAATTACTCCTGGGAGTAGTATTTAGATTCTTTTACAAAAGTAATGAAGAACTAATAATGAGCTGGCCATAAAGGACCAAGTTATTCTAACAAAGGTAGATTCTGAATATTAAATTTACTTATCAGTTTAAGGTAGCAAATGAATGCAGAAATAAATCAATGCTTTTCCTCACAACACATTAACTTGAAGTTCCTTTTCAGTGAATTGTAACTTCAACTTTATCACCTTCTAAATTGAATATTAATGAAAAAACATTAAACTTAAAGTTCTCATTCACAACTGGAGAGTCCCAGGCGCTCCTGTGTGCAAACATTTCTCCTTGAAACAGTCACCGTCCTGCAGCTCTTACCGGCTGTCCATCCAGGTTGAAGAGTTGTTTTGCACAAGGTAATCCAGAGAGGAGCGCTTTTCTGCTCCCTGTCTTGCTGTGAGCTGCCTCCTGCTCCATGCAGGAAGGCTGCAAGTCAGGTC
The DNA here is from genome assembly GCF_902148845.1 of Salarias fasciatus. Lineage (NCBI taxonomy): Eukaryota > Metazoa > Chordata > Actinopteri > Blenniiformes > Blenniidae > Salarias > Salarias fasciatus. Next base: position 3,610,898 of record NC_043750.1, read on the forward strand.
TCCTCTGCACCCAGCTGGCCTGGGGCATCAATCAGGTGATTGAATTCACCTGGTCCTTCTCTTTCCCGATGGGGGATGGAGGCGGAGCCAGCTCGCAGCCAGTTTTGACAGAACACATACAATCAGATTTAAAATGTAATGCATCGCAACAACCCAATAATAATATAAAGATATCTGAGTGTTTCATATCTTGTCTTTTAGCATGTTTGAACCCAAGTTCACGTTTTGACTGGGTCCACCACCCAGCTGCAGCTGCAGGCCAGCAGTGAAGCTGTCAGGGTGGCCCAGGAGACCAGGCAGCAGGCCGGAAAGCAGACCTTCACCCTCAAGACAGCAAAGAGGGCAGAAGCCGACGCTCGGGCGCAGGTCAGAGCCCTGGGGGGGTGACCTGGCTGACCGGCGGCACATCCTCAGCAGGATGGAGCTGCAGCTGGGTCAGTACCGGGGGTCAGACCTTTTCAGTGGCTCCTGACCCACGACGTCGGCTACGCTGCGAGTCTGCTGGCCGGTCACGAGGCAGAGCGTGAGCGGGGAGACAGCAGCAGCACCCCCCTCATGGCCAACAAAGATGCCCTCTTGGAGTATGCCCGCCTCTTTCCGGCTATGGTGGCGGCAATAGCAGGAAAGAGGACCAGAGGCATCGACGCTGAAGGTGGTCAGGTGGTGGACTTCGGCGCGTACAGCTTCCTGACCTACAGGGAGCTGTACGAGACTGTGGATGCGGAGATCAGCAGGTAGAGACTCACCTTCTGAGTTTTATCAGCCGTCTCTGTCTGTGTGTCTGTCTGCTTCTCCTCAGATGACTTTTAATTTGAAGAGCTGTTTGAACTTGTTAAAATCTGTCTTCTCATTTGACTGTTTTACTTTTGTTAAACTGCAGCTACAGGAAGTGGATACGGCAGGTGCCTGTGAACAAAGCCAACTCCCGATTTGCTCGGCTGAAGAGGTACATCCTCAGCAGGGACAAGGAGCAGCAGTCGGTCACTGCTGCTTCTCCAGCTGCCGCGTCCGCCTCCGCTGCCTCCGCTGCTTCTCCAGCTGCCGCGTCCGCCTCCGCTGCCTCCGCTGCCTCCGCTGCTTCTCCAGCTGCACCCTCCACTTCAACATCATCTCACCAGCATCCTCGGCCGTCTTCATCCACCCCGAGGAAGAGGAGGTTCAACGTCCTGTCAAGTATGCATCCAGTCAACTTCTTCGCTCATATTCACACTGTGTCATCTGAGGCCTGCTTCAGTTCAGAGGCTTCATCAGCATGAAAGCTGGAACAGACAAGATTCCTGAAGCATCACCGGAGCAAATAAACACCAACATGAACACAAGTCCAGATTAAATCTGTTTGGTGTTGATTGTAACGCAGCCTGTTGTTCTCCACAATGATATATATATTTTTTAATGATGGCTGCAGGTTCCTCTGAGGATGAAGATCAGATGATGTTTGAAGCTGCTGCTGCTGCTGAGCAGATCATCGCTGCATCAGGTGAGTCTGTGTTTCATCCAGATGTGCATCAGGGCAGCAGCATGTGGTCAGTACAGCAGGAGGTGGCCAGTGGTTATTGTAATTAACTGTTTTCTTATAACATACTTGTTATTTGTCCTCAGTATCTGCACCTGTTGAAACAGGAGGAGCTCCAGCCACACCTCCACCTCCACCAGCTGCAGCAGGAGGAGCTCCACCTCCACTGCCTGCGCCGGTCCAACAGCCTCCTCCTCCAGCTCAGGTTGGTGTTGTTCATTTGGTGTCAGGCTGTTTGGAGCAGCAGCTCGCTGACGTGCGTGTTGCTGTGTTCCAGGTCCTCCTGCCCACGGCGTGGAGGAGCAGCCTTCCAGCAGTGCAGCACGAGTGGGTCAGCAAGGCCCTGTTGTTGAGGACAAGACGGGGAGGGCCGTCCTGTCCCAGGACCTCCAGCTGTGGTACCACCCGCCAGGACCCGGTTGGTGTACAGCCAGCGTCCCTCCACCCCTGACGCCTTCTTCCAGCGACCCTTTTTCCTCTGGGCACCGTACCGCATGTGGAAGTACCAGCTGAGATGTCCAGCCTGTGACAAGAGGCTGACGGGCTGCGGTCTTTACAAGACCGTACGCAGAGTGCTGGACGTCGATGGCTGGTACTACATGGGCACAGAGTACCTGGAGTGCAGGTACTGAGGGGTTTTTAAAACAGACTGCTGTGACTGCTACAAGTGTCACAGCTCAGAGGACTGAGTGCAGTGCATTTCTTTTCTGTCACAGGTTCTGCAGGAAGAAGGTGTCCGCCTGGTCGGGATGCGTCAGGAAGCAGCTGAAGTCGCACCACCAGCAGCTGTTTCCCGCTGTGCTGACGTACAGGTACACATGAAGAACACGGGCCTCCGTACGGCCCGCTGTCACAGCGATGTCCACAGGAAGTGTGTCAGCTGTCAGATCGCATGACACACGTGTTGAAGTGAGGAACTGTTCCTGCTGCAGGCTCTCGTGCGACTTGAAGGTGCTGGCCCAGTTGAAGGGACGCACGCTGGGCAACAGCGCCAGCCGCCTTCGGTCCTTCCTGTTGGAGCAGCACACAGCCGAGTGGATCAGGAGGAGCACTCTGTTCCTCCACACCTGCTGGGACTTTGAGGGTCGTGGACTGCGGATGCCCCCTCCTCCCCCTCTGCCCACCATGGAGCCTGTACCCAGCAGCCGCTGGCTGCTGTCCACCTACGCCAGGGAGTCCTTCACCAGGATGGAGGAGCTGCAGGCGAAGGTGACCTCCACCTTCGGCTCCATCCTGAAGATGGACTCCACAAAGAAGGTGAGAGGATCCGAGTCTCGTGACTGTTTGGTGTTCTCTGACTGCAGACTGCATCTCACACGAACAGCCGCATCTTCACTGAGGGATCGATCAAACAGCTGTCTGTCCTCTGCAGGTGACCAGGAAGCTGGCCGGGGCAGACGCTGGTACCGCTCAGTGGATGAGCAGCGTGGGCAACGAGCTGGGGCAGGTCCTCATTTCTGTCCTGACGGCGGCGGAGGGCTACGGACTAAAGGACATGGCGAGCGGCCTGCAGGAGCGCTACCGGCGAGCGGGACGCGATCCTCCGCTCGTCCTTTATGTGGACAGGGACTGCTGCAGGAGGGACGGAGGAACCTGTGCGGCCGGCGCTCTGTTCCCCGAGTGGCCGCAGCTGTGCGTACGCCTGGACATTTGGCACTTCATGCGCCGGCTGGCGGCAGGCGTGACCTCGGAGAGCCACATTCTCTACCCAGACTTCATGCGGCGTCTCTCTGCCAGCATCTTCGAGTGGGACCCGGAGGACCTGTCCCGCTTGAAGACAGCCAAGCTGTCAGACCGGTCCAGGAGGGCGAACGTGCTGTCCATCAAGGAGATGGGCTCAGCACTGTCGCCGTCGCACTCGCGTGGCGGAGATGACCGAGCGTCTCCTTGACGACACCATCCAGGTGTTCATGGCAGCCACCGACACCATGGCTGTCCCCCTGCTGGACCGGGACCGCATGGAGGGGATCTGGAGGACTCAGAGGAAGCACGTCGCCTGCATCCAGGTACGCTGAAGCACAAAATAGCTTTGACATTCACAGACCACATGTTAAACTTCCTGACCAACGTGTTTGATACGTACAAGTTACACAGCTGCCTGTCATCAGTGAGTCACTGCAGACATGGTGACACAGGTGCTTCACCTCATCCGGAACCTCAAGAGACCTGCCGCATGAATTTAACAGTTGAGTTGTTTCAGAATAAAGTGGGCGTGGTTTCTGTCTCCTCTTCTCCACATCAGGATCCTGCCGGCGTCCAGCTGTACAAACGCACTGGACAGCTGACGTGCAACCAGGTCGTTCTGCCGGTGTATCGCTGTGCCCGCGGGTCCACATCGCTGGAGTCGTTCCACCTGCACCTGAACAGGTTCATCCCAGGTGAGTCACCACGCACGCACGCACGCACGCACGCACGCACGCACGCACGCACGCACGCTCTCTCTTTCTTCCTGTCTACAACATCCTGACATTACTTTCTCATTGTATGTTGTACTGTTCATTGTATAATCATTTAAGAGTGTTTGTGTTTGAAAAAATTCTAGCTAAGAATCCCGATGTATTCTGGTTGGCTGAGGGTGATATGTTGGCCTGCTTATTCAAAAGTGACATTTTGGCTGTGGCTAAATATGTAGAAAAGCCATGGGCAATGAGACTGTAAATTTTGGATCAGAATTTTTATATATGAGTCCATCTTCCTTCTTGATGTGTATACTGTATATAGTGTCACATAAGCCCATACGGGCTGGGCAAACGTGTGCATGACACTTAAATAATATTCATTCATTCTCCTGTTGCAGGAACTTCAGCCAGAGGCTGTTTCTTCCAGATGTTCCTGTTGGAGGGGCTGACGAGGTGGAACACGGACCGGGCGCAGGCGGCAGCCGGCTTGAAGAACAGCGGCAGCAAGTGCTACTCGGGTCAGGATGCCAGCACGCTCAACCAGCTGAGTCAGCACTTCTACGGGCGGAAGCTGGTTGAGACCTACACCGATCCGCTGCCGTACACAGGTAATAGAAAGCACAAGGAAGGAGAAACACAGAGCAGCTACAGGCGTGGTGAAGGAAGGTTCCAGTTCTCTGTTGGACACAAAGACGGAAGGCTTCCCAACGTTAACTCACAACAAGAAAGAAAACTGATCAGCAGATAAATTAATATCATGATTCACATTGTTCTCTTTCAGGGGAACTCATCGGGATCAGCTACCTCTACAACCAGACCGGGAGGACGCTGCAGGAGTTCCCTGATGACCCAGACGAGGACGACGACTGTGAGGAGGTTGAGGTGGAGGCGGAGGAGGAGGAAGAACAGCTGCCGGACATCGTGGAGGATGTTGTGGATGAGGGCTTTGATGAGTTCAGCCTAGAGCAATTGGACTCATTTCTGCAAGCTCCTGGTCCTCTGCAGCCTCCTCCCCTGCAGCCTCCTCCCCTGCAGCCTCCTCCCCTGCAGCCTCCTCCCTGCAGCCTCCTCCCCTGCAGCCTCCTCCTCTGCAGCCTCCTCCTCTGCAGCCTCCTCCTCTGCAGCCTCCTCCTCTGCAGCCTCCTCCTCTGCAGCCTCCTCCCCTGCAGCCTCCTCCCCTGCAGCCTCCTCCTCTGCAGCCTCCTCCTCTGCAGCCTCCTCCTCTGCAGCCTCCTCCTCTGCAGCCTCCTCCCCTGCAGCCTCCATCCTCCTCCCAGTCCACCCCTGGTGATCAGGAAGCTGCTGCCAGCAGCTCTACGGTTTGTACTCTTCTTCATGTGATCTGATTGACGCTGCGTTCTCTGATGAGGCTGTTTGATCCTGAGCTCCGGAGCTCTTCTCCGCTTGTGTTTCAGGTCAGTGTCGGAGCTGACGGAGCTCCTGGCTACCAGCCGGTGGTGTTGCTGGCTCGGTGTCTGGTGGAGCGCTGCAGGAAGGGCTACGTCACCCAGGCTGAGGTGGAGGAGATTGTGGGTCTGTGGCAGAACCTCCCGATGGAGACAAGGGTCCTGTAGTTTATCAACCTCGCTGCAGGAGCCAGTTGACAAACAGGGAGGTTCAAGAAGGCCAAGACCTACGCTCCCAGTGCTGCACCCGTGTCGGGGGTGGAGAGCATGAACGGTGCGTGTCTGCAGAGACCTGCTGCGTCCTGTCCTGCTGTCTCAGAGCGTTTTCACACCACTCCTGTCTCTCCTTTGTCTTCTAACAGCTGCATGGTGGGAACCGGCAGCGGGCCGGCCACGTGGCCCGACGCCAGCCGGCTGGTGGAGGCCGTCTTCATCCAGCTGTGCGTCCTCCACCCCGGCAGCAAGAGGACGATGGCTGCCTGCAGAGCCGCTGGACCCTGGTTTTGAGGGACTACAACTTCATCAGGACTGTGGTCTGCACCCACCCGGCTCTCAAAACCAGGACCACCCTGCAGCTGTTTCAGGTCAATCAGCGGACCCTCTCTCAGTGGTAAGACTGTGTTCTATGTACACATCACAGGTGATCATGTGACTGCAGAAGCTGCTCCTGACGCTCCGGCAGCTCACCGCTCAGCGCTGACGGCTCTGTTCACTCTGCAGGCACAGAAGGTGGACGGCCTTGCAGGAAAGAACCGTCCTCACCGCTGCCACCCCCCTGACGGTGGCCCCTCCACAGGCGGAGGAGACTCTCCTGCCAGCAAGGACGGAGGAGGAGACCCCACCTGCTCCAGCTGCCTCCATCTATACGCTGGTGCCATCCCTGACTGAAGAGGAGGAGCCCACTGCTGGACCATCCTGGGCTTTCCCTGCCACCGCCTCCACCCCACCTGCTCCTTCCACCACCCCTGCCCACCTGCTCCTTCCACCTCTGCTCCCTGCACCTCAGCAGCCTCCGTGACCCCAAAGTCCACCGCCTGGCATCGCCGGAGGCTGCAGGAGATGCAGGCAGAAGCTGCTCAGAGGGGAGAGTCTCTCAAAGTGAGGAGGCCCTCAATCATCCGCTGCAGTCAGTGTGGGGCAGAGGAAGATAAAAGAAACTGGACACAAGGTGCTGAGGAAGGAGAGCGGGGAGAGGGTGACCTTTTGTCCTGTGGCAGCCAAAGGACAGAGTCCTGAGGAGTGGCTGTCCTCCCTGAAATAAGTCCAGCATGTCTCAGACTTCAGGCTGCAGCTTCTAATCTCATCAGAACAGGTCAGCAGGACATTCAGAACACTTGTTCAATTCATAAAGTAAAGTTAAACCTTCATTATCAAAATGGGAAATAGTATTGATTAACAGACCAAAATGAAACATATGCTAACAGCATTTACTGAAAAACTTTGTTCTTTCATCTTTGTAAACATGCCCTTCAAACTGCTGGGGGGTGGGGGGGGGTTGGCTTTGTTACTCTGAAGGCAGCTGGAGTAGTTCACACAGAGGTGTGAAGATGACTGTCTCCGTCACTCTGCCACAGCTCCATTGTCTTCACGGCAGGAGCCGATGGCCCTGCAGGGAGCGGGCCTCCCTCTCAGGGACATCAAAGGAGCTGACACCTGATTGGATGAGACAAAAACAGGAGAAGACGTGGAGGTGAGCTGCAGAGTTCCTTCAGTTGTGATCAGACTGCTTCTGAGGGAGAGAGAGAGGCTGCATCACATCTTGGTATTTGGCTCCATGTCTGGTGAGTTTTCTCATGGAACTCAGTCATGTGTCAGTGTGTGTGCTTGTGTGTGTGTGTGTGTGAGAATGCCTTTGTGTTACTTAAGCATTGCACATTTCAATTTTATTTTTCTTATATTTTGTCTCTCTAACCGTAGCCCTGATTTAATGAGTTTGTATGATCTGTGTGGTTACCTTGTGAAGCCCTGAAGAAGCCACTCAGTGCTGAAGTGCAGCTCCATTACATTCACACCTTGTGTCTGTCGCGTGCTCATGCAGAGATGGAAGACCCGGTGAAGAGGAATAGGACTCTGCGGGCCTGGAGAAGGGAGGAGGTCCATAAATGGAGGGCTGACAGGAAGTCCTACATCCCTCCACCTGCACTGAGGTTCCAAAAACCCTTTTGGCCTCCTGTGCTTAAGAGGACAAGGAAGGAAGGAAAGAAACAAGGGAAGAGGAGAAGGAAAGGTGATGTACATGATGTCACTTTATTCATCTGCAAAACCAAGCAACACGAAAATCACACCCTGAGTGTTCAGTTGGTCTGTTGACTAACAAACTCGTTTTTGTCTGACTAGCTTCATCCAGGCCGTCTGCCCCGGTCGACCCGACTCCGACTCCGACTCCGACTCCTCCTGTGTCTCAGGACCCGCAGCCGGGGACCTCCAGAGGCAACACTGCTGCCTCCCTGTGCACGGCCTGCGGACAGCCCACCTCTGTCCCCGGACACTTTGTCCACAGGGACAAGACTTATTGCAGATCCACCTCTGGCGGGCTCAGCCTGGAGGAGTGGATCAGAAGAAATGTGTCCAGGGCCACTCAGTGGAGGTGGAAGGCACATGCGAAGGAGGCTGGCAAACCAAAGGTGAAGCAGCCTCGCAAACTTAAGACTTGCAGCCGCTGTCAGCAGAGGATGCTGCGGGAGACGGGGCACAGCAGCCACAGTGACTCCAAGCAGACTTTTTGTCAAAGCACTGACCCGCTTGGGAGGACAGTGGAGCAGTGGCTGACGGAGATGAGGGGTGGGGAAACAAAGGAGGACCTCTACCACAGGAACTTAGAAGCGTGGGCTCGCAAAAGGAGGGACAAGAGGGCAGAAAAAAGGGGGGACTCTGCCACCGAGACCCACCATACCCCTCCTGCTCCTGCTCCCGCTCCTCCTCCTCCTCCTGCTCCTCCCGCTCCCCTGCCTGCAGACCTCAGCGAAGTCCTGGCTCTCGAAGTTCCGCCCCTGGTCGCTGTGGATCTCCTCTGGCACGCCGAACCTGCAAACCATCTGCACCTCTAACCGCTCGGCGGTTGTGGAGCCACTTGGTCAGGAACCGCGTACGCCTCGGGCCACTTTGTGAAATAGTCCATAGCCATGAAGACGTACCAGTTACCAGTGTCGGTGATGGGAATGGACCCAGGATGTCCACCCCGACGCGCTCCATGGGGGCCCCCACCAGATACTGCTGCAGCAGCGCATGGGAGTGTTGGCTTCGTCCCTTCTGGGGGGGTGCAGGTGTCACAGCAGTGGACGTTGAGTTCGACATCGCGCCGGCAACCCGGCCAGCACAAACAATCATGCAGCCGGTGCAGCGTCTTGGCGATGCCGTAGTGCCCGGTCCCCTCCGCTCCGTGGACAACCCCCAGGACTGTGGAACGGAGCGTCCTTGGAATCAGTAACTGGAGGAGGTCGTGCCTGTGGCCTGGCGCCTCCCAACAGCAGTAAAGCAGGCCGTCGTGGGACTCGAAGCAGCCCCATTGCGAATAGCAGGCCTTCACCTCGGGTGCACAACCAGACACCCTGGCCTCCTCCAGCCACCTCTGGAGGAATTTCAGCATTTCATCTGCCGCCTGGGATGCCTGTAACTCAGCAGAGGACAGTGAGAGACCGTGGAAGATACTCACCATGTCCGCACTCCAGACTATGTGTCTCCACTCCTCCTGCCGCTGACAGTAACGGCACTCAGCCTCTGCACAGGGCTGCCGGGATAGCGCGTTAGCGTTGCTGTGCTGGCGCCCCACCCGATGCCGGATCTCAAAGTCAAACTCCTGGAGGATCACGATCCAGTGCGTCACCTGGCCCTTGGGGTCTTTAAAGCTCAGCAGCCATGTCAGCGAAGCCTTATCTGTGCGGAGGAGAAAGTGCCGGCCCAGGAGGTACGGCCAGAACTGCCGCAATGCCAACACCACTGCCAGCAGCTCTCGTCGGGTGATGCAGTAGTTCCTCTCAGAGCGGCTCAGTGCTTTGCTGAAGTAGGCCACAACTCTCTCGGCCTCCCCCTCTCCTTGGAATTACACCGCTTCCATGCTGACATTACTGGCGTCAGTGTCCACGATGAACGCCTCAGTTGAAGATGGATACACCAGGATGGGGGCTTCAATCAGGGCACCTTGGAAGGAGTGAAAGGCGGCAGTGCAGCTGTTGTCCCACTGGAACGGCCGGCCCTTGTCAGTCAGGCGGTGGAGCGGACTGGCAATGGTGGCGAAGTTTTTCACGAAGCCGCAGTAGTACGATGCCAACCCCAGGAAGCTTCGGAGTTCGCTGACGGTAGTCAGGCGTGGCCAGTCCTGGACCGCCTCCACCTTGCTGGGATTTGTGGCCACACCTTGAGCGCTGACGACGTGCCCCAGGAACTCTGTTTCTTGGCTCAGCAGGCGGCACTTCCCCGGGTGCAGTTTCAGCCCAGCTCGGCGGATGCGCTTGAAGACTTCTTTTAAGTTGGCGAGGGCCCCATCGAAGCTGACCCGGAACTGCCACAGCCCCTGGCCGAAGGTGAATGAGGTTTTTGGTCTTGCTTCTGAGGCAAGGTCCACCTGCTAGTAGCCGCTGCGGAGATCGAGGGAGCTAAACCAGCTGGAGCCAGAGATGTAGCCGAGGGTGTCGTCGATGCGCAGCAGTGGGTACGAGTTTTTCTTGGTCGCGCTGTTGAGACTCTGGTAATCTATGCAGAACCACCACCCACCTCCTTTCTTCTTCACCAGCACGACCGGTGCGGCCCAGGGGCTGTCGGAGGGTTCGACTACTCCAGCGTCGAGCATTTCGTGGAGTATTTCCTCAGCTGCCTGCCGCTTTGTGAATGTGAGCCGGTGGGGGCGTAATCAGATGGGCGGGGCATCGCCCGTCTCGATGTGGTGCTGGACAAGGGAGGTGCACCGGTCGTCTTTGACGCTGGCCGCGAAGATGTCTCGATACTGCTCCAGGAGCTCCTTTAGTGCTGGTGCGGAGTTAGCCCGACGCTGCTACGCTGCCCAGTTTGTTGATCGCTTCGGTGGTCTTGGAGGAGGAGCTGCATGGCAGCGGCGGCAGCGGCGGCAGCGGCGGCAGCGGCGGCAGCGGCGGCAGCGGCGGCAGCGGCGGCTGCGGCGGCAGCGGCGGCTGCGGCGGCGAGGCTGCTGGCGTGGGGCGGCCACCAGGGGGTGGTGAGGCGCTCTTCTCCGGACATTAAGTTGAGGAGGACTTGCTGGGCCCCACCCTCCAGGGCCAGGGCTAGGTGTGCAGCGGTGTCTTGGTCACTCCAGCCATTGTGTGTTGCAGCAGCCCGTGTCTGCTTTATGCAGAGCTCCAGTGGGCTGGTACCGTCACACTTGGGCAACTTGACAGCGGCTCTCACTGCGGCAGTGGGTGAGCGAGCCTCCGTGTCCCTGTGATCGTCACCGTCTTCGGCCATCCTCGCCGTTTCTGGACGGTGCTGTCGCCGATCGCTGGATCCATCGGGCTGGCTCGGAGTCTTCCACTGCTCGGCTATCCACGCTGCTCTCTCCAGGAGTCGTTTCTCCTCTGGAGTATGCCGTGGCTCCATCCCACTTCTGACACCAATGTAGCAATCTTGGAGTGGTTTTACACCGGGACCGGATGAATGCTCTTTAGAGTTCAGGGAACTCCACCATCAGACATCCCAGGTCTTTGGTCCTCTGGGCCTCCTGCAGCAAGGCCTGTTTCTTTTGATGATGTTCCCTCTCCTCTCCCCCATGTTCCCTGGTTTTTCTGAGGGATGGGAATGAATACATAATCTAAAAGAAAATGAGCATAAACAAAACAATATGTATTCGTTTTATTAACCTTTTTGAAAGTAAGAAATAAGCATGATCATATTGTAGCGGCCTGGGGGCCGCTGCTCCAGTGACTGAGTACCGGTGCCGCAAGGCATGCTGGGAACGGGACTGTTTGGGCCATTTCGGGGCCGTTTTATGTGTTCTACTTTGTTATTTGTGCTTAATTTTGTTATAGTCATGTTGGGGGTTTGTTATTGTGTGCTGTTGCCATTTTTCTGTTCTTTTTGTGTTGTTTTATTTTCACGTCCTGTCGCACCATGTCTCGGGGGGGGGCTGCTTGGGGGGTGACCAGGCCTGCGTGCCCACAGTGGGTGCGTTAGTGTGCGCAGCTGTGTTAGTTGTTCTAATAATAAACTCGAGTGTGGTGAACTTTATGGAACACTCATCTTCCCTCACTGCCTTCACTGCTCCAGGTTTGCTACAATGTATTACCAATCAGTATTCGATTAACTCAAGGAAAAAACAGTAAATGGACTTCACTTACATAGCGTTTGTTTTACCCTGCACTGACGTACACTGTCTTGACAACAGCAAGTCCACATTTATCATTAATATGACATTCTACTGTGCCATATTCACCATCTGAATGATTCATTTTAACATTGTGAAGACCAGTGAATATTCAAGTCAGGAAAACAATAATCATAATAGTCAACATATCCTCATCACATTACTAAAGGAGTAGAAGATGTTAAATGCCTGAAATTTATCGGGCCCAGAAAAGGTATCATAAATGACCTGAAATAAAGAAAACAAATCAACATCTTGATCATCATCCACCAATCACTAATCGATAAAAATGAATGATATGAAATTAAACCAACCAGTATCGTTTCATGGCTGCGAATTTGGATGACCCAATCTTCTGGGGCCCCCTAGTGGCCAAAATGGGGGCGGCCCTTGGCTCATGCCCCTGCCTCTGCCTGCATCCCTGGTGGGCCCAGGGCCCCAACTCCCTCCCCCCTGCATGCAGGCATACATCACAATTGATGTTGAAACAGTCACTTTTATTTAGTTTTTTTAAAAGGAAATGGGTATGAACAATTTGAAACAACCTAAGCAAACAAACAAAAACACACACAAGGAAATGGAAACAACTCAAACACAAAAAGCTTTTTTTTAATTAGCTTCCCTCTTCTCCCTCCTCTGCTGTCTATAGCGTTCCCTGACCTCTGGCTTTTGTTTGTACTGGCCCCATCTTAGTTTTCTTCATAGAGGTCCTCGGTTGCGACCCCCCGACGGACCTCGGTGAGCCACTGCTCCACTGTCCTCCCCGAGGGCTCGGTTGCCTGGCAAAATGTCTTTTTAGTTTCTTTGTGGCCCGTCACAAACAGCACACAAACTGTCCATTTATTATCATGACACTATTTACATTTATATATACACAGCTGTGTACACAAGATGCGTCCACTGCGCATGAGGCTGACCGGCAGCTTTCAGTGTCATGTCAGGGAGGACAGCCACTCCTCAGGACTCTGTCCTTTGGCTGCCACAGGGCAACAGGTCACCCTCTCCCCGCTCTCCTTCCTCAGCACTCTGTGTCCAGTCTCTTTGATTTTCCTCTGCCCACACTGACCACTGACCACAGCGGATGATGGAGGGCCTCCTCACTGTCAGAGACTCCCCCCTCTGAGCTGCTTCTGCCTGCATCTCCTGCAGCCTCCTGCGATGCCGGGCGGTGGCCTTTGGGGTCACGGAGGCTGCTGAGGTGCAGGGAGCAGAGGTGGAAGGAGCAGGTGGGGTGGAGGCGGTGGCAGGAAAAGCCCAGGATGGTCCAGCAGTGGGCTCCTCCTTTTCAGTCAGAGATGGCAGCAGCTTGTCGATGGAGGCAGCTGGAGCAGGTGGGGTCTCCTCCGCCTGTGGAGGGGCCACCATCACGGGGGCGGCGGCGGTGAGGACGGTTCTCTGCTGCGAGGCCGTCCACCTTTTGTGCCTGCAGAGTGAACACAGAGCCGTCAGCGCTGAGCGGTGAGCTGCCGGAGCGTCAGGAGCAGCTTCTGCAGTCACATGATCACCTGTGATGTGTACATAAGAACACAGTCTTACCACTGAGAGAGGGTCCGCTGATTGACCTGAAACAGCTGCAGGGTGGTCCTGGTTTTGAGGGCCGGGTGGGTGCAGACCACAGTCCTGATGGTGTTGTAGTCCCTCAAAACCAGGGTCCAGCGGCTCTGGAGGTGCCCCATCGTCCTCCTGCTGCCGGGGTGGAGGAGGCACAGCTGGATGAAGACGGTCTCCACCAGCCGGCTGGCGTCGGGCCACGTGGCCGGCCCGCTGCCGGTTCCCACCATGCGGCTGTTAGAAGACAAAGGAGAGACAGGAGTGGTGTGAAAATGCTCTGAGACAGCAGGACAGGAGGACAGGAGCAGGTCTCTGCAGACACGCACCGTTTCACGCTCTCCACCCCCAACACGGGTGCAGCGCCGGGAGCGTCGGTCTTGGCCTTGTTGAACCTCCCTTTTGTCAACTGGCTCCTGCAGCGAGGTGGATAAACTACAGGAGCCTTGTCTCCATCGGGGAGGTTCTGCCACAGACCCACAATCTCCTCCACCTCAGCCTGGGTGACGTAGCCCTTCCTGCAGCGCTCCACCAGACACCGAGCCAGCAACACCACCGGCTGGTAGCCAGGAGCTCCGTCAGCTCCGACACCGACCTGAAACACACGGAGAGAAGAGCTCCTGAGCTCAGGATCAAACAGCCTGATCAGAGAACGCAGCGTCAATCAGATCACATGAAGAAGAGTACAAACCGCAGAGCTGCTGGCAGCAGCTTCCTGATCACCAGGGGTGGACTGGGAGGAGGGGGAGGCTGCACTAATGAGTCCACTTGCTCTAAGCCGAACTCATCAAAGCCCTCATCGTTAACATTTACATGTCTATTGTATCATCTCTGATTGACACACACAAAAAATAAAGAGGATTTATGGTTCTGCTTTTTCAAAGGCCCCCTTGGACGAATGAAGCGCTCAGCCCTGGTGCAGTGCGTCAGACTGCCAGTAGATGGTGCTGCTGCCCCGTGCACCGACCTCCATGGCCCTGAGACGCTCCCTGCTCACTGCATGCAGATCAAAGACAAGAACGACAAGAATGCTCCCCACTTCCAATTTAATTTTTTTTATCAACAGGGGGTGGAGTGTGGGGCTGTAGAGACACTGCGGGATCAGGTCCATGGTCCAACTCCCTTTCAAGCGAGCCGAAACTCAGTTCTTCCTGCAAACCTTCCAACCAGCTTCCTATGACGTCACGGCATATTTCCCATCATGCACCAGAAAAAGTCAGAAAGAATCCGGACCAGACGGACTAGAACTGAACCAGGGTCCTACAGACCCCCTCAGACCTACCCGGTCCCCTCCCACAACTTTGTGTGACAAGGTCCCGTGAAGTAAACGTCCTGGTCTGGTCCCGTTTCCGCTCTGATCCCACCGTCAGTCTGAGGGGCGTCACATCTCTCATTCATAAAAGCCACTCTGGCGTTGGGTGCAGTCGTGCGACTTCGGTCGTGCATATACTAAAATTGGAACGATACAGAGAAGATTAGCATGGCCCCTGCGCAAAAGGGCGGGGCCAATATTCTAGGCCCCCAAGGCCCCTGATGACATGCAAAATCGTGAAGCGAACAAAGATGATGTGCAAATTTGTGAAGCGTTCCGATATTCTGGGCCCCCTAGTCTGGGGCCCCCTAGTGGCCAAAATGGGGCTACTGGGGCCCCATGGCCAACATGGGGAGGGCCCCTAGATCCATGCCCCTGCCTGCCTGAATGCATCCCTGGTGGGCCAAGGGCCACAGTCCCCCCCCCCCCCCCCCCCCCTGCAAGCAGGCATACATCACAATTGTTGTTTGAACAGTCACTTTTATTTACAGTTTTTTTTAAAAGGACTGTATGATGAAACAATTAGGAATCACCGCAAACAACAATCGCAACCAAACAAAAACACACACACACACACACAAGGAAATGAAAATAAGTCCACTCAAATAAGCAAACAAACAAACAAAAAGCAAACAATAATTAGCTTCCCTCTTCTTCTCCCTTCTCCCACCACTTTGCACTGGCCTACCTTTTCAACTGTCCTCGGTTGCGACCTCCCCACGGACCTCGGTGAGCCACTGCTCCACTGTCCTCCCCATGGGGTCGGTCGCCTGACAAAAAGTCTTTTTGGTTTGTCTGTGGATGCTGTGGCCCGTCGCCCTCAGCATCCGCTGGTTGCAGCGGCTGCAGGTCCTCTGCTTTCGAGGCGTTGGGACCTGGAGGTGGCTGGCCTCCTGACGAACTTTCCACCGCCACCTGGTGGTTTTTGGCACATTGTTCTTCATCCAGTCCTCCAGGGTGAGCCCACCAGATGTGTACTGACAGTATGTTTTGTCCTTGTAGACAAAGTGCCCAGAGACAGAGGTGGCCTGTCCGCAGGCAGTGCACACTGAGGCTGCAGTTTTTTCCCTGGAGGTCCCTGGCTGTGGAGAACGAGCAGGAGCGGCAGGAGCAGGAGCGGCAGGAGCAGGAGGAGCGGGAGGAGCAGGAGCAGGAGGGGCAGGAGCAGGAGGGGCAGGAGCGGGAGGAGCAGGAGGAGGAGCGGGAGCAGGAGCAGGAGGGGCGGGAGCGGGAGGAGCAGGAGGAGGAGGAGGAGCGGGAGCAGGAGCAGGAGGGGTATGGTGGGTCTCGGTGGCAGAGTCCCCCCTTTTTTCTGCCCTCTTGTCCCTCCTTTTGCGAGCCCACGCTTCTAAGTTCCTGTGGTAGAGGTCCTCCTTTGTTTCCCCACCCCTCATCTCCGTCAGCCACTGCTCCACTGTCCTCCCAAGCGGGTCAGTGCTTTGACAAAAAGTCTGCTTGGAGTCACTGTGGCTGCTGTGCCCCGTCTCCCGCAGCATCCTCTGCTGACAGCGGCTGCAAGTCTTAAGTTTGCGAGGCTGCTTCACCTTTGGTTTGCCAGCCTCCTTCGCATGTGCCTTCCACCTCCACTGAGTGGCCCTGGACACATTTCTTCTGATCCACTCCTCCAGGCTGAGCCCGCCAGAGGTGGATCTGCAATAAGTCTTGTCCCTGTGGACAAAGTGTCCGGGGACAGAGGTGGGCTGTCCGCAGGCCGTGCACAGGGAGGCAGCAGTGTTGCCTCTGGAGGTCCCCGGCTGCGGGTCCTGAGACACGGGAGGAGTCGGAGTCGGAGTCGGGTCGACCGGGGCAGACGGCCTGGATGAAGCTAGTCAGACAAAAACGAGTTTGTTAGTCAACAGACCAACTGAACACTCAGGGTGTGATTTTCATGTTGCTTGGTTTTGCAGATGAATAAAGTGACATCATGTACATCACCTTTCCTTCTCCTCTTCCCTTGTTTCTTTCCTTCCTTCCTTGTCCTCTTAAGCACAGGAGGCCAAAGGGTTTTTGGAACCTCAGTGCAGGTGGAGGGATGTAGGACTTCCTGTCAGCCCTCCATTTATGGACCTCCTCCCTTCTCCAGGCCCGCAGAGTCCTATTCCTCTTCACCGGGTCTTCCATCTCTGCATGAGCACGCGACAGACACAAGGTGTGAATGTAATGGAGCTGCACTTCAGCACTGAGTGGCTTCTTCAGGGCTTCACAAGGTAACCACACAGATCATACAAACTCATTAAATCAGGGCTACGGTTAGAGAGACAAAATATAAGAAAAATAAAATTGAAATGTGCAATGCTTAAGTAACACAAAGGCATTCTCACACACACACACAAGCACACACACTGACACATGACTGAGTTCCATGAGAAAACTCACCAGACATGGAGCCAAATACCAAGATGTGATGCAGCCTCTCTCTCTCCCTCAGAAGCAGTCTGATCACAACTGAAGGAACTCTGCAGCTCACCTCCACGTCTTCTCCTGTTTTTGTCTCATCCAATCAGGTGTCAGCTCCTTTGATGTCCCTGAGAGGGAGGCCCGCTCCCTGCAGGGCCATCGGCTCCTGCCGTGAAGACAATGGAGCTGTGGCAGAGTGACGGAGACAGTCATCTTCACACCTCTGTGTGAACTACTCCAGCTGCCTTCAGAGTAACAAAGCCAACCCCCCCCCACCCCCCAGCAGTTTGAAGGGCATGTTTACAAAGATGAAAGAACAAAGTTTTTCAGTAAATGCTGTTAGCATATGTTTCATTTTGGTCTGTTAATCAATACTATTTCCCATTTTGATAATGAAGGTTTAACTTTACTTTATGAATTGAACAAGTGTTCTGAATGTCCTGCTGACCTGTTCTGATGAGATTAGAAGCTGCAGCCTGAAGTCTGAGACATGCTGGACTTATTTCAGGGAGGACAGCCACTCCTCAGGACTCTGTCCTTTGGCTGCCACAGGACAAAAGGTCACCCTCTCCCCGCTCTCCTTCCTCAGCACCTTGTGTCCAGTTTCTTTTATCTTCCTCTGCCCACACTGACTGCAGCGGATGATTGAGGGCCTCCTCACTTTGAGAGACTCTCCCCTCTGAGCAGCTTCTGCCTGCATCTCCTGCAGCCTCCGGCGATGCCAGGCGGTGGACTTTGGGGTCACGGAGGCTGCTGAGGTGCAGGGAGCAGAGGTGGAAGGAGCAGGTGGGGCAGGGGTGGTGGAAGGAGCAGGTGGGGTGGAGGCGGTGGCAGGGAAAGCCCAGGATGGTCCAGCAGTGGGCTCCTCCTCTTCAGTCAGGGATGGCACCAGCGTATAGATGGAGGCAGCTGGAGCAGGTGGGGTCTCCTCCTCCGTCCTTGCTGGCAGGAGAGTCTCCTCCGCCTGTGGAGGGGCCACCGTCAGGGGGGTGGCAGCGGTGAGGACGGTTCTTTCCTGCAAGGCCGTCCACCTTCTGTGCCTGCAGAGTGAACAGAGCCGTCAGCGCTGAGCGGTGAGCTGCCGGAGCGTCAGGAGCAGCTTCTGCAGTCACATGATCACCTGTGATGTGTACATAAGAACACAGTCTTACCACTGAGAGAGGGTCCGCTGATTGACCTGAAACAGCTGCAGGGTGGTCCTGGTTTTGAGAGCCGGGTGGGTGCAGACCACAGTCCTGATGAAGTTGTAGTCCCTCAAAACCAGGGTCCAGCGGCTCTGCAGGCAGCCCATCGTCCTCTTGCTGCCGGGGTGGAGGACGCACAGCTGGATGAAGACGGCCTCCACCAGCCGGCTGGCGTCGGGCCACGTGGCCGGCCCGCTGCCGGTTCCCACCATGCAGCTGTTAGAAGACAAAGGAGAGACAGGAGTGGTGTGAAAACGCTCTGAGACAGCAGGACAGGACGCAGCAGGTCTCTGCAGACACGCACCGTTTCATGCTCTCCACCCCCGACACGGGTGCAGCACTGGGAGCGTAGGTCTTGGCCTTCTTGAACCTCCCTGTTGTCAACTGGCTCCTGCAGCGAGGTGGATAAACTACAGGACCCTTGTCTCCATCGGGGAGGTTCTGCCACAGACCCACAATCTCCTCCACCTCAGCCTGGGTGACGTAGCCCTTCCTGCAGCGCTCCACCAGACACCGAGCCAGCAACACCACCGGCTGGTAGCCAGGAGCTCCGTCAGCTCCGACACTGACCTGAAACACAAGCGGAGAAGAGCTCCGGAGCTCAGGATCAAACAGCCTCATCAGAGAACGCAGCGTCAATCAGATCACATGAAGAAGAGTACAAACCGTAGAGCTGCTGGCAGCAGCTTCCTGATCACCAGGGGTGGACTGGGAGGAGGATGGAGGCTGCAGGGGAGGAGGCTGCAGGGGAGGAGGCTGCAGAGGAGGAGGCTGCAGAGGAGGAGGCTGCAGAGGAGGAGGCTGCAGAGGAGGAGGCTGCAGAGGAGGAGGCTGCAGGGGAGGAGGCTGCAGGGGAGGAGGCTGCAGGGGAGGAGGCTGCAGGGGAGGAGGCTGCAGGGGAGGAGGCTGCAGGGGAGGAGGCTGCAGGGGAGGAGGCTGCAGAGGACCAGGAGCTTGCAGAAATGAGTCCAATTGCTCTAGGCTGAACTCATCAAAGCCCTCATCCACAACATCCTCCACGATGTCCGGCAGCTGTTCTTCCTCCTCCTCCGCCTCCACCTCAACCTCCTCACAGTCGTCGTCCTCGTCTGGGTCATCAGGGAACTCCTGCAGCGTCCTCCCGGTCTGGTTGTAGAGGTAGCTGATCCCAATGAGCTCCCCTGAAAGAGAACAATGTGAATCATGATATTAATTTATCTGCTGATCAGTTTTCTTTCTTGTTGTGAGTTAACGTTGGGAAGCCTTCCGTCTTTGTGTCCAACAGAGAACTGGAACCTTCCTTCACCACGCCTGTAGCTGCTCTGTGTTTCTCCTTCCTTGTGCTTTCTATTACCTGTGTACGGCAGCGGATCGGTGTAGGTCTCAACCAGCTTCCGCCCGTAGAAGTGCTGACTCAGCTGGTTGAGCGTGCTGGCATCCTGACCCGAGTAGCACTTGCTGCCGCTGTTCTTCAAGCCGGCTGCCGCCTGCGCCCGGTCCGTGTTCCACCTCGTCAGCCCCTCCAACAGGAACATCTGGAAGAAACAGCCTCTGGCTGAAGTTCCTGCAACAGGAGAATGAATGAATATTTATTTAAGTGTCATGCACACGTTTGCCCAGCCCGTATGGGCTTATGTGACACTATATACAGTATACACATCAAGAAGGAAGATGGACTCATATATAAAAATTCTGATCCAAAATTTACAGTCTCATTGCCCATGGCTTTTCTACATATTTAGCCACAGCCAAAATGTCACTTTTGAATAAGCAGGCCAACATATCACCCTCAGCCAACCAGAATACATCGGGATTCTTAGCTAGAATTTTTTCAAACACAAACACTCTTAAATGATTATACAATGAACAGTACAACATACAATGAGAAAGTAATGTCAGGATGTTGTAGACAGGAAGAAAGAGAGAGCGTGCGTGCGTGCGTGCGTGCGTGCGTGCGTGCGTGCGTGCGTGCGTGGTGACTCACCTGGGATGAACCTGTTCAGGTGCAGGTGGAACGACTCCAGCGATGTGGACCCGCGGGCACAGCGATACACCGGCAGAACGACCTGGTTGCACGTCAGCTGTCCAGTGCGTTTGTACAACCGGACGCCGGCAGGATCCTGATGTGGAGAAGAGGAGACAGAAACCACGCCCACTTTATTCTGAAACAACTCAACTGTTAAATTCATGCGGCAGGTCTCTTGAGGTTCCGGATGAGGTGAAGCACCTGTGTCACCATGTCTGCAGTGACTCACTGATGACAGGCAGCTGTGTAACTTGTACGTATCAAACACGTTGGTCAGGAAGTTTAACATGTGGTCTGTGAATGTCAAAGCTATTTTGTGCTTCAGCCGTACCTGGATGCAGGCGACGTGCTTCCTCTGAGTCCTCCAGATCCCCTCCATGCGGTCCCGGTCCAGCAGGGGGACAGCCATGGTGTCGGTGGCTGCCATGAACACCTGGATGGTGTCGTCAAGGAGACGCTCGGTCATCTCCGCCCCGCGAGTGCGACGGCGACAGTGCTGAGCCATCTCCTTGATGGACAGCACGTTCGCCCTCCTGGACCGGTCTGACAGCTTGGCTGTCTTCAAGCGGGACAGGTCCTCCGGGTCCCACTCGAAGATGCTGGCAGAGAGACGCCGCATGAAGTCTGGGTAGAGAATGTGGCTCTCCGAGGTCACGCCTGCTGCCAGCCGGCGCATGAAGTGCCAAATGTCCAGGCGTACGCACAGCTGCGGCCACTCGGGGAACAGAGCGCCGGCCGCACAGGTTCCTCCGTCCCTCCTGCAGCAGTCCCTGTCCACATAAAGGACGAGCGGAGGATCGCGTCCCGCTCGCCGGTAGCGCTCCTGCAGGCCGCTCGCCATGTCCTTTAGTCCGTAGCCCTCCGCCGCCGTCAGGACAGAAATGAGGACCTGCCCCAGCTCGTTGCCCACGCTGCTCATCCACTGAGCGGTACCAGCGTCTGCCCCGGCCAGCTTCCTGGTCACCTGCAGAGGACAGACAGCTGTTTGATCGATCCCTCAGTGAAGATGCGGCTGTTCGTGTGAGATGCAGTCTGCAGTCAGAGAACACCAAACAGTCACGAGACTCGGATCCTCTCACCTTCTTTGTGGAGTCCATCTTCAGGATGGAGCCGAAGGTGGAGGTCACCTTCGCCTGCAGCTCCTCCATCCTGGTGAAGGACTCCCTGGCGTAGGTGGACAGCAGCCAGCGGCTGCTGGGTACAGGCTCCATGGTGGGCAGAGGGGGAGGAGGGGGCATCCGCAGTCCACGACCCTCAAAGTCCCAGCAGGTGTGGAGGAACAGAGTGCTCCTCCTGATCCACTCGGCTGTGTGCTGCTCCAACAGGAAGGACCGAAGGCGGCTGGCGCTGTTGCCCAGCGTGCGTCCCTTCAACTGGGCCAGCACCTTCAAGTCGCACGAGAGCCTGCAGCGGGAACAGTTCCTCACTTCAACACGTGTGTCATGCGATCTGACAGCTGACACACTTCCTGTGGACATCGCTGTGACAGCGGGCCGTACGGAGGCCCGTGTTCTTCATGCGTACCTGTACGTCAGCACAGCGGGAAACAGCTGCTGGTGGTGCGACTTCAGCTGCTTCCTGACGCATCCCGACCAGGCGGACACCTTCTTCCTGCAGAACCTGTGACAGAAAAGAAAATGCACTGCACTCAGTCCTCTGAGCTGTGACACTTGTAGCAGTCACAGCAGTCTGTTTTAAAAACCCCTCAGTACCTGCACTCCAGGTACTCTGTGCCCATGTAGTACCAGCCATCGACGTCCAGCACTCTGCGTACGGTCTTGTAAAGACCGCAGCCCGTCAGCCTCTTGTCACAGGCTGGACATCTCAGCTGGTACTTCCACATGCGGTACGGTGCCCAGAGGAAAAAGGGTCGCTGGAAGAAGGCGTCAGGGGTGGAGGGACGCTGGCTGTACACCAACCGGGGGCCTGGCGGGTGGTACCACAGCTGGAGGTCCTGGGACAGGACGGCCCTCCCCGTCTTGTCCTCAACAAACAGGGCCTTGCTGACCCACTCGTGCTGCACTGCTGGAAGGCTGCTCCTCCACGCCGTGGGCAGGAGGACCTGGAACACAGCAACACGCACGTCAGCGAGCTGCTGCTCCAAACAGCCTGACACCAAATGAACAACACCAACCTGAGCTGGAGGAGGAGGCTGTTGGACCGGCGCAGGCAGTGGAGGTGGAGCTCCTCCTGCTGCAGCTGGTGGAGGTGGAGGTGTGGCTGGAGCTCCTCCTGTTTCAACAGGTGCAGATACTGAGGACAAATAACAAGTATGTTATAAGAAAACAGTTAATTACAATAACCACTGGCCACCTCCTGCTGTACTGACCACATGCTGCTGCCCTGATGCACATCTGGATGAAACACAGACTCACCTGATGCAGCGATGATCTGCTCAGCAGCAGCAGCAGCTTCAAACATCATCTGATCTTCATCCTCAGAGGAACCTGCAGCCATCATTAAAAAATATATATATCATTGTGGAGAACAACAGGCTGCGTTACAATCAACACCAAACAGATTTAATCTGGACTTGTGTTCATGTTGGTGTTTATTTGCTCCGGTGATGCTTCAGGAATCTTGTCTGTTCCAGCTTTCATGCTGATGAAGCCTCTGAACTGAAGCAGGCCTCAGATGACACAGTGTGAATATGAGCGAAGAAGTTGACTGGATGCATACTTGACAGGACGTTGAACCTCCTCTTCCTCGGGGTGGATGAAGACGGCCGAGGATGCTGGTGAGATGATGTTGAAGTGGAGGGTGCAGCTGGAGAAGCAGCGGAGGCAGCGGAGGCAGCGGAGGCGGACGCGGCAGCTGGAGAAGCAGCGGAGGCAGCGGAGGCGGACGCGGCAGCTGGAGAAGCAGCAGTGACCGACTGCTGCTCCTTGTCCCTGCTGAGGATGTACCTCTTCAGCCGAGCAAATCGGGAGTTGGCTTTGTTCACAGGCACCTGCCGTATCCACTTCCTGTAGCTGCAGTTTAACAAAAGTAAAACAGTCAAATGAGAAGACAGATTTTAACAAGTTCAAACAGCTCTTCAAATTAAAAGTCATCTGAGGAGAAGCAGACAGACACACAGACAGAGACGGCTGATAAAACTCAGAAGGTGAGTCTCTACCTGCTGATCTCCGCATCCACAGTCTCGTACAGCTCCCTGTAGGTCAGGAAGCTGTACGCGCCGAAGTCCACCACCTGACCACCTTCAGCGTCGATGCCTCTGGTCCTCTTTCCTGCTATTGCCGCCACCATAGCCGGAAAGAGGCGGGCATACTCCAAGAGGGCATCTTTGTTGGCCATGAGGGGGGTGCTGCTGCTGTCTCCCCGCTCACGCTCTGCCTCGTGACCGGCCAGCAGACTCGCAGCGTAGCCGACGTCGTGGGTCAGGAGCCACTGAAAGGTCTGACCCCGGTACTGACCCAGCTGCAGCTCCATCCTGCTGAGGATGTGCCGCCGGTCAGCCAGGTCACCCCCCAGGGCTCTGACCTGCGCCCGAGCGTCGGCTTCTGCCCTCTTTGCTGTCTTGAGGGTGAAGGTCTGCTTTCCGGCCTGCTGCCTGGTCTCCTGGGCCACCCTGACAGCTTCACTGCTGGCCTGCAGCTGCAGCTGGGTGGTGGACCCAGTCAAAAACGTGAACTTGGGTTCAAACATGCTAAAAGACAAGATATGAAACACTCAGATATCTTTATATTATTATTGGGTTGTTGCTGATGCATTACATTTTAAATCTGATTGTATGTGTTCTGTCAAAACTGGCTGCGAGCTGGCTCCGCCTCCCATCCCCCATCGGGAAAGAGAAGGACCAGGTGAATTCAATCACCTGATTGATGCCCCAGGCCAGCTGGGTGCAGAGGAGACCTGACTTGCAGCCTTCCTGCATGGAGCAGGAGGCAGCTCACAGCAAGACAGGGAGCAGAAAAGCGCTCCTCTCTGGATTACCTTGTGCAAAACAACTCTTCAACCTGGATGGACAGCCGGTAAGAGCTGCAGGACGGTGACTGTTTCAAGGAGAAATGTTTGCACACAGGAGCGCCTGGGACTCTCCAGTTGTGAATGAGAACTTTAAGTTTAATGTTTTTTCATTAATATTCAATTTAGAAGGTGATAAAGTTGAAGTTACAATTCACTGAAAAGGAACTTCAAGTTAATGTGTTGTGAGGAAAAGCATTTGATTTATTTCTGCATTCATTTGCTACCTTAAACTGATAAGTAAATTTAATATTCAGAATCTACCTTTGTTAGAATAACTTGGTCCTTTATGGCCAGCTCATTATTAGTTCTTCATTACTTTTGTAAAAGAATCTAAATACTACTCCCAGGAGTAATTGGTATAATTTGTTTTCCTTGAGGTTTTTCACCTCAAGAAGCCAAATAAGGAGCCTTAAACTAAAAAGCAGCTTAAGGTTTAAAACTTCAAATGAAAAACTAAAATAAAATCAAAGGAACCCAAGGGAACTTAAGGATCCAAAAATTTGTCTACAATAAAAAAAAAACTGGAGAAAGAAACCTTGGACTTCTTCTTTGAAGAACATCCATATGAAGAGAACGCTCTGTTGACTTGACAGTTTGTGACTGAGGTTCAGCCTACTGGACTCCTGTCTTTACTGTGGAACTCACTGGGTTTCCATTCATTCATTCATTCATTATGATCAGCTGTTATATTTCCACTCTACTGGAAACAAACTGCAGCTGACACACAAACGCAGTGCAGAGTACAACGCCTCCCTCTGAAATACCAGTGAAAGTACTGTACACACACCTTAAAGTGGAGTACAGTAACTACAGTATTTGAGTTAATTCATGTACTTTGTTACTTTCTATGTGTGAATACAGACATGAATTCAGTCCGTCAGCCGGCTGAATGTTGCATCAACATTGAAGTTACTCACATTTCCGCCAAGTAGAATTTAATTCAGCGGTTCATTTTTACAGTAATTCAATAAACCACTCGGTTTACATTAACGTGAACCTCCGGAGCACGGCGACGCACCGAACTGCATTAAAGAATTATAGACTTTTAACACACGGCTAACAAACTGCAGACACGCCGCACAGATAATAAAATAAAGCTCAAACTTTACTTTTGTGCGCTTCAGATAAATAAAACGGCGACAACATAATCCCGTTTAATCCAGTTTACAGCCACTAACGAGCATCACAGAGCGGTAAAGAAGCGGGAACTCAAAGTTCAACCATTAAAACGTCCATCTAATATCACAGCTTACCTTTTCAAATGATGAAAAATGTGAATTTTCTGAAAAGCTCCACGATCGGCAACACTGAAACACTGAGGGACTCGCTCGCATCAAAGCTACGGGGTCAACACTGAGGGACTCGCTCGCTCGCATTAACAGCTACGGGGTCGGCGACACTGAAGGGACGAGCGCGCATCTAGTTGACGGACAAGCTAAGTGAGACTTTAAACCAATCGGAGCGTACAAGCTTTGTCACTTACATCTGAGACGACACTTTAAACCAATCAGAGCGTACAAGCTTTGTCACTTAGATCTGAGACGGGCCACTCAGGCCGAGGGGCACCGGGGGGCGGGACATACTAAGTGAGACCTAAGTGAGACGAAGTGAGACCCGAAGATGCGCCCACTAGGGGCGCAAGGATGACACGCAAATTCGTGAAGCGTTCCTCATTTTCATTTTTCATTTTCATAAATATCAAAACTTTTCATCAAATATTCATTTCAGTGATCTCAGTACAAACAGCGCCCCCCGCCGCCTCAGGAGAGCAGAGGAACTGCAGGCTGACTGGCCCGCTCTCAGGGCGCAGCTGGAGGAGCCGCCAGTGGATCAAGCAACACCGCAGACTGGAGCATGGAGCCCAAAACATTACACACGGAAATATTCACCAAGGGATACCGACACATTCTTTGACTTGAGGCCTTCATAATAACAAACTGTGCTGGAATCCTTACAGCAAGACATTTACCTTTTGTAACAGATATGTTCCAGACATTGAACACGCACATCCGCAAAATAACCCCGGTGTTTAGTCTAGCACCGTTTCATATTCAATTTATCCGATTAAAAACCACAAAAAACCAGCTGACGTTAATAACGACTCGGTTTGCGGGCTGCTGCTAGCTACACAAGCTAACTCGGTGCAGTCTCTCGTCTTTTAGCTTCTGATACTTACATAAAGTTTGCTGAATAAAGTTTTCCAACACATTCAGAGCAAACTACGACATAATCGAACGTTGAATTGCCATACCTCTCAATTGTCTGAATCCGTTTTTATCCCGTTACAATGCACGTGGTCTCTGTCCCGTGTCTCCGGAGCTGCAGGTGACACGCAGGTGCAGCGTGCTCGTCTCGTGACTCCACTGATCCCAGACCAGCATGGTCCCTGGAAAAACCTCCACAGACCACAAACCAGCTCTCTGCAGCCTCAGTCCGACCACACTGTGGTCGTTAAATTAAGCCCTTATCTTAATTTTATGCTTTACATTTTCGAAAAGCTGTTCTACTGTGTTTTACTTTTTTAAGCAAACTGCCTTTTAATCGCAGGCTGTTTTATTACTCGTTTGCAATTGTGGCCTGTTCATTTGTGTCTGTTGCTGCCATAAGTGGGAAAACAAAAGAATTGTTTTGCATTTTATTCATTTGCACTGACTTAGGCTACTATTGACATTTGCAGAATGCACAGAAATCAAAATTAAACTGCTTATTTCCATAACCTATTTACCTTTTCAAAAGGCTGCTGTTCTATTTGTACAGTTGCAGGCTGTTTTAACTGCAGGCGTTGTATTGCACTGTTACCCAGATCATGGAAAAAGACAAGAGGATTGTATTATTGAAGTTTGAAGAGGATCGCACTTCATTTCCATGGGAAGGTCTGACACTACAGGAGGCCGATTATGCGCGTTCCATTCTGTTTTTGTTTTTTCAAATCCTCAAAATACAAAGGACACCAAAAATCCGATTTCTTTACTGTATTTCTATAATTTCATCAATGCGACAAAACACAATACATTAATACTGTAATGGCAGTGAAACTCAAAGCACCAAAAATCGTACAGCAGGGTAGTCACGTGGCGTTTCATTCTCTCCAGGATGTGCTGCAGGGAAAATCAACATTTCATCATGATGCTCATTATGTATTTTTAGCTAACTTACTCATTTTGATAGTAGGCTAATAAACACTTAGAGCCTGAGTTGCCTTCATATAAGGCTTATACAAGACTTTTTCAACACTCTTTGAACACTTGGGGTTGCTGACCCCTGATCAGGCCCAAGAACTGGAGCCTGCAAAAGGAAGTGTTAAAATACAACAGACGGCATGTTCAATCTCAGAGTGTACAAACAAATAAAAACTAATCACGAATAGTCTACAGGAGCCTGGTCTGCAACAACACAGCCAGCTGGTGTTGCAGGACCAGAGGCTGCACTCAGCTGGGCAGAAGGCTGAGAGGAGGCTGGGCTGGGCGCTGCTGAGGAGAAGCTCCCTGGCTGGATGCAGACGGCTGTGGAGAGGGCGGTCCCGATGCAGAGGAGGAGAGGGTGACGGCCTCGGAGGGGTCAGAAAGGTCCTCCTGTGAGGTCCTCCGGTTCCTCCTCCACGAAGCCTTCATCCCGCACCTCCTCATCATCCATCTGTTCCACCAGCCGATCCTCCTCTGGATTGTCCATGACAGTCAGGGATTTACCAGACCGACTGTACAGGACAGGTACTGCATTCCAAGCAGCTCCCCTGGAAAATAACACACATGTAAAGCACAACACACATTATTAAAGTCAAGTCAATAAAGTTTCTAAAATATACTCTCCAATACTTCCCATCAGTGGCATAATCACTGTTACTAGACATAAGAATCCCATTCATGTCTTTCAGGATCAACCTGTACAACACATACATTGTATTAAGTTTTAAGCTTTGAAAGTATTTAATTAAATATGTGAGTTGATAATAAAGAATCATCCACGCCTGTGTAGGCCCCAGGAGGCCGGTAGCGCTCATCCCAGGACTCCTTGAGGACTTTGCGGCTGAGGCGGTCCAGAGCTTCCCTCTCAGCGCTGCTGTAAGTCCTCATGTCAGACTTGCCCTTCACCGCCTCCTCCATCCGGTCTTCATTCCAGCGCATCAGGCCTTCCAGGAGATACGCCTGGAAGTGTGCATCACTGGCACTGGTCCCTGGAGGGCAGGAAAATATGAATTCTATGTATTTGGAACAACAAAAATAATTCAAACAGTAGTTTGCCTGAAAAGTAATAGCCCACCTGGGATGAAGCGGTTTAAATGGAGGTGGAAGGACTCCAGGGAGGTGGAGCCACGAGCACAGCGGCAGCAGCAGAGCTCCACACCACCCTTCTTCAGTGGACCCGTCTCTACGTACAGAGGCAAGCCCTCGGGGTCCTGAATACAGGCCGTGTGCTTCTGCTGGTCTATCCAGACCTGTTGGATGCGCTCGTGGTCCAGCAGCGGTACTCCCAGAGTGTCCTTCCCCTTCCCTCTGTCCATCTCCTCGATGAGCGCCTTAATCCTCCTGCTGGTCTCCTCCACTCCTCGGGTCCTCTTACGGCAATGCAGCGCCACCTCCCTCCTGCTGATCCGCTGTCATTCAGAAACATTTATAAAGCAGAAGGAAAAGACAAGTCAGCACGTATTCAAGGTTTCTGTTAACATGTTCCATGTGTCAGTCTGTCTTTGACAAATACTTGCACTCTTCTGCGTCAACTACCGCCTGGACCAGCTCTTCATCTGTGGGTTGTTCTGAGGTAAGAGCTGGTCTGCAGGAGGCTGGAATGGAAATACAGAAACATGACGTCAAGAGTGATAACAACAAGTATATACAGACATCGGCACAATGAAACACATACTGGGATGCAGCTCTGGGAGCCTGCGTTGAAGCCGAGACAGAAGCAGAGCTGCTGCTCACAGTGGAGGAGGAGGAGGAGGAGGAGGAGGAGGAGGAGGAGGAGGAGGAGGAGGAGGAGGAGGAGGAGGAGGAGGAGGAGGTCCTGGCAGCAGCAGCAAGGTTCCTCCTCTGCCTGTCTCAGCTTCTAACGTAGCGGACGGCGTTCTCCATCTGCGTGCCTGGAGCTGGCGCCTTCCGTCGCCGGTAGTTGACGAATCTGCAGATGATGCAGGTCCTCAGGCGACCGAGATCTTTACTGATCATCCAGCAGATGTTCGATCATGTCAGTGTTTTGAAATGTATCACAGTGAAAACATACCGGATCTTCTTGGGGTCCTCAGACTCGTACAGGCTCTGCAGGGTCTCCAACTTGAAATCCCCGAAGCCAACAAGGGCCTGTCCCTCCTGTCCCGGCTGGAGGGACTTCACCCGGGCCTCCTCAAAGGCTTTGTGGAACCTGACGGCCTCCCCAAAGTCCGGGTACGCTGAGGAGTACCGGGTGAGGGCGTCCTGCAGGTCCACAAAACAGAGTCAGAGCTGCTGCAGTCAGACTGGATGTC
This sequence comes from Salarias fasciatus, assembly GCF_902148845.1. Lineage (NCBI taxonomy): Eukaryota > Metazoa > Chordata > Actinopteri > Blenniiformes > Blenniidae > Salarias > Salarias fasciatus. The sequence continues at coordinate 3,640,396 of NC_043750.1, forward strand.
GGAATCAATCAGGTCCAGTCATTCACCTTGTTGGCCATCAGTGGGGACTGAGACCCTGTCCTCTGTCGCTCCATCTGGTGGGAGGAAGCCAGGTTCACTGCGGAGCCCACGTCGTTCTCCAGCAGCCAGTGGAAGGTCTGGCAACCGGTACCGGCTGAACTGGACCCTCCACCGGCTGAACACCGGGGTGGCGTTGGTGACATCTCCACCCTCGGCGTCGACGTGGGCCCGGGCCGCCTCCTCCACCTCCTCTGCTGGTCTGGCCCTGTAGCGGCCTTCTGGGGCCCCAGAGCCTCAGCAGAGGCCTTCAGGAGAAGGGTCCCATTAGGGGCCCTCCTAAATGTTGGATGTTCCATCTGAGCAGAAAAAATGACAATGAGCAGAGGACTGCAGCAGCACTGGAAGAGGACTGAGAACAGAAGGTCCATGGAGGACACCGGTGAGGAGAACTTACTGTAGAGGCAGAATACTGTGATCTCAGTTCCTGTAAAGAACAGAAAACTATTCAACCTGTTTGTCACTCGTCTGTTTTAATTAGTGACAGCCTTACAGATCAACATTCTCTCATTCTATATATACACACGTGTATAGATCTGTGTGTACACTGTCACACAAATGTATATGGAAACCCAAATTATACACATGAATACACACACACACACATACATGTAGCATACATACGTACCTGTACCTGTACGTGAACATCTAATCATAAGCATATAAACATGCTTATTTATTAGAACCATAAAGCGGTTTAATGTCGAGCATTAACGTACCAGCATGAATGTGAGCCTGCTATCACACCACATAGAGAACACGCTATGATGCCAAGCGATTAACACACATAGCGGAAAACTGTACATCAGCGTCTGACACAAAGCAGCACCTTTTCCACAATTATTTCGAGATGTCCAGTTAAAAAAAAGACGGTACCTCAGTGTGATTGAAAACAATGAAACTCCTGATTTTTAAAGCAGTTTAGCACAATTATTTCTTTCAAATGACAGAAAGAAGTTGCTGCGGTACTCACAGTAGACTCCGTGACAACCAATGGCGGCGTCGAGGTATTCGGCATCATGCAAATTCGGCGCAATGGTGCTCGGGAAATCCCGAGTCATGTGACCTTATTGGAACAATCGCGGCTCTCCCATTGGTTGCCAAAAACTCGACAGAAGATTTTGGAACAAGCGAGCGACGTGATTGGCCGATTCGGCGGGAAAGGCGGGCCGGGGGAAATTGGAACAAATCCCGAGTCACGTGACCTAATTGGAACAATCGGGGCTCTCCCATTGGTTGCCAAAAACTCGACAGAAGAATTTGGAACAAGCGAGCGATGTGATTGGCCGATTCGGAGGGAGAGGCGGGCCGGGGGAAATTGGAACATTTGGAACAGAAAAGATTGGGAATCCAGAGGGACAGTTCCCCCCCCAACCACACACACGCACACACAGGCGAAAGTGACGCAATGGACGTGAGAGGAGGCGAGCTGTCGCGGGTCGAGGAGCGGAGGACACTGGGACGATGTGCTGGCGGGTTGTGGTTCGGGGATTATGAACATCGTGTTTATCAGAGGTAGTCTCGAACCTGCGATCTTCCGCTCCACTGGCCGCTCGCTCCATTCTTCCGCGACATTAAATAGTCCCGTATAGAAATGATGACTTCATCTATAAAATTAAAGCTACGTGAAATATATTTGCATCCTGTGTTGTTTAATATTATTACAATTTTTTTTGACAATGTGGTACCCACATTTTTATTGAGTTGCCAATAAATATATGCACTTTGTTCGTTATTTGTCAGTTATTATTAGTCTTTAAAATGTGTATTAGTTCTATTGTAACTGCACGACTGTAAACTGTATAAAATGCTAATTTTTAAATAAGATTTCTTTACTGTTTATTAATATATATTTGTCCAGACAAAGTACGTGCTTACTGAAGCTTTTATTTGTTATTAATATAACAATACTGTAAGTGTGTTTGTGTCAGAACATGAGTAGGAACCTGGTAGCAATTGGTGTAAATAGGGGTCATAAAAGGGTTCACACAGTATTCATGAGACAAGCACCTTCCCTCAGATCCCTCTGACCCCCCAGGAGCCCAGAGTTCAAAGACCAGCTGATGTGAGTGATTTACAGCCCCCCTGTCTTCAGCTGAGTAAACATGGCTGACTTCAGTCTGGTGGCAATTAAAAGCAGTACAATGAAGTAGAGTGTGTTTGGGAACAGCATTTATTTACAAAAACACAACGCACTCACTCCCATCAATAAACAGCAACAAATAGCTAACAATAATGACATATAAAAGAGTATATATAGAAATGTAAAACAAATAAACATGATATACAAAGATATAAACAAACCAAAACAAAAGTAGTAGTTACACAGATAGGGTATTTACAACAGATGAAAAAGATGTATTTACATATTTACACAGTTGAAATATTTGCAGGTGTGTGTGTGTGTGTGTGTGTCTGTCTGTCTGTCTGTCCCTAGGTGTTCTTGTCTCCTGTGCTGCCAGTCACTCTTCGAAAGACTTGCTACCCGAGGAAGTGGGGCAAAAAGTGGCGCTGCCGAAGCGGCTGTGGCTGAAGTCTGAGGCAGCCCACATTTATTTTTTTGTTTGTTTTGCATTTATTGAACTCCACCTTGCGGACATATTTCCGTTTGTGGGCTCCAGTTTCATCCTCCTCTGCCCTGCGCCACCTGTTCTGCTGAGTGAAGTGCGACACAGAGACAGGGGCAGCGGGAGCAGGATCCACCTCTGCAACAGGAAGCACTGGAGCTGGAGCCACAGCAGGAGCCGCCGAGGAGCGACCTGCACCTGCTGCCATCACCACCGGCACAGGGTTCACCAGGATGAACCGGGGCAGCAGAGCTGGAACATGTGGAAGAGGAGCGGCTGGAGCAACGGGCCGCACAGCTGTGCCACTCGCAGGACGTCTGCCCGGCAGCAACTTTGGAGCCTGTCCTGCTCTGCTGGGTGGGGGGACAAACTGATGTCGGGGCCCGGATGTAGAGGGAGCTTCAGCCAGTCAGTTCCTGAATGTTCTTGCGGCGATTAAACCTGCAGTCACACAATATAATCCGTATGGTAAACTGTTCAATCTTTGTTTTGTTTTGTTTTTTGTCAAATATTAATGAAAAAAACTATTGTTCTTACCACTGAGTGAGACTCCTCTGATTCAGCACTAAAAGCTGGAGAGAGGTGGCCTCCATCAGGGTGTGGCAGTTCAGCACCAGGTCTCGGTCGTGGTGGTAGTCAGTCAGTACTTTAGTCCACCGGGGAAGGCGGACTCCACCCTTCTTGGTTGGGGACTTGTGCAGTGCGCACAGTTTGACGCACATGGCCTCAACAAGACGACTGGTGCTGGGCCACTGAGCCGGCCCCCCTGGATGGCCAATCAGGCACCTCTTCACGCTGTCCACACCCGCTGTCACGCCTGTGTTCCTCGGGGTCTTGAAGCGTCCGTGGGCCAGCTTGGACTGGTGTCTGGGCTGGTAGTGGATCCTCCTCTTGTCCCCATCAGGAAGAGCCGTCCACAGACGGATGACTTCTGCCACCTGCTGTTCATCCAGGTAGAGAGCCTGACGGATGGACACCAGGTCCTCAGCCAAATCCTGGACCTTGTCCCAGCTAGCCGCACCATCAGGCCCAAGAACTGGAGCCTGCAAAAGGAAGTGTTAAAATACAACAGACGGCATGTTAAATCTCAGAGTGTACAAACAAATAAAAACTAATCATGAATAGTCTACAGGAGCCTGGTCTGCAACAACACAGCCAGCTGGTGTTGCAGGACCAGAGGCTGCACTCAGCTGGGCAGAAGGCTGAGAGGAGGCTGGGCTGGGCGCTGCTGAGGAGAAGCTCCCTGGCTGGATGCAGACGGCTGTGGAGAGGGCGGTCCCGATGCAGAGGAGGAGAGGTTGACGGCCTGGGCTCTCCTGCTGGGTGACGGCCTCGGAGGGGTCAGAGAGGACGGGCACTGTGAGGTCCTCCGGTTCCTCCTCCAGGAAGCCTTCATCCCGCACCTCCTCATCATCCATCTGTTCCACCAGCCGATCCTCCTCTGGATTGTCCATGACAGTCAAGGATTTACCAGACTGACTGTACAGGACAGGTACTGCATTCCAAGCAGCTCCCCTGGAAAATAACACACATGTAAAGCACAACACACATTATGAAAGTCAAGTCAATAAAGTTTCTAAAATATACTCTCCAATACTTCCCATCAGTGGCATAATCACTGTTACTAGACATAAGAATCCCATTCATGTCTTTCGGGATCAACCTGTATAATCCATACATTGTGTTAAGTTTTAAGCTTTTAAAGTATTTAATTAAATATATGAGTTGATAATAATGAATCATCCTTGCCTGTGTAGGCCCCAGGAGGCCGGTAGCGCTCATCCGAGGACACCTTGAGGACTTTGCGGCTGAGGCGGTCCAGAGCTTCCCTCTCAGCGCTGCTGTAAGTCCTCATGTCAGACTTGCCCTTCCCTGCCTCCTCCATCCGGTCTTCATTCCAGCGCATCAGGCCTTCCAGGAGATACGCCTGGAAGTGTGCATCACTGGCACTGGTCCCTGGAGGGCAGGAAAATATGAATTCTATGCATTTGGAACAACAAAAATAATTCAAACAGCAGTTTGCCTGAAAAGTAATAGCCCACCTGGGATGAAGCGGTTTAAATGGAGGTGGAAGGACTCCAGGGAGGTGGAGCCACGAGCACAGCGGCAGCAGCAGAGCTCCACACCACCCTTCTTCAGTGGACCCGTCTCTACGTACAGAGGGAAGCCCTCGGGGTCCTGAATACAGGCCGTGTGCTTCTGCTGGTCTATCCAGACCTGTTGGATGCGCTCGTGGTCCAGCAGCGGTACTCCCAGAGTGTCCTTCCCCTTCCCTCTGTCCATCTCCTCGATGAGCGCCTTAATCCTCCTGCTGGTCTCCTCCACTCCTCGGGTCCTCTTACGGCAATGCAGCGCCACCTCCCTCCTGCTGATCCGCTGTCATTCAGAAACATTTATAAAGCAGAAGGAAAAGACAAGTCAGCACGTATTCAAGGTTTCTGTTATCAACATGTTCCATGTGTCAGTCTGTCTTTGACAAATACTTGCACTCTTCTGAGTCAACTACCGCCTGGACCAGCTCTTCATCTGTGGGTTGTTCTGAGGTAAGAGCTGGTCTGCAGGAGGCTGGAATGGAAATACAGAAACATGACGTCAAGAGTGATAACAACAAGTATATACAGACATCGGCACAATGAAACACATACTGGGATGCAGCTCTGGGAGCCTGCGTTGAAGCTGAGACAGAAGCAGAGCTGCTGCTCACAGTGGAGGAGGAGGAGGAGGAGGAGGAGGAGGAGGAGGAGGTCCTGGCAGCAGCAGCAGGGTTCCTCCTCTGCCTGTATCGGCTTCTAATGTAGCGGACGGCGTTCTCCATCTGCGTGCCTGGAGCTGGCGCCTTTTGTCGCAGGTAGTTGACGAATCTGCAGATGATGCAGGTCCTCAGGCGACCGAGATCTTTACTGATCATCCAGCAGATGTTCGATCATGTCAGTGTTTTGAAATGTATCACAGTGAAAACATACCGGATCTTCTTGGGGTCCTCAGACTCGTACAGGCTCTGCGGGGTCTCCAACTTGAAATCCCCGAAGCCAACAAGGGCCTGTCCCTCCTGTCCCGGCTGGAGGGACTTCACCCGGGCCTCCTCAAAGGCTTTGTGGAAGCTGACGGCCTCCCCAAAGTCCGGGTACGCTGAGGAGTACCGGGTGAGGGCGTCCTGCAGGTCCACAAAACAGAGTCAGAGCTGCTGCAGTCAGACTGGATGTCAGAATCAATCAGGTCCAGTCATTCACCTTGTTGGCCATCAGTGGGGACTGAGACCCTGTCCTCTCTCGCTCCTGCTGGTGGGAGGAAACCAGGTTCACTGCGGAGCCCACGTCGTTCTCCAGCAGCCAGTGGAAGGTCTGGCCCTGGAACCGGCTGAACTGGACCCTCCACCGGCTGAGCACCGGGGTGGCGTTGGTGACGTCTCCACCCTCGGAGTGGACGTGGGCCCGGGCCTCCTCCTCCACCTCCTCTGCTGGTCTGGCCCTGTAGCGGCCTTCTGGGGCCCCAGAGCCTCAGCAGAGGCCTTCAGGAGAAGGGTCCCATTAGGGGCCCTCCTAAATGTTGGATGTTCCATCTGAGCAGAAAAAATGACAATGAGCAGAGGACTGCAGCAGCACTGGAAGAGGACTGAGAACAGAAGGTCCATGGAGGACACCGGTGAGGAGAACTCACTGTAGAGGCAGAATACTGTGATCTCAGTTCCTGTAAAGAACAGAAAACTATTCAACCTGTTTGTCACTCGTCTGTTTTAATTAGTGACAGCCTTACAGATCAACATTCTCTCATTCTATATATACACACGTGTATCGATCTGTGTGTACACAGTCACACAAATGTATATGGAAACCCAAATTATACACATGAATACACACACACACACATACATGTAGCATACATACGTACCTGTACCTGTACGTGAACATCTAATCATAAGCATATAAACATGCTTATTTATTAGAACCATAAAGCGGTTTAATGTCGAGCATTAACGTACCAGCATGAATGTTAGCCTGCTATCACACCACATAGAGAACACGCTATGATGCCAAGCGATTAACACACATAGCGGAAAACTGTACATCAGCGTCTGACACAAAGCAGCACCTTTTCCACAATTATTTCGACATGTCCAGTTAAAAAACACGACGGTACCTCAGTGTGATTGAAAACAATCAAACTCCTGATTTTTAAAGCAGTTTTGCAAAATTATTTGTTTCAAATGACAGAAAGAAGCTGCTGCGGTACTCACAGTAGACTCCGTGACAACCAATGGCGGACTGAGGTATTCGGCATCATGCAAATTCGGCGCAATGGTGCTCGGGAAATCCCGAGTCATGTGACCTAATTGGAACAATCGGGGCTCTCCCATTGGTTGCCAAAAACTCGACAGAAGATTTTGGAACAAACGAGCGACGTGATTGGCCGATTCGGAGGGAGAGGCGGGCCGGGGGAAATTGGAACAATTGGAACAGAGAAGATTGGGAATCCATAGCAGTTGAACTTACACGGCATTCTTCTTTATCTTCTCGGTGGGGAAAGGGGGAGTAGCGGCAGCGGCGAGCGCCCGCGGAGCGGGAGGTCACGGGAGGTCACGGGATCGAGCCCAGGCGCGTTCAAAACTCTGCGCTGTTACACTGTACACACGTTATGCTTTGTGCACAAACTGTTCAACTAAATGAACATCGTATATAAATCATACATGTGCTCTGCATATACTGATGTACATGCACTGTGTGTGTGCATGCAGCAATGCATGATTGGCTTTTTCTTGTGTGGTTAGCTTTGTATTTTTCGGTTTTTCTATTTTTTTCTTTCCACGTTCTCTTGCTGCTGCAACTGCAATTTCCCCATGCAGGACAAATAAAGGACTTCCAGTTCAATTTCATGTACATGTACTCTGTATGTGCATGCAGCAATGCTCCACTTTGCTTGTAGTTCTTAGTTTATTTATCTGATTACTGCATTCAGGAGTAAGACTCACCAGAGTACTTTTGTCAGTTTTGTGTAAAACTAAGCCAATAAAGTTGATTCTGATCTGAGTCATTTCTTTCTTCTATTGTTTTAATTCATGCTGTGTGATGTTTTCCTGCTGGAACCAGAACTAGGAACCTTCAGACTTCATGTTCCAGCTGATAGATCCTGATGATCAGGCTGACCTCTGTGTTAACATGTTTTACTGAGCTGCTCAAGTTAAAATGACGTCAGTGTGATGCAGAGAAACCACCAGGAAGAACCAAGATGTAGATAAAATTGTCTGTATTAAACCTACACTAAGGAACTTTTCAACCTTAATAAAACATTTTAATATCTTTTGTGATGATACTTCCACTTACAGCTAGTTGAATGACCCCTCTGTCACGGGCTGAGGGCGTCAGTATTGCTTTCACTTGGACTAAGCAGCTGTGAGGAGGGTGGTAGGAATCCTGCACACTAAAAAGCTCCAAATGTGCGAACTGCTTTACGGCATGCGTCACATCTTGATATAACATTGTTTAGCCACCATTAGATTCATTTAGATTCATTACCTCGTCGCTATCCATCCTTCACACAGCCCCTGGAAACAAATGAAGGCGAGTTCAGTCCGACAGCATGCCACCGGGAGCAGCAATTTACGACGCCACGCGCTAGTCCTCATGGGAACTGTAGTATTCAGTCAGGCAAAACACTACCACTTTTGTCCACTGGCGCCGCCAAAATCAACGAAAACTGAAAGTTCCTTAGTGTTGCTTTAAATAAATTTCCATATCTATGTATATGTATGTACATGTAAAATACACATACACAGGCAGGCAGGCAGGCAGGCAGTGACATTTTTTTGTTGAACAAAATAAAAGAACAAATAATTAAAAAACACACAAAGTCACTCCCCCGTTTCATCTCGGGGCCTCCTCGTGTTCTCCCTCCACTCTTCCACAATCATTCCACCAACAGCTGCACAGTACAGCACCGGATTAGGTCCTGGCAGCAGCAGCAGCAGGGTTCCTCCTCTGCCTGTCTCGGCTTCTGACGTAGCGGACGGCGTTCTCCATCTGCATGCCAGGAGCTGGCGCCTTACGTCACAGGAAGTTAAGGAATCTGCAGATGATGCAGGTCTTCAGGTGACTGAGATCTTTACTGATCATCCAGCTGAAGTTCTGTCATGTCAGTGTTTTGAAATATATCACAGTGAAAACATACCGGATCTTCTTGGGGCCCTCGGACTCATACAGGCTCTGCAGGGTCTCCAACTTGAAATCGCCGAAGCCAACAAGGGCCTGTCCCTCCTGTCCAGACTGGAGGGACTTCACCCGGGCCTCCTCAAAGGCTTTGTGGAAGTCTGGGTATGCTGAGGAGTACCAGGTGAGGGCGTCCTGCAGGTCCACAAAACAGAGTCAGAGCTGCAGCAGTCAGACTGGATGTCAGAATAAATCAGGTCCAGTCATTCACCTTGTTGGCCATCAGTGGGGACTGAGACCCTGTCCTCTCTCGCTCCTGCTGGTGGGAGGAAACCAGGTTCAATTTTGGGTGTTCCATCTGAGCAGAAAAAATGACAAGCCTTACAGATCACCATTCTCTCATTCTATATAAACACCTGTGTATATAGATCTGTGTGTACACAGTCACACAAATGTATATGGAAACCCAAAATATACTCATGAATACAAACACACACACACACACACACACGTAGATATACCTGTACGTGAACATCTAATTATAAACATATAAACATGCTTATTTATTACAGCCATAAAGCTGTTTCATGTGGAGAATTAACGTACTACCATGAATATTAGCCTGCTATCACACCACGCTACGATCCTAACCTATTAACAACGCACAATGGGAAACTGTAAACATTTTACTGCTTATTTAATACAGCCATAAAGCCTCATATGAAGCTGTTTCATGTGGAGCTTTAACGTACCAGCATGAATATTAGCCTGCTATCAAGCCACATAGAGAAGACGCTATGATGCGAAGCTATTAACACACGTAATGGACAACTGTACATCAGTGTCTGACACAAAGCAGCCACTTCTCCACAATACTTCAACATGTCCGGTTAAAAAACACGACGGTACCTCAGTGTGATTGAAAACAATCAAACTCCTGATTTTTAAAGCAGTTTTGCACAATTATGTCTTCCAAATGACAGAAAGAAGTCGCTGCGGTACTCACGGTAGACTCCGTAACATTCAATGGCGGCCCGAGGTATTCGGTAATGCTGCTAGGGTCATGTGACCTATTTGGAACAAACGGGGCTCTCCTATTGGTTGCCAAAAACTCGACAGCAGAATTTGGAACAAACGGGGCTCTCCTATTGGTTGCCAAAAACTCGACAGCAGAATTTGGAACAACCAGCGAGCGACGTGATTGGCCGATTCGGCGGGAGGCGGACCGGGGGAAAGAATTTGGAACAAGCGAGTGACGTGATTGGCCAATTCGGCGGGAGGCGGACCGGAGAAATTGAAACAATTGGAACAATTGGAACAGAGAAGATTGGGACACCGCGGGCGCAAGGATGACACGCAAATTCGTGAAGCGTTCCTCATTTTCATTTTTCATTTTCATAAATATCAAAACTTTTCATCAAATATTCATTTCAGTGATCTCAGTACAAACAGCGCCCCCCGCCGCCTCAGGAGAGCAGAGGAACTGCAGGCTGACTGGCCCGCTCTCAGGGCGCAGCTGGAGGAGCCGCCAGTGGATCAAGCAACACCGCAGACTGGAGCATGGAGCCCAAAACATTACACACGGAAATATTCACCAAGGGATACCGACACATTCTTTGACTTGAGGCCTTCATAATAACAAACTGTGCTGGAATCCTTACAGCAAGACATTTACCTTTTGTAACAGATATCATCAATGCGACAAAACACAATACATTAATACTGTAATGGCAGTGAAACTCAAAGCACCAAAAATCGTACAGCAGGGTAGTCACGTGGCGTTTCATTCTCTCCAGGATGTGCTGCAGGGAAAATCAACATTTCATCATGATGCTCATTATGTATTTTTAGCTAACTTACTCATTTTGATAGTAGGCTAATAAACACTTAGAGCCCGAGTTGCCTTCATATAAGGCTTATACAAGACTTTTTCAACACTCTTTGAACACTTGGGGTTGCTGACCCCTGATCAGGCCCAAGAACTGGAGCCTGCAAAAGGAAGTGTTAAAATACAACAGACGGCATGTTCAATCTCAGAGTGTACAAACAAATAAAAACTAATCACAAATAGTCTACAGGAGCCTGGTCTGCAACAACACAGCCAGCTGGTGTTGCAGGACCAGAGGCTGCACTCAGCTGGGCAGAAGGCTGAGAGGAGGCTGGGCTGGGCGCTGCTGAGGAGAAGCTCCCTGGCTGGATGCAGACGGCTGTGGAGAGGGCGGTCCCGATGCAGAGGAGGAGAGGGTGACGGCCTCGGAGGGGTCAGAGAGGACGGGCACTGTGAGGTCCTCCGGTTCCTCCTCCACGAAGCCTTCATCCCGCACCTCCTCATCATCCATCAGTTCCACCAGCCGATCCTCCTCTGGATTGTCCATGACAGTCAGGGATTTACCAGACCGACTGTACAGGACAGGTACTGCATTCCAAGCAGCTCCCCTGGAAAATAACACACATGTAAAGCACAACACACATTATTAAAGTCAAGTCAATAAAGTTTCTAAAATATACTCTCCAATACTTCCCATCAGTGGCTTAATCAGTGTTACTAGACATAAGAATCCCATTCATGTCTTTCAGGATCAACCTGTACAACACATACATTGTATTAAGTTTTAAGCTTTGAAAGTATTTAATTAAATATGTGAGTTGATAATAAAGAATCATCCACGCCTGTGTAGGCCCCAGGAGGCCGGTAGCGCTCATCCCAGGACTCCTTGAGGACTTTGCGGCTGAGGCGGTCCAGAGCTTCCCTCTCAGCGCTGCTGTAAGTCCTCATGTCAGACTTGCCCTTCACCGCCTCCTCCATCCGGTCTTCATTCCAGCGCATCAGGCCTTCCAGGAGATACGCCTGGAAGTGTGCATCACTGGCACTGGTCCCTGGAGGGCAGGAAAATATGAATTCTATGTATTTGGAACAACAAAAATAATTCAAACAGTAGTTTGCCTGAAAAGTAATAGCCCACCTGGGATGAAGCGGTTTAAATGGAGGTGGAAGGACTCCAGGGAGGTGGAGCCACGAGCACAGCGGCAGCAGCAGAGCTCCACACCACCCTTCTTCAGTGGACCCGTCTCTACGCACAGAGGGAAGCCCTCGGGGTCCTGAATACAGGCCGTGTGCTTCTGCTGGTCTATCCAGACCTGTTGGATGCGCTCGTGGTCCAGCAGCGGTACTCCCAGAGTGTCCTTCCCCTTCCCTCTGTCCATCTCCTCGATGAGCGCCTTAATCCTCCTGCTGGTCTCCTCCACTCCTCGGGTCCTCTTACGGCAATGCAGCGCCACCTCCCTCCTGCTGATCCGCTGTCATTCAGAAACATTTATAAAGCAGAAGGAAAAGACAAGTCAGCACGTATTCAAGGTTTCTGTTAACATGTTCCATGTGTCAGTCTGTCTTTGACAAATACTTGCACTCTTCTGCGTCAACTACCGCCTGGACCAGCTCTTCATCTGTGGGTTGTTCTGAGGTAAGAGCTGGTCTGCAGGAGGCTGGAATGGAAATACAGAAACATGACGTCAAGAGTGATAACAACAAGTATATACAGACATCGGCACAATGAAACACATACTGGGATGCAGCTCTGGGAGCCTGCGTTGAAGCCGAGACAGAAGCAGAGCTGCTGCTCACAGTGGAGGAGGAGGAGGAGGAGGAGGAGGAGGAGGAGGAGGAGGAGGAGGAGGAGGAGGAGGAGGAGGTCCTGGCAGCAGCAGCAGGGTTCCTCCTCTGCCTGTCTCGGCTTCTAACGTAGCGGACGGCGTTCTCCATCTGCGTGCCTGGAGCTGGCGCCTTTTGTCGCAGGTAGTTGACGAATCTGCAGATGATGCAGGTCCTCAGGCGACCGAGATCTTCACTGATCATCCAGCAGATGTTCGATCATGTCAGTGTTTTGAAATGTATCACAGTGAAAACATACCGGATCTTCTTGGGGTCCTCAGACTCGTACAGGCTCTGCAGGGTCTCCAACTTGAAATCCCCGAAGCCAACAAGGGCCTGTCCCTCCTGTCCCGGCTGGAGGGACTTCACCCGGGCCTCCTCAAAGGCTTTGTGGAACCTGACGGCCTCCCCAAAGTCCGGGTACGCTGAGGAGTACCGGGTGAGGGCGTCCTGCAGGTCCACAAAACAGAGTCAGAGCTGCTGCAGTCAGACTGGATGTCGGAATCAATCAGGTCCAGTCATTCACCTTGTTGCCCATCAGTGGGGACTGAGACCCTGTCCTCTGTCGCTCCATCTGGTGGGAGGAAACCAGGTTCACTGCGGAGCCCACGTCGTTCTCCAGCAGCCAGTGGAAGGTCTGGCCCCGGTACCGGCTGAACTGGACCCTCCACCGGCTGAGCACCGGGGTGGCGTTGGTGACGTCTCCACCCTCGGAGTGGACGTGGGCCCGGGCCTCCTCCTCCACCTCCTCTGCTGGTCTGGCCCTGTAGCGGCCTTCTGGGGCCCCTGAGCCTCAGCAGAGGCCTTCAGGAGAAGGGTCCCATTAGGGGCCCTCCTGAATGTTGGATGTTCCATCTGAGCAGAAAAAATGACAATGAGCAGAGGACTGCAGCAGCACTGGAAGAGGACTGAGAACAGAAGGTCCATGGAGGACACCGGTGAGGAGAACTTACTGTAGAGGCAGAATACTGTGATCTCAGTTCCTGTAAAGAACAGAAAACTATTCAACCTGTTTGTCACTCGTCTGTTTTAATTAGTGACAGCCTTACAGATCAACATTCTCTCATTCTATATATACACACGTGTATCGATCTGTGTGTACACAGTCACACAAATGTATATGGAAACCCAAATTATACACATGAATACACACACACACACATACATGTAGCATACATACGTACCTGTACCTGTACGTGAACATCTAATCATAAGCATATAAACATGCTTATTTATTAGAACCATAAAGCGGTTTAATGTCGAGCATTAACGTACCAGCATGAATGTGAGCCTGCTATCACACCACATAGAGAACACGCTATGATGCCAAGCGATTAACACACATAGCGGAAAACTGTACATCAGCGTCTGACACAAAGCAGCACCTTTTCCACAATTATTTCGACACGTCCAGTTAAAAAACACGACGGTACCTCAGTGTGATTGAAAACAATCAAACTCCTGACTTTTAAAGCAGTTTTGCAAAATTATTTCTTTCAAATGACAGAAAGAAGTTGCTGCGGTACTCACAGTAGACTCCGTGACAACCAATGGCGGCGTCGAGGTATTCGGCATCATGCAAATTCGGCGCAATGGTGCTCGGGAAATCCCGAGTCATGTGACCTTATTGGAACAATCGGGGCTCTCCCATTGGTTGCCAAAAACTCGACAGAAGATTTTGGAACAAGCGAGCGACGTGATTGGCCGATTCGGCGGGAAAGGCGGGCTGGGGCAAATTGGAACAAATCCCGAGTCACGTGACCTAATTGGAACAATCGGGGCTCTCCCATTGGTTGCCAAAAACTCGACAGAAGAATTTGGAACAAGCGAGCGATGTGATTGGCCGATTCGGAGGGAGAGGCGGGCCGGGGGAAATTGGAACATTTGGAACAGAAAAGATTGGGAATCCAGAGGGACAGTTCCCCCCCCCAACCACACACACGCACACACAGGCGAAAGTGACGCAATGGACGTGAGAGGAGGCGAGCTGTCGCGGGTCGAGGAGCGGAGGACACTGGGAGGATGTGCTGGCGGGTTGTGGTTCGGGGATTATGAACATCGTGTTTATCAGAGGGAGTCTCGAACCTGCGATCTTCCGCTCCACTGGCCGCTCGCTCCATTCTTCCGCGACATTAAATAGTCCCGTATAGAAATGATGACTTCATCTATAAAATTAAAGCTACGTGAAATATATTTGCATCCTGTGTTGTTTAATATTATTACAATTTTTTTTGACAATGTGGTACCCACATTTTTATTGAGTTGCCAATAAATATATGCACTTTGTTCGTTATTTGTCAGTTATTATTAGTCTTTAAAATGTGTATTAGTTCTACTGTAACTGCACGACTTTAAACTGTATAAAATGCTAATTTTTAAATAAGATTTCTTTACTGTTTATTAATATATATTTGTCCAGACAAAGTACGTGCTTACTGAAGCTTATATTTGTTATTAATGTATCAATACTGTAAGTGTGTTTGTGTCAGAACATGAGTAGGAACCTGGTAGCAATTGGTGTAAATAGGGGTCATAAAAGGGTTCACACAGTATTCATGAGACAAGCACCTTCCCTCAGATCCCTCTGACCCCCCAGGAGCCCAGTGTTCAAAGACCAGCTGATGTGAGTGATTTACAGCCCCCCTGTCTTCAGCTGAGTAAACATGGCTGACTTCAGTCTGGTGGCAATTAAAAGCAGTACAATGAAGTAGAGTGTGTTTGGGAACAGCATTTATTTACAAAAACACAACGCACTCACTCCCATCAATAAACAGCAACAAATAGCTAACAATAATGACATATAAAAGAGTATATATAGAAATGTAAAACAAATAAACATGATATACAAAGATATAAACAAACCAAAACAAAAGTAGTAGTTACACAGATAGGGTATTTACAACAGATGAAAAAGATATATTTACATATTTACACAGTTGAAATATTTGCAGGTGTGTGTGTGTGTGTGTGTGTGTGTGTGTCTGTCTGTCTGTCTGTCCCTAGGTGTTCTTGTCTCCTGTGCTGCCAGTCACTCTTCGAAAGACTTGCTACCCGAGGAAGTGGGGCAAAAAGTGGCGCTGCCGAAGCGGCTGTGGCTGAAGTCTGAGGCAGCCCACATTTGTTTTTTTGTTTGTTTTGCATTTATTGAACTCCACCTTGCGGACATATTTCCGTTTGTGGGCTCCAGTTTCATCCTCCTCTGCCCTGCGCCGCCTGTTCTGCTGAGTGAAGTGCGACACAGAGACAGGGGCAGCGGGAGCAGGATCCACCTCTGCAACAGGAAGCACTGGAGCTGGAGCCACAGCAGGAGCCGCCGAGGAGCGACCTGCACCTGCTGCCATCACCACCGGCACAGGGTTCACCAGGATGAACCGGGGCAGCAGAGCTGGAACATGTGGAAGAGGAGCGGCTGGAGCAACGGGCCGCACAGCTGTGCCACTTGCAGGACGTCTGCCCGGCAGCAACTTTGGAGCCTGTCCTGCTCTGCTGGGTGGGGGGACAAACTGATGTCGGGGCCCGGATGTAGAGGGAGCTTCAGCCAGTCAGTTCCTGAATGTTCTTGCGGCGATTAAACCTGCAGTCACACAATATAATCCGTATGGTAAACTGTTCAATCTTTGTTTTGTTTTGTTTTTTGTCAAATATTAATGAAAGAAACCATTGTTCTTACCACTGAGTGAGACTCCTCTGATTCAGCACTAAAGCTGGAGAGAGGTGGCCTCCATCAGGGTGTGGCAGTTCAGCACCAGGTCTCGGTCGTGGTGGTAGTCAGTCAGTACTTTAGTCCACCGGGGAAGGCGGACTCCACCCTTCTTGGTTGGGGACTTGTGCAGTGCGCACAGTTTGACGCACACATGGCCTCAACAAGACGACTGGTGCTGGACCACTGAGCCGGCCCCCCTGGATGGCCAATCAGGCACCTCTTCACGCTGTCCACACCCGCTGTCACGCCTGTGTTCCTCGGGGTCTTGAAGCGTCCGTGGGCCAGCTTGGACTGGTGTCTGGGCTGGTAGTGGATCCTCCTCTTGTCCCCGTCAGGAAGAGCCGTCCACAGACGGATGACTTCTGCCACCTGCTGTTCATCCAGGTAGAGAGCCTGACGGATGGACACCAGGTCCTCAGCCAAATCCTGGACCTTGTCCCAGCCAGCCGCACCATCAGGCCCAAGAACTGGAGCCTGCAAAAGGAAGTGTTAAAATACAACAGACGGTGTTAGAGCTATTTATTAGTCTTTAAGTATTTTCTGAATATTTTCTTAATTATGTTTTGTTTGTGTAATTTCATATAGTGTTTATTTTGTTTAGATTTATTATTTGTTTATTTTGCATGTTTGTTTGGGTAATTGGCACATTATTTTCTGTTAGGCTTGCTTTTGTAGAGTTAATTGATATCACCTGCACTTGGAGGTTATTTAAGGAGGTTGCAGGCAGAGGATCAGGGTGCACCTGGGTGGGGCTATGGTTTTTTACCAGCGCGAGAGAAGCAGCAGGAAGTGATCGCTCCAATTGTTTGCTTGCTTTGGAGAATAAACCATGACAAACCTCACTGAATTTTGTTGGATTATGATTTCTTTTGCCTGCGTAAACCACGACCCGGTGCACCAGTGGCAGTTTGAAGTTTGAGTTTTGATTTTTGATTTTTGTTGCATTTTAGACAAATAGCCACTACATAACGTAAAAAACCCGCCCTTGGATCTAAAGGACATTACCCCTCTTCAATGAACTTGTTTGGATTTTGGATTTTGGATGAAGATTCCCGGATCATCTGGTTTCTCGCTTTTGGAATTTGCTTCTTCAACAAGACGGCATTTGGATAAGATCAGCGCAGCAGCTCACCGATTGTCCTCGTCACATGCTGGTATGTTCCTGCAAAGCTGTAATGGAAAACAGCCAGAGCGATTGGAGTTCTGCAAGTCTGAAAGTGTGATGATTCAGAGTGAAGCAGCCTGTCTTGCTACTTTGCGCATTTAATGCGGAATGACCGGACTTTGATTGTGGAGCTGCAGCAGTTTAGGAGATCAGAATGTCTGATGCTGCGCCGTTGAAGAGTGACGCCGAAGGGCCGTCAGCAAAGAGAAGCATTAAAATGACTCCTAAAGGCTTGGAATTTTACATCAAAGTGTGTCAAGAAAAGAGAAGTTCCAAATGTAGACAAGCCAAAAGGTACATGGAAAAAATCCGCAAATTAATGGAATCAAACGAAAACATCCGGTTGGTGAACTCTGAACTTTACAAGTTTATTTCCTGTTATCAAGACGCAACTGAAACGCATGAAAGCTTCATAAGCCTACCGTTGCCAGACGATGAAGTTGCAAAGCAGAAGGATTATTTCCAATCAAAAATGACTGTTTTTTGTGATTTCACCAGTGAAGTAAAAGCCTGGTTAACTGAGAAAGGACATCCGTTTGTGCTGCCGGATAAAGAAACTCCTGATGCGCAAAGTGTTGCAGATTGTGAGGAAATAAATCCTGAAGACAGTGTTTCCAATATATCGCGTGGAAAATCACAAATTTCAAAGTTGCAATCGCGGGTCTCACGGACTTCCTCCACATCATCTGCACGCATCAAAGCTGAAGCTGAGAAAGCAGCGCTGACGGAGCGCGTCGCTGCGCTCAAGAAGAAACATCAGCTCGAAGCTCAGGAGGAGCAGCTGAAGAGGCAAGAGGAAATGCTGAGAAGACAGGAGCAACAGCTGAGGAGACAAAAGGAGCAACTGGAGCTTGAAACGGAGCTGGCAGTAACAAACGCAAAGCTTCATGTCCTAGAAACCAACGCATCTCAGTGTGGCTCACACAGATCAGATGGCATGAACTCTTATTTTGAAAGAAACTGTCAAAACACGGAAAAGCTGAATCCTGATGCAGACACATTCGTTCCAACTAAAGATGAAAATCGCGTTGCGTCCGTTCCTGATTCTGTACCTCAAATAAAGACTGGCGGGTCTCAACAAAGGGCAGACACCCAAATGAACGAAGAGACAACTAATGTTGAGGTCCCAGCTCCATCGGTACGAACAAGGGATGAAAATGAAACAACACATCACGTTCAAGCTGAAAATCATCCAGACGACGTTGTCACCATAATGCAAAGGCAAAACGAGATCACTGCTTTATTGGTGCAGCAAAATCAATCCTCTACTCTTCCATCTAGAAACATTCCAGTGTTTGATGGAGACCCGTTTCAATACAGGTCCTTTATTAGAGCATTTGAGAATGGAGTGGAGGAGAAAACAACTAATTGGAATGACTGTTTGCACTTCCTCGAACAATACACCAGGGGGCAGCCGAGAGACCTGGTGCAAAGTTGTCAGCATTTACCTGCAGAACAGGGATATTGTAGAGCCAAAGATCTTCTTGCAGAACACTTTGGGAATGAGTACAGAGTTGCTTCTGCTTATATGGAGAAGATTCTTAACTGGACACCTATTAAAAGTGAAGATGTTGAAGCACTACAGTCATTTTCCCTGTTTCTGAGAGGATGCTCAAACTTAACAGAGCAAATGATGCACATGAAAGAGCTCGATTTACCATCTAATATGAGAAGCATCATTTTTAAACTTCCTTACAAATTAAGGGAGAAATGGAGAAGTGTTGCTTGTGATTTGCATGAGTGACGTGGTCAGAGAGCAGTTTTCACTGATCTTGTTACTTTCATTGAGAAGCAAGTTAAAATAGCCTCTGATCCACTTTTTGGTAACATCCAGGACTCACAATCCATCAACCCAAAGCTTCCAATGCTAGTTCCATCAGGCAAAGACAGAAGGGAAGTTTTGCTACCAGTGTCACTGAAGTGCAAGATGCAGTTGTGTCTCAGCAGACAGGACATAAACCCAAATCACCCTCTGTTCAGAATTGTCTGTTCTGCTCACAAAAGAGTCATTCGTTGGATAAATGCTCACAGTTTAAAGTGAAAGCTCACCGGGATAAGATTAATTTCATAAAAGAAAAAGGAATTTGTTTTGGTTGCTTGAAAGTAGGCCACACGAGCAAAGACTGCAGGAGTCGTTTGGATTGCAGTGTGTGTCACCAGAAGCACCCGGGAGTCCTTCACATAGAGCGACAGGATAAAGGTACATCCTTGGCGCATAGTCAAAGTTCTGCGAGCTCTCCAAGTGTTTCCACTACTATGACTCAGACCTGTGGCCATATTGGGGCCGGTTGTGAAGATAATTCTATCTTTTCTATTGTGGCAGTTAAAGTCAAGAGCCAGAAGAGTAATAAAACGGTGCAAACATACGCTTTTCTGGATCCAGGAAGCTCAGGCACGTTTTGTACAGAAACACTGGCAAAAAGGTTGAACTTAAAGGGTAAAAGCACGAGTATTCTGCTGAGAACAATGGGCCAGAAGAAGGTTGTTGATACTCGGGTGTTGTCGGGACTCGAAGTGTCTGGTCTGGATGTGAATGATTTCATTGAGCTCCCAGATGTGTTAACGCAGAGGACCATGCCTGTTTCTGTGTTAAATGTCCCACGTCAAGAGGATGTAGACCGGTGGTCTTATCTAATGAATGTTAAGCTTCATGATATTGATGCAAACATCGACTTGCTTATTGGCACAGACGCCCCAAAGGTGATGGAACCTTGGGAGGTGATAAATAGCCAGGGCGAGGGTCCCTATGCTGTCAGGACCAGGATTGGTTGGGTCATTAACGGACCGCTGCGTGGCAGAGCTGACAGTAAGAGCAAGAGTGGCTGCCTTACTGTAACAACCAACCGGATCTCTGTTGAACATCTGCAAGAAATGCTGGTTAAACAGTTCAACCATGACTTTAATGAGAGATCATCAGAGGAGAAGCTTGAAATGTCCAGAGAAGACATAAAGTTCATGGACATTATGAACAGTACAGCAGCATTAGTCAAAGATCATTATTGCGTTGACTTACCTTTCAGAGAAGAAAACCCTGTTTTCCCAGATAACCGCTGTGTTGCAGAACAGGGCCTGCAGTGCTTGATAAGAAAGTTTGACAAAAATGAGCATTTCAAAATGGAGTATGTCACATTTCTCCATGATATGATTCAAGGATGTGCAGAAAGGATGCCTGCTGACCAAATGATAAGGAACTTGACTCTGCTTTGTCTCAGAAGACTCAAGCTTTCAAAGTGGATCAGCAACAGCCGCAGAGTGCTGGCGTCAGTTCCAGAGGACAGCAGAGCAAAGGAAGTTATGGAGCTGGACTTGGATAAAGATCAACTTCCAGTGGAGCGAGCTCTGGGACTACAGTGGTGTGTGGAAACTGACAAGTTCAAGTTCAAGATCTCCGCCTCACAACAGCCTCAGACGAGAAGAGGCATTCTGTCAGTGGTCAGCTCACTGTATGATCCATTGGGATTTCTGGCTCCGTTCATCATGCCGGCCAAGCTGCTCCTGCAGGAGCTCTGTCGAAGAAACCAGGGCTGGGATGAAGCTATAACTGAGTCGTTTGGAAAAACGTGGGCAGACTGGCTTGAGGACCTCCACAGGGTGGCGGAGTTTGAGGTTAATTGCTGCTTTAAACCCAGAGACTTTGGCAACCACGTAGTTGCACAGCTGCACCACTTTTCTGATGCAAGTGAAGTTGGATATGGAACGGCTTCCTACTTGAGACTGGAAAGTGATGGTGAAGTTCACGTTTCATTTCTCTTGGGAAAGGGCAGAGTTGCTCCGCTCAAGCAGACAACAATTCCTCGCTTGGAGCTCACCGCTGCAGTTCTTGCTGTCAGAGTTGCAAAGATGCTGCAAAAGGAGCTGCAACTTCCGCTAAAGGAATCTGTTTTTTGGACCGACAGCACAACTGTCCTGAAATACATCTTCAACGAAACCAAGCGATTTCACACCTTCATGGGAAACAGAACTGCTTACATCAGAGAAGCCACATCTGTTGATGAGTGGAGATACGTGAGCTCAAAGGAGAATCCAGCAGATGAAGCATCCAGAGGCGTGCGAGCTGGGGAGTTCCTGAGAACCCAGAGACAGAACCTGGAATGCAAGACCAAGATGCAGAAAGAGTTGGAGGATGTCAACAGCCTCCTGAGTGAAGCGGGGGGCAACAACATCAAATCCAGCAAGGACCTTTCTTCGTTTGAATCTCAGCTGCAGGATACACAGACGTTGCCTCAAGAGGAGACTCTGCAGAAGCTCGGGCTGTCAGGCCACCTCAGGCAGCTGGAGGAGCAGAACAACCTGCAAGAGATGCTGGAGGATGAGGATGAGAGGAGGATGAATGTGCAGAAGCATCTTGCCTCTCTGCAGGCCAACTGTGTAGCTCACCTCAACCTCAGGAAATGGCAGTGGTGGAGACTTCTTGCTGAGGTGAAACCTCTGCTGCAAGTGACCCGGCAGGAAGAGCGTCAGGAGCTGGAGAAAAACCGCTGTAAGCTTGAGGAAGACTTGACTGAGCTGAACGGCCGGACCGCAGATGTGCAGGCTCAGATCACTGAACTCCGAGCTCAGCTGAACAAGGAGGAGGAGGAACTGCTCGCTGTGTTGACCAGGATCGAGGAAGAGGCTGCAGCCCAGAAGAAGCTGGAGGCCCACATGCTACCACTCCAAGAAGATCATGGATGATGGAGCCTGGTTCAGTTGTTGCGCCTTCAAGCGCTGCTGGAGGCAGCAGCTTAGCATCATTGACCAACTTCTCTCTCTCTCCCTCTCCCTCCCTCTCCCTCTCCCTCTCCCTCTCTCTCTCTCCCTCTCCCTTCCAACAGAGACGTCCAAGAGAAATCACTTACAGTATAGCTATGCTAATAGTTTAGTTGGGGTAATAGCTCATTTTGAGAAGTAATGGTAATTGTGGGTTGTACACAATTAGGGGCCGGAGTGTTAGAGCTATTTATTAGTCTTTAAGTATTTTCTGAATATTTTCTTAATTATGTTTTGTTTGTGTAATTTCATATAGTGTTTATTTTGTTTAGATTTATTATTTGTTTATTTTGCATGTTTGTTTGGGTAATTGGCACATTATTTTCTGTTAGGCTTGCTTTTGTAGAGTTAATTGATATCACCTGCACTTGGAGGTTATTTAAGGAGGTTGCAGGCAGAGGATCAGGGTGCACCTGGGTGGGGCTATGGTTTTTTACCAGCGCGAGAGAAGCAGCAGGAAGTGATCGCTCCAATTGTTTGCTTGCTTTGGAGAATAAACCATGACAAACCTCACTGAATTTTGTTGGATTATGATTTCTTTTGCCTGCGTAAACCACGACCCGGTGCACCAGTGGCAGTTTGAAGTTTGAGTTTTGATTTTTGATTTTTGTTGCATTTTAGACAAATAGCCACTACATAACGTAAAAAACCCGCCCTTGGATCTAAAGGACATTACCCCTCTTCAATGAACTTGTTTGGATTTTGGATTTTGGATGAAGATTCCCGGATCATCTGGTTTCTCGCTTTTGGAATTTGCTTCTTCAACAAGACGGCATTTGGATAAGATCAGCGCAGCAGCTCACCGATTGTCCTCGTCACATGCTGGTATGTTCCTGCAAAGCTGTAATGGAAAACAGCCAGAGCGATTGGAGTTCTGCAAGTCTGAAAGTGTGATGATTCAGAGTGAAGCAGCCTGTCTTGCTACTTTGCGCATTTAATGCGGAATGACCGGACTTTGATTGTGGAGCTGCAGCAGTTTAGGAGATCAGAATGTCTGATGCTGCGCCGTTGAAGAGTGACGCCGAAGGGCCGTCAGCAAAGAGAAGCATTAAAATGACTCCTAAAGGCTTGGAATTTTACATCAAAGTGTGTCAAGAAAAGAGAAGTTCCAAATGTAGACAAGCCAAAAGGTACATGGAAAAAATCCGCAAATTAATGGAATCAAACGAAAACATCCGGTTGGTGAACTCTGAACTTTACAAGTTTATTTCCTGTTATCAAGACGCAACTGAAACGCATGAAAGCTTCATAAGCCTACCGTTGCCAGACGATGAAGTTGCAAAGCAGAAGGATTATTTCCAATCAAAAATGACTGTTTTTTGTGATTTCACCAGTGAAGTAAAAGCCTGGTTAACTGAGAAAGGACATCCGTTTGTGCTGCCGGATAAAGAAACTCCTGATGCGCAAAGTGTTGCAGATTGTGAGGAAATAAATCCTGAAGACAGTGTTTCCAATATATCGCGTGGAAAATCACAAATTTCAAAGTTGCAATCGCGGGTCTCACGGACTTCCTCCACATCATCTGCACGCATCAAAGCTGAAGCTGAGAAAGCAGCGCTGACGGAGCGCGTCGCTGCGCTCAAGAAGAAACATCAGCTCGAAGCTCAGGAGGAGCAGCTGAAGAGGCAAGAGGAAATGCTGAGAAGACAGGAGCAACAGCTGAGGAGACAAAAGGAGCAACTGGAGCTTGAAACGGAGCTGGCAGTAACAAACGCAAAGCTTCATGTCCTAGAAACCAACGCATCTCAGTGTGGCTCACACAGATCAGATGGCATGAACTCTTATTTTGAAAGAAACTGTCAAAACACGGAAAAGCTGAATCCTGATGCAGACACATTCGTTCCAACTAAAGATGAAAATCGCGTTGCGTCCGTTCCTGATTCTGTACCTCAAATAAAGACTGGCGGGTCTCAACAAAGGGCAGACACCCAAATGAACGAAGAGACAACTAATGTTGAGGTCCCAGCTCCATCGGTACGAACAAGGGATGAAAATGAAACAACACATCACGTTCAAGCTGAAAATCATCCAGACGACGTTGTCACCATAATGCAAAGGCAAAACGAGATCACTGCTTTATTGGTGCAGCAAAATCAATCCTCTACTCTTCCATCTAGAAACATTCCAGTGTTTGATGGAGACCCGTTTCAATACAGGTCCTTTATTAGAGCATTTGAGAATGGAGTGGAGGAGAAAACAACTAATTGGAATGACTGTTTGCACTTCCTCGAACAATACACCAGGGGGCAGCCGAGAGACCTGGTGCAAAGTTGTCAGCATTTACCTGCAGAACAGGGATATTGTAGAGCCAAAGATCTTCTTGCAGAACACTTTGGGAATGAGTACAGAGTTGCTTCTGCTTATATGGAGAAGATTCTTAACTGGACACCTATTAAAAGTGAAGATGTTGAAGCACTACAGTCATTTTCCCTGTTTCTGAGAGGATGCTCAAACTTAACAGAGCAAATGATGCACATGAAAGAGCTCGATTTACCATCTAATATGAGAAGCATCATTTTTAAACTTCCTTACAAATTAAGGGAGAAATGGAGAAGTGTTGCTTGTGATTTGCATGAGTGACGTGGTCAGAGAGCAGTTTTCACTGATCTTGTTACTTTCATTGAGAAGCAAGTTAAAATAGCCTCTGATCCACTTTTTGGTAACATCCAGGACTCACAATCCATCAACCCAAAGCTTCCAATGCTAGTTCCATCAGGCAAAGACAGAAGGGAAGTTTTGCTACCAGTGTCACTGAAGTGCAAGATGCAGTTGTGTCTCAGCAGACAGGACATAAACCCAAATCACCCTCTGTTCAGAATTGTCTGTTCTGCTCACAAAAGAGTCATTCGTTGGATAAATGCTCACAGTTTAAAGTGAAAGCTCACCGGGATAAGATTAATTTCATAAAAGAAAAAGGAATTTGTTTTGGTTGCTTGAAAGTAGGCCACACGAGCAAAGACTGCAGGAGTCGTTTGGATTGCAGTGTGTGTCACCAGAAGCACCCGGGAGTCCTTCACATAGAGCGACAGGATAAAGGTACATCCTTGGCGCATAGTCAAAGTTCTGCGAGCTCTCCAAGTGTTTCCACTACTATGACTCAGACCTGTGGCCATATTGGGGCCGGTTGTGAAGATAATTCTATCTTTTCTATTGTGGCAGTTAAAGTCAAGAGCCAGAAGAGTAATAAAACGGTGCAAACATACGCTTTTCTGGATCCAGGAAGCTCAGGCACGTTTTGTACAGAAACACTGGCAAAAAGGTTGAACTTAAAGGGTAAAAGCACGAGTATTCTGCTGAGAACAATGGGTCAGAAGAAGGTTGTTGATACTCGGGTGTTGTCGGGACTCGAAGTGTCTGGTCTGGATGTGAATGATTTCATTGAGCTCCCAGATGTGTTAACGCAGAGGACCATGCCTGTTTCTGTGTTAAATGTCCCACGTCAAGAGGATGTAGACCGGTGGTCTTATCTAATGAATGTTAAGCTTCATGATATTGATGCAAACATCGACTTGCTTATTGGCACAGACGCCCCAAAGGTGATGGAACCTTGGGAGGTGATAAATAGCCAGGGCGAGGGTCCCTATGCTGTCAGGACCAGGATTGGTTGGGTCATTAACGGACCGCTGCGTGGCAGAGCTGACAGTAAGAGCAAGAGTGGCTGCCTTACTGTAACAACCAACCGGATCTCTGTTGAACATCTGCAAGAAATGCTGGTTAAACAGTTCAACCATGACTTTAATGAGAGATCATCAGAGGAGAAGCTTGAAATGTCCAGAGAAGACATAAAGTTCATGGACATTATGAACAGTACAGCAGCATTAGTCAAAGATCATTATTGCGTTGACTTACCTTTCAGAGAAGAAAACCCTGTTTTCCCAGATAACCGCTGTGTTGCAGAACAGGGCCTGCAGTGCTTGATAAGAAAGTTTGACAAAAATGAGCATTTCAAAATGGAGTATGTCACATTTCTCCATGATATGATTCAAGGATGTGCAGAAAGGATGCCTGCTGACCAAATGATAAGGAACTTGACTCTGCTTTGTCTCAGAAGACTCAAGCTTTCAAAGTGGATCAGCAACAGCCGCAGAGTGCTGGCGTCAGTTCCAGAGGACAGCAGAGCAAAGGAAGTTATGGAGCTGGACTTGGATAAAGATCAACTTCCAGTGGAGCGAGCTCTGGGACTACAGTGGTGTGTGGAAACTGACAAGTTCAAGTTCAAGATCTCCGCCTCACAACAGCCTCAGACGAGAAGAGGCATTCTGTCAGTGGTCAGCTCACTGTATGATCCATTGGGATTTCTGGCTCCGTTCATCATGCCGGCCAAGCTGCTCCTGCAGGAGCTCTGTCGAAGAAACCAGGGCTGGGATGAAGCTATAACTGAGTCGTTTGGAAAAACGTGGGCAGACTGGCTTGAGGACCTCCACAGGGTGGCGGAGTTTGAGGTTAATTGCTGCTTTAAACCCAGAGACTTTGGCAACCACGTAGTTGCACAGCTGCACCACTTTTCTGATGCAAGTGAAGTTGGATATGGAACGGCTTCCTACTTGAGACTGGAAAGTGATGGTGAAGTTCACGTTTCATTTCTCTTGGGAAAGGGCAGAGTTGCTCCGCTCAAGCAGACAACAATTCCTCGCTTGGAGCTCACCGCTGCAGTTCTTGCTGTCAGAGTTGCAAAGATGCTGCAAAAGGAGCTGCAACTTCCGCTAAAGGAATCTGTTTTTTGGACCGACAGCACAACTGTCCTGAAATACATCTTCAACGAAACCAAGCGATTTCACACCTTCATGGGAAACAGAACTGCTTACATCAGAGAAGCCACATCTGTTGATGAGTGGAGATACGTGAGCTCAAAGGAGAATCCAGCAGATGAAGCATCCAGAGGCGTGCGAGCTGGGGAGTTCCTGAGAACCCAGAGACAGAACCTGGAATGCAAGACCAAGATGCAGAAAGAGTTGGAGGATGTCAACAGCCTCCTGAGTGAAGCGGGGGGCAACAACATCAAATCCAGCAAGGACCTTTCTTCGTTTGAATCTCAGCTGCAGGATACACAGACGTTGCCTCAAGAGGAGACTCTGCAGAAGCTCGGGCTGTCAGGCCACCTCAGGCAGCTGGAGGAGCAGAACAACCTGCAAGAGATGCTGGAGGATGAGGATGAGAGGAGGATGAATGTGCAGAAGCATCTTGCCTCTCTGCAGGCCAACTGTGTAGCTCACCTCAACCTCAGGAAATGGCAGTGGTGGAGACTTCTTGCTGAGGTGAAACCTCTGCTGCAAGTGACCCGGCAGGAAGAGCGTCAGGAGCTGGAGAAAAACCGCTGTAAGCTTGAGGAAGACTTGACTGAGCTGAACGGCCGGACCGCAGATGTGCAGGCTCAGATCACTGAACTCCGAGCTCAGCTGAACAAGGAGGAGGAGGAACTGCTCGCTGTGTTGACCAGGATCGAGGAAGAGGCTGCAGCCCAGAAGAAGCTGGAGGCCCACATGCTACCACTCCAAGAAGATCATGGATGATGGAGCCTGGTTCAGTTGTTGCGCCTTCAAGCGCTGCTGGAGGCAGCAGCTTAGCATCATTGACCAACTTCTCTCTCTCTCCCTCTCCCTCCCTCTCCCTCTCCCTCTCCCTCTCTCTCTCTCCCTCTCCCTTCCAACAGAGACGTCCAAGAGAAATCACTTACAGTATAGCTATGCTAATAGTTTAGTTGGGGTAATAGCTCATTTTGAGAAGTAATGGTAATTGTGGGTTGTACACAATTAGGGGCCGGAGTGTTAGAGCTATTTATTAGTCTTTAAGTATTTTCTGAATATTTTCTTAATTATGTTTTGTTTGTGTAATTTCATATAGTGTTTATTTTGTTTAGATTTATTATTTGTTTATTTTGCATGTTTGTTTGGGTAATTGGCACATTATTTTCTGTTAGGCTTGCTTTTGTAGAGTTAATTGATATCACCTGCACTTGGAGGTTATTTAAGGAGGTTGCAGGCAGAGGATCAGGGTGCACCTGGGTGGGGCTATGGTTTTTTACCAGCGCGAGAGAAGCAGCAGGAAGTGATCGCTCCAATTGTTTGCTTGCTTTGGAGAATAAACCATGACAAACCTCACTGAATTTTGTTGGATTATGATTTCTTTTGCCTGCGTAAACCACGACCCGGTGCACCAGTGGCAGTTTGAAGTTTGAGTTTTGATTTTTGATTTTTGTTGCATTTTAGACAAATAGCCACTACAGACGGCATGTTAAATCTCAGAGTGTACAAACAAATAAAAACTAATCATGAATAGTCTACAGGAGCCTGGTCTGCAACAACACAGCCAGCTGGTGTTGCAGGACCAGAGGCTGCACTCAGCTGGGCAGAAGGCTGAGAGGAGGCTGGGCTGGGCGCTGCTGAGGAGAGGCTCCCTGGCTGGATGCAGACGGCTGTGGAGAGGGCGGTCCCGATGCAGAGGAGGAGAGGTTGATGGCCTGGGCTCTCCTGCTGGGTGACGGCCTCGGAGGGGTCAGAGAGGACGGGCACTGTGAGGTCCTCCGGTTCCTCCTCCAGGAAGCCTTCATCCCGCACCTCCTCATCATCCATCTGTTCCACAAGCCGATCCTCCTCTGGATTGTCCATGACAGTCAGGGATTTACCAGACCGACTGTACAGGACAGGTACTCCATTCCAAGCAGCTCCCCTGGAAAATAACACACATGTAAAGCACAACACACATTATGAAAGTCAAGTCAATAAAGTTTCTAAAATATACTCTCCAATACTTCCCATCAGTGGCATAATCACTGTTACTAGACATAAGAATCCCATTCATGTCTTTCGGGATCAACCTGTATAATACATACATTGTGTTAAGTTTTAAGCTTTTAAAGTATTTAATTAAATATATGAGTTGATAATAATGAATCATCCTTGCCTGTGTAGGCCCCAGGAGGCCGGTAGCGCTCATCCCAGGACTCCTTGAGGACTTTGCGGCTGAGGCGGTCCAGAGCTTCCCTCTCAGCGCTGCTGTAAGTCCTCATGTCAGACTTGCCCTTCACCGCCTCCTCCATCCGGTCTTCATTCCAGCGCATCAGGCCTTCCAGGAGATACGCCTGGAAGTGTGCATCACTGGCACTGGTCCCTGGAGGGCAGGAAAATATGAATTCTATGCATTTGGAACAACAAAAATAATTAAAACAGCAGTTTGCCTGAAAAGTAATAGCCCACCTGGGATGAAGCGGTTTAAATGGAGGTGGAAGGACTCCAGGGAGGTGGAGCCACGAGCACAGCGGCAGCAGCAGAGCTCCACACCACCCTTCTTCAGTGGACCCGTCTCTACGCACAGAGGCAAGCCCTCGGGGTCCTGAATACAGGCCGTGTGCTTCTGCTGGTCTATCCAGACCTGTTGGATGCGCTCGTGGTCCAGCAGCGGTACTCCCAGATTTCCCTATTCCCCTTCCCACTGTCCATCTCCTCGATGAGCGCCTTAATCCTCCTGCTGGTCTCCTCCACTCCTCGGGTCCTCTTACGGCAATGCAGCGCCACCTCCCTCCTGCTGATCCGCTGTCATTCAGAAACATTTATAAAGCAGAAGGAAAAGACAAGTCAGCACGTATTCAAGGTTTCTGTTAACATGTTCCATGTGTCAGTCTGTCTTTGACAAATACTTGCACTCTTCTGAGTCAACTACCGCCTGGACCAGCTCTTCATCTGTGGGTTGTTTTGAGGTAAGAGCTGGTCTGCAGGAGGCTGGAATGGAAATACAGAAACATGACGTCAAGAGTGATAACAACAAGTATATACAGACATCGGCACAATGAAACACATACTGGGATGCAGCTCTGGGAGCCTGCGTTGAAGCCGAGACAGAAGCAGAGCTGCTGCTCACAGTGGAGGAGGAGGAGGAGGAGGAGGAGGAGGAGGAGGAGGAGGAGGAGGAGGTCCTGGCAGCAGCAGCAGGGTTCCTCCTCTGCCTGCATCAGCTTCTAACGTAGCGGACGGCGTTCTCCATCTGCGTGCCTGGAGCTGGCGCCTTCCGTCGCCGGTAGTTGACGAATCTGCAGATGATGCAGGTCCTCAGGCGACCGAGATCTTTACTGATCATCCAGCAGATGTTCGATCATGTCAGTGTTTTGAAATGTATCACAGTGAAAACATACTGGATCTTCTTGGGGTCCTCAGACTCGTACAGGCTCTGCAGGGTCTCCAACTTGAAATCCCCGAAGCCAACAAGGGCCTGTCCCTCCTGTCCCGGCTGGAGGGACTTCACCCGGGCCTCCTCAAAGGCTTTGTGGAACCTGAAGGCCTCCCCAAAGTCCGGGTACGCTGAGGAGTACCGGGTGAGGGCGTCCTGCAGGTCCACAAAACAGAGTCAGAGCTGCTGCAGTCAGACTGGATGTCGGAATCAATCAGGTCCAGTCATTCACCTTGTTGGCCATCAGTGGGGACTGAGACCCTGTCCTCTGTCGCTCCTGCTGGTGGGAGGAAACCAGGTTCACTGCGGAGCCCACGTCGTTCTCCAGCAGCCAGTGGAAGGTCTGGCCCTGGAACCGGCCGAACTGGACCCTCCACCGGCTGAGCACCAGGGTGGCGTTGGTGACGTCTCCACCCTCGGAGTGGACGTGGGCCCGGGCCGCCTCCTCCACCTCCTCTGCTGGTCTGGCCCTGTAGCGGCCTTCTGGGGCCCCAGAGCCTGAGCCTCAGCAGACGCCTTCAGGAGAAGGGTCCCATTAGGGGCCCTCCTAAATGTTGGATGTTCCATCTGAGCAGAAAAAATGACAATGAGCAGAGGACTGCAGCAGCACTGGAAGAGGACTGAGAACAGAAGGTCCATGGAGGACACCGGTGAGGAGAACTCAGACCATGGAGGAAATACAGTTTATCCAGGAGCGATCCAGTTATTGAGGATTGACCTCTCACTATCTGCACTGCTAAGTTTAGGAGTTGTGACTTTCTCTTTCACTGTCATGTCCCGAATATACTTCACATATGTCTCCATCTCTGACAGCTGGGAGGGGATTTTTTTTTTTAAGCAGCAGCACCAGCCAATCAGGGAGCTTTATTTCGAGGGTGTGGACAGGTCAGCTCGGAGCTGATCAGCTCCTCTCAGAGCACCACACTCCACAGGATTTGCGATCAGAAATATTCAACATGTTCATTATCTACAATCTCCCCTTCCGACGCCTCCCGAGAGGCTCTGACCGGAAAAAATCTCTCGGAACACACCGCACACTACACGAAGATCGGACCCGAACTCATTAGCATACTCCCGGACCTTGTCTTTGGTAGGGAGGAGAAGATCGGGGCAAAGTTCGGCCTGATCCTTCTGTAGTGTGTGCTGGACTGCAGGTTGACGTGACCTGCCCACGTTTCCCGCTGGGCAAAAACCAAAACACAGACAATAGAACTTCCGGGTCACGGAGATCAAAAAATCACATTAAAGTCTGCTCTGTGGCCGTATTTCAACTTTCCTTTATTTGATCTGTCTTAACAAACGGGATATTGAAAAACAAACCAATTTTCATTTATTTGTTTTCATTTTAAAAATGAAAAAAGGAAAAACGACTCATTTTTCAATATTTTGTTTTTTGATTCTTAATTGAATATCAATTGAACGAATGATACACGGATTTGCATAGATATGCTTCAGTCCATCCACTCTTTTCATGATATATTTCTACTGAGGCTCTGGTTAAATAAATGTCTGGAGGGAACAAGCCTGTGCAGAATGAGCAGAATGAAGTCCTGTCTAATTTACATATGAGACATATTAAAGCCGCTCATTAATTAGAATAAACTGGCAGGTTAATTCCAAATAAAGGTTTTAGGTGCTTTCATGGTCATTTTAAAGCATAATTAACTTATTTTTTTGTTAGATTTAAAAGTCCCACAGCCATAGCCACCCCGCCCTCCCCACCCCTCAAACCAGCTCCAGCCCGGGGCGCTAACCCAGCTCGGACCGCCGCTGCTCTCAGCTGCTCCGCTGGAAGAACGAGGACCAGAGTCCACAGCCTCCATCTCCGGCTGCAGCCCCTGGTTCCTCACCTCGTCTGCTGGAGACTCTATCACGGCCGTCACCGGGGGAGCAGGCGGGGAGGCGGTGCGGCGCGGGAATCCTCGGCTCGACCTGACCCCGGAACGTGAGCTCGGAACCGGACCGATCCGCGCTGCGTCCCGCCCCGCCGTCACTCCGCGGGCCCGCCGGGTTCACAGCCCGGCCGGAGCCCGGGTCGGGCGGTGGGGTTAATGCTCAGTCAATGTCAGGTACATGCTGGACTGAATAAAACACTTTATTGCAGACTTTCAGTGCATTAATCGTGTCGTGCATGCACGCGCACATCACATACACACACGTTCACATACTTTTCTTTTTCAATCTGCGTTTGGGGGAAAGCGTCTCGACTCAAGTCCAAGTCAAAGTTCGTCAACTCGAGAATCATCAAATTCATGAACCGAGTCAGACTCGATTCCAGGTCATGTGACCAGAGTCCGACTCCGTTTCCATAGCAACTCTTTGATCCATTCAAATCTGCAGCCAGTTTGAACTGGGTTTCATTTTAAAATTTTTCGTCGTCCAGTGCAGACATACAAGCTCTTGCTGTCAACCTTTAGGATCTAAACATTAAAAAACTACCCTTGTTGATGCTGAACGAGCTTTTGGTTTCCAGTTCTCAGCTATTTCAAGTTTTCCAGGGCGATTGGCAGAGGACAAACCATCAAGAGAACCAACCGCTCACTGAGAAATGTAAGAACCCTTGTTTTCAAGTCAATATTTCACATTATTACTGGAAATAAATAACAAAACCAACGGTTTCTGAATTGGCAGCGCTCCACAACAACTTTACTGGCTTTTAATGTTTCATTTTGCTCATATTGTTAGATTTAGCAGATGTGTGTGTGTGAGACAGGTGTATATTGGACATTTGTGAAAGCAACATGTTCTGAACCGATGTTTTTACCGCAGTCATCCAAGATGAACCAGCTTGCACCAAGTGGGCGTCAAAGAGAGCCTCAGATGTGCCCCCAACTGGGGTCCCAGGCGTGTAACCACCGGAAGTCCCGCGTGCAGCCGGGGTTTGAGCCACACTCTCACCCCCGACTGGAGCGCCACCCACGCCCCCTGCAGGAGCTTCCTGCAAGCCTCCAGCAGGAGCCCCACCCAGGCACCCAGCAGAAACCCCACCCGCTGGGGCCCCAGGTATGGAGATAATTTAGTTTCTTTGTTGTTCAGTCAATCATGGAAACATGGAATCGGACTTGGCTACGCACTTCCTGGCAACACATAAGGCCAAAGCAAGAAACTTCTTTTGAGTTCTTCTCAAATGAGCTTCAATATTTGTTAAATCCCTTAACAAGCACATTTGAGAACCTGATGAGAGATGTACTCCTCGGAGTCTTGTTCTAATGTCTGAGAAATCATTCCAGAATGTATTAAGTTTAGTGGAAGACCATGTGCAGTGCAGGAAGGAGCCCTCTTCAAGACCACATCTAAAGCACAAGCTGGATATCTCAGGTTTATATTTATGCAGCTTCTCTGGTGTGATGTAGGTTTGATGGAGAAAGTTATCATTGGTCAGCCTGTATTTGGAATTAATTGTGGTAGTTCAACTTTTTTGACATAAGTCAGACCAGAACTCTGGACGAATTGACATATTCAAGTCCGACTGCCATCTCTCCGTTGACTTATGGAGACCTGGTTTTGGAGTATCCTCCATCAGGAGAGAGTACACTTTTGAAATAAGACGAGGTGCGTTGCCCTCATGAAGTCGTCTCTCCAGCTCACTGAGTGTAGGCAGAGTCATCTGATGTCCAAGAGCAGTTTTAAGAAAGGATCTTAACTGTAAGTAACAGAAGAAGTTTCTGCTGGACAGATCTTCCTCCTCAGGTCCTCAAAAGACATAAGAGATCCATTCTCATAACAGTCCTCCAGATAGCGGACTCCTTTCTGGTGCCAGATTTCCAGGGTCTTATTGTCCAGTGACATGGGTATGAGTCCATTCTGTTTCAGAGGTGTTTTGGGCGACAAATTATTTTCCAGTCCAACATCACCACGCTTCCATTGTGGATGATCTTCTTTCTCTGGAGATCTTAGCGGCTATTCGGAGAATTCTCTCCCGATCCTGATACTTGAGCAGGCAGATAAGAAAGGGTCTGGGCCGTTTCTCTGCCGGGGAGCAGAAGGTCGGGGACCGGTGCGCCCGTTCGATAATCAGCGGCTCGGGAAAGTGCTCTTTTCTCAGCACAGAGGGAATCCAGTCTGTGGAGAACTGCACCGGACCGTTCCGTCTCTGCCCTCCTGCAGGTTAACAATAACGTAGATTGCTGCGTCGGCTTTGATTGTCCAGTTGATCCACTTTTTCCATGAGAAAGTCCTTCTCCTTCTGCAGGCGGAGGACACTGGAATCCATATCTGTTCGCTTATCCTCAGCCGCGCTAATGCGTTCCTCCGCCTCCGTAATGCGTGTGCACATCCCGTCTATCACCAACTTCAGCCCCGAAATAGACTGATTAATTTCAGAAGTTTTGGCATCGAGTTTTCGGGAGAGTGCTTCGTTACCACGTTTTATCTCTTGTAGTATAGCATAGCTTCCGTCCACCTCACCTTGTTCCTCTGCCGTTATGTTGCAGTCGGTGCCATCTTCATGACTCACCGCTTCCCGAGAGGAAAAGTGATCAACAGTCGAGCTTTGAGTCTTGTTACGAGATCTCAAGTCCATATTTCACCTGTCAGGTGACGTTGGAAGTAGAGCGGGTGTTATTTATAAGTTAAAATCGAGTTTTTCTCAGGAGCTCATGAGCAGGCGTCTTCCGAGCTCAGCTGCATCACGCGACCCCCATTCATCTCCATTATTAACCATCACGGAAGAATAGGAAATATTGGAAAAACAAATTTCCGAGGACTTGGACGTATAATGAAACTTTTTCCTAATCAATGCTAAACATGTTTTATTCTGGTCGAAACCATTCAATCTGGGGACAAAAAAAATGATTTAAGACATTTGGTGATTTAAAAAAAGTAGCTTGTTTGTCACAGACTGCTATAACTTATTTCTATACTGTTCCTCTCTGGAGTGGAAAGTAAAAAAAAAAAAAACAACAACACATGAATAAGCTAAATTATTATCAAATGCGGGAGCAAATTATAAGGGTTTTATCTTTAATGAGACCATGAGCTTTACAGATGGAACTAAGTTCCTCTCAGAGTCTGCAGGGAGAGCTCTAGGCTCCATAGTGAGTAAGATGAAAATTGTACCTGACCTTTTTCGGTATTCACAAAATTATTTAATTCTAAGGTTAGTTCAATTTTGTTTTATGTGGTGGGTGTGTTGGGCTTTAGGGAAAGTGTTTTTTTTTAATGTGCTTCAGAATAGGGCAATCCGGATTTTCCTTGGTTTGCATAAGTTCAGTACTAAATTAGCTCTGGAGGGGGACATGGGATGGGATCCGTGCATTGTGAAGCAGAAAGTGGAAATGGTGCATCTGTGGAACGGCCTGACTCAGCTGCCAGAGCACAGACTGAACAAGAAGGTCTTTAGGTGGGACTGTTCAAATCAGTATCCTTGGGCTAAAGAAATGGCAACAATATTTTCAGACTGTGATTTAAACTATGTTTATAGAAACAAATTGCTTTGCAATCTAAAATTATTAAAT
Organism: Salarias fasciatus; assembly: GCF_902148845.1. Lineage (NCBI taxonomy): Eukaryota > Metazoa > Chordata > Actinopteri > Blenniiformes > Blenniidae > Salarias > Salarias fasciatus. The sequence continues at coordinate 3,676,042 of NC_043750.1, forward strand.
GAAAAGTTGCTGATTGGTTTTAAAGAACAGTGGAAATATGATCTATGTAGAAAAACTAAATTAAGGCTTTATATTCAATTTAAGGATGAATACAAAACAGAATCATATATTCTTTTAAATCTAAGTAGAAAACAAAGGTCCCTCTGTGCCCAATTAAGAACTGGGAGTTTGCCTCTGGCAGTGGAGGTGGGCCGGTTCAGAGGCCTTCCTGAGGAGGAGAGACTATGCACACTGTGTGATTTAAATGTGGTGGAGGATGAGTTTCATTTCGTTCTGTACTGTTCACTTTACTCTGATTTACGGGAGATTTTGTTCAGACAGGTGCAACATAAGAACCCAGATATATTATGGTTTTGAAATTATAAAATGTTGAGTCAGCTTTTTGAAAAGCACGTTTTTGCTTTAAAGAACGACGCCGATGCCGAGATGAATGAATGACCCGAGGGAATGAGCTCTTCGCTTATTATTAATAGTGGAGATTAATGTGAACACAGGACTGAAGGGAAACCGCTCACAGTCAAGTTTGGCTCCACGAGATTTGGAAGAGTGAGGAGCCGATTCTCTGATGAAGAATCTTCTAGTCTGTTCCACAGCGACTCCACACACGAGAAGATCAGGAGAGGAAGATGTGGTGCGATCTGTCCTCTGTTGTCTTCGAGTGTGTGGTCTCTGAATCGGGGAAGACTGAAAAAAGCCTGTAATGTGTACTGGCCTTTACCGAATGCGGAAGCAGCCAGCAGCAGCGCGGAGACAGGCGGGGGAGCGAAGTCAAAACGACCAATAGGAGCTCTTCTCTCTTCCACCAGTGTTGGCCCCGCCCATTGGGTTCAGTCAGATTCGCAACCAAAACTTCTGAATTCAAAACCAAAGCTTTTTTTCTGTTTTGATCTAAAAAAAAAAAAAAAAAAAAAAAAAAATTGGTGGGGTTGCCACTTAAATTATTTAGTTCTCAGATCTATTCTATTTGATTGAACTTTTATTTTTTAATTGCAACTTTATGTTTTTTGGTCTCAACTCTCTTTCTTGTTTGCAAAACCGTTTTTGATTTATTGAATAATAAAGAAACAAAATATCTCCATACCCAGGCACGTTCCGGACAAGAGCCCCGCGTGCGCCCGGGGTATGAGCCCTACAGTCACCCCCAGCAGAAGCTCCACCCAGGACCCCAGCAGAAGCCCCACCCAGGGCCCCAGCAGAAGCCCACCTCAGGCCCCCCTCAGGCCACCAGCAGCAGCCCACCTCAGGCCCCCTCAGGCCACCAGCAGCAGCCCCACTCAGGCCTCTCAGGCCACCAGTAGCAGCCCACCTCAGGCCACCAGCAGCAGCCCTACTCAGGCCCCTCAGGCCCCCAGCAGCAGCCCACCTCAGGCCCCCCTCAGGCCCCTCAGGCCCACAGCAGCAGCCCACCTCAGGCCCCTCAGGCCCCCAGCAGCAGCCCACCTCAGGCCCCCCTCAGGCCACCAGCAGCAGCCCACCTCAGGCCCCCCTCAGGCCACCAGCAGCAGCACCACTCAGGCCCCCAATAGCAGCCCACCTCAGGCCCCCCTCAGACCACCAGCAGCAGCCCACCTCAGGCCCCCCTCAGGCCACCAGCACCAGCCCCACTCAGGCCCCCAGTAGCAGCCCACCTCAGGCCCCCCTCAGGCCACCAGCAGCAGCCCACCTCAGGCCCCCCTCAGGCAAACAGCAGCAGCCCACCTCAGGCCCCCCTCAGGCCACCAGCAGCAGCCCCACTCAGGCCCCTCAGGCCCCCAGTAGCAGCTCACCTCAGGCCCCCCTCAGGCCAACAGCAGCAGCCCCACTCAGGCCCCTCAGGCCCCCAGTAGCAGCCCACCTCAGGCCCCCCTCAGGCCAACAGCAGCAGCACACCTCAGGCCCCCAGCAGCAGCCCACCTCAGGCCCCCCTCAGGCCACCAGCAGCAGCCCACCTCAGGCCCCCCTCAGGCCCCTCAGGCCCCCAGCAGCAGCCCCCCTCAGGCCACCAGCAGCAGCCCACCTCAGGCCCCCCCAAGGCCACCAGTAGCAGACCCACTCAGGCCCCCCTCAGGCCATCAGCAGCAGCCCCACTCAGGCCCCCAGTAGCAGCCCACCTCAGGCCCCCCTCAGGCCCCCAGCAGCAGCCCACCTCAGGCCCCCCTCAGGCCACCAGCAGCAGCCCCACTCAGGCCCCTCAGGCCCCCAGTAGCAGCCTACCTCAGGCCACCAGCAGCAGCCCCACTCAGGCCCTTCAGGCCCCCAGTAGCAGCCCACCTCAGGCCTTCCTCAGGCCCCCAGCAGCAGCCCACCTCAGGCCCCCCTCAGGCCCCAAGCAGCAGCCCACCTCAGGCCCCCCTCAGACCACCAGCAGCAGCCCACCTCAGGCCCCCCTCAGGCCAACAGCAGCAGCCCACCTCAGGTCCCCCTCAGGCCCCTCAGGCCCCCAGCAGCAGGCCACCTCAGGCCCCCCTCAGGCCACCACCAGCAGCCCACCTCAGGCCCCCCTCAGGCCAACAGCAGCAGCACACCTCAGGCCCCCAGCAGCAGCCCACCTCAGGCCCCCCTCAGGCCCCCAGCAGCAGCCCACCTCAGGCCCCCCTCAGGTCCCCAGCAGCAGCCCACCTCAGGCCCCCTTCAGGCCACCAGCAGAAGCCCACCTCAGGCCCCCAGCAGCAGCCAACCTCAGGCCCCCCTCAGGCCACCAGCAGCAGCCCCCCTCAGGTCCCCCTCAGGCCCCTCAGGCCCCCAGCAGCAGCCCACCTCAGGCCCCCCTCAGGCCAACAGCAGCAGCCCACCTCAGGTCCCCCTCAGGCCCCTCAGGCCACCAGCAGCAGCCCACCTCAGGCCCCCCTCAGGCCACCACCAGCAGCCCACCTCAGGCCCCCCTCAGGCCAACAGCAGCAGCACACCTCAGGCCCCCAGCAGCAGCCCACCTCAGGCCCCCGTCAGGCCCCCAGCAGCAGCCCACCTCAGGCCCCCCTCAGGTCACCAGCAGCAGCCCACCTCAGGCCCCCTTCAGGCCACCAGCAGAAGCCCACCTCAGGCCCCCAGCAGCAGCCCACCTCAGGCCCCCCTCAGGCCACCAGCAGCAGCCCACCTCAGGCCCCCCTCAGGCCACCAGCAGCAGCCCCACTCAGGCCCCTCAGGCCACCAGCAGCAGCCCACCTCAGGCCCCCCTCAGGCCAACAGCAGCAGCCCACCTCAGGCCCCCCTCAGGCCACCAGCAGCAGCCCCACTCAGGCCCCTCAGGCCCCCAGTAGCAGCCCACCTCAGGCCCCCCTCAGGCCACCAGCAGCAGCCCACCTCAGGCCCCCCTCAGGCCACCAGCAGCAGCCCCACTCAGGCCCCTCAGGCCCCCAGTAGCAGCCCACCTCAGGCCCCTCCGGCCCCTAGCAGCAGCCCACCTCAGGCCCCCCTCAGGCCACCAGCAGCAGCCCACCTCAGGCCCCCCTCAGGCCACCAGCAGCAGCCCACCTCAGGCCCCCCTCAGGCCACCAGCAGCAGCCCCACTCAGGCCCCTCAGGCCCCCAGCAGCAGCCCACCTCAGGCCCCCCTCAGGCCACCAGCAGCAGCCCACCTCAGGCCACCCTCAGGCCACCAGCAGCAGCCCCATTCAGGCCCCTCAGGCCCCCAGTAGCAGCCCACCTCAGGCCCCCCTCAGGCCCCTCAGGCCCCCAGTAGCAGCCCACCTCAGGCCCCCCTCAGGCCCCTCAGGCCCCTAGCAGCAGCCCACCTCAGTCCCCCCTCAGGCCACCAGCAGCAGCCCACCTCAGGCCCCCCTCAGGCCACCAGCAGCAGCCCACCTCAGGCCCCTCAGGCCCCCAGTAGCAGCCTACCTCAGGCCCCCCTCAGGCCACCAGCAGCAGCCCACCTCAGGCCCCCCTCAGGCCACCAGCAGCAGACCACCTCAGGCCCCCCTCAGGCCACCAGCAGCAGCCCCACTCGCACATTCACTACGCTGTGAAACACCAACAAATAATATTGTAGCGTTACGACATTGAAGCAAATATTGGGAACTACTTTTTCTTTTGAGATCACTACGCCCAGACGCCATGTTTAGTAAGTAGTTCCGTCTTAGCAATCTTCGCAAAAAAACGCTCAATCTCGTAATTTTGCATTAATATTTCACAGCGTAGTGAATGTGGGGATTATAACGTGTCCACCAAAGTGTGTTTTGGGGTTGTTGGATTGTGTTGGATTGATGAGTTTGACGAGGGAAGCTACTGTACCATCCACTTCCATTATGTCCGCCGTGAAGCTCTCCTCAGACTCACCGCTGAATAAACAACAGCTCGCCCTCACAAAAAAAGTAAGTATGCTGTTCTAAATGACTACCGAATTGCCCTAGATGGGCCAATTTGCCAAAATGTTGAAGTATCGCTTTAAGGACCTTTACAACCAAGGGACCCGAATGTATTTTTTAGCGCTCTCGGAGAAATTTGATTTGCCTAAGTCTCACCTATTTTGTTGTTGTTGTTTTTTTTCAGATCAGACATTTCATTCAGAATCAGAACCCCAAATTCCCTAGTCGCCCTCCAGAAACTCTAGTTGACTCACTGTTAAAGTCCGAGTTAAGCAAAATCAGCCATTTTCTTCGAAACACCTTAAATAGGTCATAAATGTGTTTCTTTACAACATGTAAAAGCCATTCCTCCATTTATGATTCAATTTTGGAGGTAGACTTCACAGACTTTTTTCAGCGCTTCTGTGTTCAGGATTTAATGGGCGTGTCAGAACGCGGCCCTCATTGGCATAAACCCGTCCCCCGGATGCTGAGCGATATAAATACATCTAGCGCATTAGTATTGGTGGTTTTCCCTCTAGCTTTCGAGTCTCGGATAGCATCTCGTACGACAGTTTGCAGCTAGCTAACCAGTCAGCCAGTCAGCTAACCAGGCATGTCACCTCCACGTCGCTCGTGCATCTTTCCTGCGTGCCACAGTGTGCAGGGTAACAATGCCGTTAGCTAAATAAACCCACGAGTTGCCCTCGTCCCCAGGGGGGTCGGGTCACCCCGGGCCCGCCACCGCATCGCGAGGCGCGAGCGGGTCCGGGAGGCCTTCTTGCCGGGGGTCGCGGGAGTTCCTCCGCGGGGCGGTGTCCGACGCCGCCGTGGAAAGCGGGTCGGTTGCGGAGGGGGTCAGGTCGGCGGTCGGCGGCAGCGACTCTGGATGCGCGCCGGGCCCTTCCCGCGGATCTCCCCAGCTGCGGACCCGCGGCGGGCGGGGGAGCCGCGGGTCGACTCGGCTGGCGCCTAGCAGCTGGCTTAGAACTGGTGCAGACCGGGGGAATCCCACTGATACAGTAAACTGCTTCTGCTCGAATAAAATGCACAGAGACGATCCTTCAATTCCTCTTCTTTACTGAAAAACGGTTGTTGCATCAATAAACAGTTACAAACTCTTCTGGCGTCTGTCTCGCCGTCTAAACATTCTTCATCTAACATGCACGGAGCCGGGATCTTCTTCTTCTGATGTGTCTGTACAAAACAAGGTTCAACACACAAACAGCACACCTCGTGGCCCGGAGTGGAAATGAAACTAAATTAAACACATCCCATGAAATAATAATGCTTCCTCTTTTAACCCTCAAAGGTAAACTGTCCAAATAATAATAACTTTAAATCAAATACCTAAATAAAATACAACACCCACTGTTTAATTAAAACTAATAAATTACTATTCTGATGGAGACTGTGAGGAACGAGGCTGAGCACTCTCAGCATCTGACTCAGTCAGTTTCTGGCTCTGATGGCTTAAATTGGTCGGACTGGGTCCGTCTGAGGCTGTGAGCGCTAGTCTCCATTGTCAGTTACATGGAGGCGGCTCCCCTCCCACTGTGGGCGTGGCTTCTAGCTGACACGCCCCCAGCGTTTCACAGCAGAGAGAAGTGCTTGTTTTTCCATGATTTTGAGACCTTATTTTATATACTTAGCAATTTTTTTAATCATTCAAATTTGGCTCAGTGGTTAATGACACATGTTTATGCAGTGTGACAAACTCATAACACAAATTTATTTCTGCTTAAAGCTCGTGTCCGGAGTTTCTGTTCGTTTCCAATGTATGTATCATTTTTCAACAGAGCTTAAATGTGTCAGTCTGGTTCAATACTTTACTATAATATTAGCATAAAGCAATATAAAAATGTATTTATGAGCCCCGCCTTCGTCTCATAGACCCCCATGTGATCCGAAAAAGCGCCGGTCAGCGTCAGCCAATAGATTTCGAGCTTCCGCCTTGTCGTGCCGTCAATCAACATGTGCACGCAGCCAGAGAGCATGCGCACTCGCCCAGGCAGAGGAGAGTTAGCTATGCAGCAGCCGCCACGCTCACCTCGGATATATCCACTGTCTGCTGAACATCCACCGTAAACAGCTAAACATGTAGGATGCTGTAGGACTCAGAGGCTCTCATTTTCACCCGACAGATAATTCGCGTACACAATTACAGGGGCGTGGCTTGGTCGCTCATGAAAGCAAAGGGAGGGCGGAACCTCCAGACGTTGGATTAAAAAAAACTCTCTCTTTCAAAACTCCGGACACGAGCTTTAACTCAGACTTTAACTTTTGATCCTGAACAAAAACGACTAGTTTCCAGCATTTATAACCTCCTCAGTTCTACTTCTAACAGTCCAGCTACTGGCCCCAAGGCCTCATGGGAGCAGGAGCTTGGAATTACACTGCCTGAGGATTACTGGCAGCAAGTTTTACGGTTGGTTCACTCTTCGTCAATCTGTGCTAGGCATGGCCTTTTACAGTGTAAAGTTGCACACAAAACTCACTACACTAATTTAAGACTATCTCGGATTTACCCCAATGTAACTGATTCTTGCCATAGGTGTAAATAATCTCCAGCTGACCATTCCCACATGTTCTGGTCCTGTCCAAGGCTTGCCACATTCTGGTCTGAAATCTTCAGAATTCTCAGGGCAGCATACAACATTACTATCTCCCCTGAACCTCTCTTGGCTTTGTTTGGAACCCCTCTGGAGCCTCTGACTTCTAAAGTTATACAAACTGTTCTCCCCTTTACCACCCTACTAGCTAGGCGACTCATACTCCCCCCCCCCCCCCCCCCCCCGTGTCATGGCAGATGGATGAAGGAGGTGTCAGGTTCTTTTCTTTAAAGAAAATTAGGACACGAAAACAGAATGAAACGGGCAGAAATCGAAGATACTTGCAAGGACAGGAGAATCCGTTCGCTCAAGAGCTCACTTCATTTCACTCTGCCTGAGCTAAGTTTTCTCTCAGCTTGTATTCACAAACTCAGGGTGGGGCTTACAAGTGTTTGGGATAACATTGGTTTCAACATCCTGCTTGTTTAGAAACAATGCAACAGATGCATCAGTGGCAACAGGAAAAGGGTAACACACACTCTGTCAGCACAGATAAGATGCTCTCAGTCAGCATTCTGGAGAATGCAGGTAAGTCCCTCATTCTGCTGAGTCCACTTGAGCTTCATGTGCAGTTCAAGACAACATTTAACAATGAACGCATTTAGCAATGATAATCAAACAGAATATTTCCAACAGGAGGTGCTACTGTCCATTTTCTCTTCATGGTTCCCCAAATTTGTTTGGGAAGACTTGGAGACCTCTCTTAAAATACACTGAATCATTGACATCCATGCCTGATCGTGACGACTGAGCCCTCCCTTCATTTTATGTTTTATTGATTTATTTTAGGACTTATTTATTTTGATTAATTAATTAGATTTTTTTAATGTCATTTAGCTTTTTTTGTTGTTTTTCTTTTGTTTCTGTATTTGTTGTATATTCTGTGTTGTTTCCATTGGGACAGTACACATTCATTGAGAACCTCTCTCCTTTGGGGTGGGGTAGGGGGTGGGTGGATGTTTAAAAATATTGGAAAAAATGATATTCTGGAAGTTCTGTCCATCACACTGTATCATATGTTGTATTGAAATTGCTTCCAATAAAGAGAGTTAATTAAAAAGTACTCTGTAATGATCATCCTGCCCCCAGCCAGGGACGGGATTATATTGTTTTTTTGTTGTTGTTTTTTTTTGCAAGAATTCTGTAATACATTCCATAAGTCACGCCGAATTGTGCCTCATACTTACCTTTATTAATCCAAATTGTGTGTTGAAGGGACATGTACTTCATTTTGCGTGTTTTGAGCGCCTGAAGACTGCCCAGGGGGCAGAAACGTCGGGCGGCAAAACACGCGATTTAACTTTCACTTTTGTTGTTGCCATATTTGCGCTCCTTATTTCAAATTGTGCCTTAAACCAGCCTTTTCCCGTGATTTTTCTGATAATTCGGGCCTGGTTCAATATGGCAAACGATGAGGAATGGACCGTGTTTCACTGCTAAAAGCGCCGTGGCCTGTGTGCTTTTTTGACGCTCAGCTGGAGCGCGGTGTGGAATGTTTGCTGGCGTTTATGGAAGCAGTGCGTTAACGTGCCCAGCCCTACAATAAATAATATATAATTAAAGAAGTAACAAGCTTTTTGGGAAAATGTAAGGAGTAGAAAATACCAATATTTAGTTTCAAAATGTAGGGAGTAAAAGTAAAAAGTTGTCATAAAAATAAATACTTCTAAAAGTAAAAAGTACCTGAAAATTTTACTTAAGTACAGTAACGAAGTATTTGTACTTCGTTACTTGCCATCACTGGTCATGGATGCACAATTTAAACAAATCAGCATACCATGGGACAGTGACAGCTGAAAATACCTTCATGCCAAACGATCAATCCTGGTCCAGGCCGATCAACCAGGAAGACAAAACACAATCCGTGGCCGCGATGTGTCCAATCAAGCTAAACTAAGAAAAGAAAGAAAAAAACATTAAAACCAGCAAAAACACTGAACACAACAAAACATTGAACATCTGGTCGTTCTTGTTTTTGTCATTCTCAAAGTTCTTAAAAATACATGGATGTAATTTGCTTGATACCGACATCTAAAAATACCACGTTCAGAAACCGGAATTTGGTTGTAACTTTTTATTTCTTACATTTCAAAATAAAACACCACCGTCGCCTTCAAAATAATCTCCATTCGCGTTAATGCAACGCTCCAGCCGCTTCTGCCAGACCCAGAAAAGATGACGTCTCTTCTTTTAGTCTGTAGTGGCAGATTAGACCATGGTTCAGGTCTTCCCAAAGACCAGATCCTCTTTGTTGTGTCGAAGGGGAAGGTCGAGATAAACCTGTTGCTTCTGTCTCCTCCTCCACTCAGTTTGAAAACCCGGAATGTGACCTCCAAGTTATTTCATTGAAACTGCAATGAGGAGATCAATACAGGGCGACCCCTGCTGGTCATTTTTTTAAACTACTTTCATGAAGTCGTGAATCCAACAAATGCAGTTTTTTTGTCGAGAATTAGAACCAAAGAGCAGTAAAGCACAGAGTAATCATGTGTGCGCAGTAGTAGTATTACTACTATGAGATATTTACAGTCCGACAGGAGGCTGGAGCAGCAGTCACACGTTTACCGCTGTGTTGAGAACACTTGGACGACAGTGGCGTAAGCCCCGCCCACCTGTCAAACAGGAAATCTGGAAAGTGTCAGAACGTAAGAGCAACAAAAAAACGAGTTGAATTCTCGTTTTTTTTTTTTTTTAAGTTTTTTCAAAAAACGAAAATACGAGTTTAAACGAGTTTTGTGGAATCTGATTATGTCAATTTAACAGGAAATCAAATCAACAAGCGCCATGCTTTTACTTTGAAGGCTCGTTGAAGGCTTTTACTTCCTTTTTTAAATTTTCATTGTTCAAGTTGGATAAGGGGAAAGCGGCCGCTTGGCGCCGCTGTGTTGTGCAGCATTGAAATTCACTTCATACGTCAGAGAAATCGGAAATACCCCCGAAAACGAGTGTTTTCTTTGTAAAGTGTGAGCAACGACAATGAATTATACTTCATGCACGGACCGAACAGCATTTATTTACAAAAACACAATGCACTCACTCCCACCAGTAAACAGCAACGAATAGCTAACAATAATGAAATTTAAGAGTATATATAGAAATGTAAAACAAATAAACATGATATACAGAGATATATACAAACCAAAACAAAAATAGTATTTACAAAGATAGGGTATTTACAACAGATGAAAAAGATGTATTTCCATATTTACACAGTTGAAATATTTGCAGGTGTGTGTGTGTGTGTGCGGTGTGTGTGTGTGTGTGTGTGTCCCTAGATTTAAGGGGGTGGGTGTTCTTGTCTCCTGTGCTGCTGCTGCTCTGCCAGCAAGACTTGCCCCCCGAGAATGTGGGGCAAAAATTGTCACTGTCCTCTTCAGCACAGGAGGCCAAAAGGGTTTTTGGAACCTCAGAGCAGGTGGAGGGATGTAGGACTTCCTGTCAGCCCTCCATTTATGGACCTCCTCCCTTCTCCAGGCCCGCAGAGCCCCGTCCCTCTTCACCTGGTCTTCCATCTCTGCATGAGCAACACGACAGACACGAGGTGTGAATGTAATGGAGCTGCACCTTCAGCACTGAGTGGCTTCTTCAGGGCTTCACAAGGTAAACACACAGATCACACCAACTCATTCAATCAGGGTTAGGATCAGAGAGACAAAATATAAAATAAAAATGTGCAATGCTTAATTAACACAAAGACATTCACACACACACACACACACACACACACACACACACACACACACACACACACACACAGTCTTGTATTTCTATCCTTGTGGGGACCGTCCATTGACTCCCATTCATGTCTAGCCCCTAACCCTGACCCTTACCCTAACCCTAACCCACACCACAACAAAGCCTAACCCTAAAGAAATGTTTTTGCACTTTTACTTTTTTCGGTAACAACATGGTCAAGAAAACACTGTTTCTCCTACTTAGGACCGGAAAAAGGTCCCCACAAGGCACGTCGTTCCACGTTTTGCTATCCTTGTGGGGACATTTGGCCCCGACAAGGATAGAAATACGAGAACACACACACACACACACACACACACACACACACACACACACACACACACACACACACACACACACACACACACACACACACACACACACACACACACACACACACACACACACACACATGCAAGCATGACTGAGTTCCATGAGAAAACTCACCAGACATGGAGCCAAATACCAAGATGTGATGCAGCCTGTCTCTCCCTCAGCAGCAGTCTGATCACAACTGAAGGAACTCTGCAGCTCACCTCCACGTCTTCTCCTGTTTTTGTCTCCTGCAATCAGGTGTCAGGTCCTTTGATGTCCCTGAGAGGGAGGCCCGCTCCCTGCAGGGCCATCGGCAGGAGCCGTGAAGACAATGGAGCTGTGGCAGAGTGACGGAGACGGTCGTCTTCACACCTCTGTGTGAACTACTGCAGCTGCCTTCAGAGTAACAAAGCCAACCCCCCCCCACCCCCCAGCAGTTTGAAGGGCATGTTTACAAAGATGAAAGAACAAAGTTTTTCAGTAAATGCTGTTAGCATATGTTTCATTTTGGTCTGTTAATCAATACTATTTCCCATTTTGATAATGAAGGTTTAACTTTACTTTATGAATTGAACAAGTGTTCTGAATGTCCTGCTGACCTGTTCTGATGAGATTAGAAGCTGCAGCCTGAAGTCTGAGACATGCTGGACTTATTTCAGGGAGGACAGCCACTCCTCAGGACTCTGTCCTTTGGCTGCCACAGGGCAACAGGTCACCCTCTCCCCGCTCTCCTTCCTCAGCACCTTGTGTCCAGTTTCTTTTATCTTCCTCTGCCCACACTGACTGCAGCGGATGATGGAGGGCCTCCTCACTTTGAGAGACTCCCCCCTCTGAGCTGCTTCTGCCTGCATCTCCTGCAGCCTCCGGCGATGCCGGGCGGTGGACTTTGGGGTCACGGAGGCTGCTGAGGTGCAGGGAGCAGAGGTGGAAGGAGCAGGTGGGGTGGGGGTGGTGGCAGGGAAAGCCCAGGATGGTCCAGCAGTGGGCTCCTCCTCTTCAGTCAGGGATGGCACCAGCGTATAGATGGAGGCAGCTGGAGCAGGTGGGGTCTCCTCCTCCGTCCTTGCTGGCAGGAGAGTCTCCTCCGCCTGTGGAGGGGCCACCATCAGGGGGGCGGCGGCGGTGAGGACGGTTCTCTCCTGCGAGGCCGTCCACCTTCTGTGCCTGCAGAGTGAACACAGAGCCGTCAGCGCTGAGCGGTGAGCTGCCGGAGCGTCAGGAGCAGCTTCTGCAGTCACATGATCACCTGTGATGTGTAAATAAGAACACAGTCTTACCACTGAGAGAGGGTCTGCTGATTGACCTGAAACAGCTGCAGGGTGGTCCTGGTTTTGAGGGCCGGGTGGGTGCAGACCACAGTCCTGATGGTGTTGTAGTCCCTCAAAACCAGGGTCCAGCGGCTCTGGAGGTGCCCCATCGTCCTCCTGCTGCCGGGGTGGAGGAGGCACAGCTGGATGAAGACGGTCTCCACCAGCCGGCTGGCGTCGGGCCACGTGGCCGGCCCGCTGCCGGTTCCCACCATGCGGCTGTTAGAAGACAAAGGAGAGACAGGAGTGGTGTGATAACGCTCTGAGACAGCAGGACAGGAGGACAGGAGCAGGTCTCTGCAGACACGCACCGTTTCACGCTCTCCACCCCCAACACGGGTGCAGCGCCGGGAGCGTCGGTCTTGGCCTTGTTGAACCTCCCTGTTGTCAACTGGCTCCTGCAGCGAGGTGGATAAACTACAGGACCCTTGTCTCCATCAGGGAGGTTCTGCCACAGATCCACAATCTCCTCCACCTCAGCCTGGGTGACGTAGCCCTTCCTGCAGCGCTCCACCAGACACCGAGCCAGCAACACCACCGGCTGGTAGCCAGGAGCTCCGTCAGCTCCGACACTGACCTGAAACACACGGAGAGAAGAGCTCCTGAGCTCAGGATCAAACAGCCTGATCAGAGAACGCAGCATCAATCAGATCACATGAAGAAGAGTACAAACCGCAGAGCTGCTGGCAGCAGCTTCCTGATCACCAGGGGTGGACTGGGAGGAGAGTGGAGGCTGCAGAGGAGAAGGAGGCTGCAGAGGACCAGGCTGCACAGGAGGAGGAGCTTGCAGAAATGAGTCCACTTGCTCTGGGCTGAACTCATCAAGGTCCTCATCGACAACATCCTCCACGATGTCCGGCAGCTGTTCTTCATCCTCCTCCTCCTCCTCCTCCTCACACCAATCGTCCTCGTCTGGGTCATCAGGGAACTCCTGCAGCGTCCTCCCGGTCTGGTTGTAGAGGTAGCTGATCCCGATGAGCTCCCCTGAAGGAGAACAATGTGAATCATGATATTAATTTATCTGCTGATCAGTTTTCTTTCTTGTTGTGAGTTAACGTTGGGAAGCCTTCCATCTTTGTGTCCAAACAGAGAACTGGAACCTTCCTTCACCACGCCTGTAGCTGCTCTGTGTTTCTCCTTCCTTGTGCTTTCTATTACCTGTGTACGGCAGCGGATCGGTGTCGGTCTCAACCAGCTTCCGCCCGTAGAAGTGCTGACTCAGCTGGTTGAGCGTGCTGGCATCCTGACCCGAGTAGCACTTCCTGCCGCTGTTCTTCAAGCCGGCTGCCGCCTGCGCCCGGTCCTCGTTCCACCTCGTCAGCCCCTCCAACAGGAACATCTGGAAGAAACAGCCTCTGGCTGAAGTTCCTGCAACAGGAGAATGAATGAATATTTATTTAAGAGTCATGCACACGTGTGCCCAGCCCGTATGGGCTTATATGACACTATATACAGTATACACATCAAGAAGGAAGATGGACTCGTATTCAATAATTTGGATACAAATTTACAGTCTCATTGCCCATGGCTTTTCTACATGTTTAGCCACAGCAAAAAAATGACATTTTTGAATAACCAGGCCAACATATCACCCTCAGCCAACCAGAGTAAATCGGGATTCTTAGCTTGAATTTTTTCAAACACAAACATTCTTAAATGATTATACAATGAACAGGAAAATATAAAATGAGAAAGAAACGTCAGGATGTTGGAGACAGGAAGAAAGAGAGAGAGAGAGTGTGTGTGTGTGTGTGTGTGTGTGTGTGTGTGTGTGTGTGTGTGTTGACTCACCTGGGATGAACCTGTTCAGGTGCAGGTGGAACGACTCCAGCGATGTGAACCCGCGGGCACAGCGATACACCGGCAGAACGACCTGGTTGCACGTCAGCTGTCCAGTGCGTTCGTACAGCTGGACACCGGCAGGATCCTGATGTGGAGGAGAGGAGACACAAACCACGCCCACTTTATTCTGAAACAACTCAACTGTTAAATTCACTGCTAAATTCATGTCGCAGTTCTCTTAAAGGGATACTTCAACATTTTGGCAAATTGGCCCATTTAGCGCAATTCCTTCGTCATTTCGAACAGCGTACTTACTTTTTTTGTGAGGGCGAGCTGTTTATTCAGAGGTGAGTCGGGGAAGGTTTTCGGGACGGACACAATGGAAGTGAATGGTATTTTTGCTTCCCCTCGTCAAACTCATCAAATACACAATCCAACAACCCCAAAACACTTTGGTGGACACGTTATAATCCGCACATTCACTACGCTGTGGAATATTAATGCAAAATTACCAGATTGAGTTGTTTATGTGAAGATAATAATAATAATAATGCATTGGTTTTATATAGCGCTTTTCAGGACACTCAAAGACGCTTTACATTGCATTATTCATTCACACCATACCAGGTGGTGGTAAGCTACTGCTGTAGCCACAGCTGCCCTGGGGCAGACTGACGGAAGCGAGGCTGCCAATCTGCGCCATCGGCCCCTCCGACCACCACCAACCATTCACTCTCACAACTTTCATACTGGGCAACGTGGGTGAAGTGTCTTGCCCAAGGACACAACGACAGTTTTACGCCTGCGGGAGCGGGGATCGAACCGCCAACCTTCCGGTTATAAGACGACCTGCTCTACCAACTGAGCTACTGTCGCTAAGACGGAACTACTTACTAAATATGGCATCTGGGCGTAGTGATTTCAAAAGAAAAAGCAGTTCCCAGTATTTGCTTCAGTGTCGTAACGCTACAATATTATTTGTTAGTGTTCCACAGCATAGTGAATGTGCGGATTATAACGTGAGTAAGTAGGCTGTTCGAAATGACTAAGGAATTGCGCTAAATGGGCCAATTTGCCAAAATGTTGAAGTATCCCTTTAAAGGAATATTTCACCCAAACAATGATTTGGCCTCATTTTCTACTCACCCTCATGCTGAGCAACACTCCGGAGCACTTTTTTGATGTCTCAAATGCAGCCGGAGATCCGGGGGGATTTTCGTTGTCAACAAACTTCCATATAACAGGGACCGATAGAGCCCGAAAGAAAAAGGTCCATAAAGTCCACAAAATGTGCCTATTTTCCTTCATACTGTTCGTCCGCTGTAATCCAAGTGTCCTGAGCGGGTAATGTCCATAATTAATTCGAAACGAGGTCATTTAGTACTCTCGTACTTCCGCAGTGCACGTATGCGCGTGCACCCTGACCTGCACCTTACTACGGAAGCCGCGGCAGACCAAGCCAGACGCTTGCGCGCTTTCAGGGACTACTGTGCTAAATTGCAAGCGTAGAAGAAGAAGTTCAGCCGTTTATATTCTGCTTTGAGTGACCGAGCTGTGGACAATCACAAAAGTGATTGGCTACTGTTTTAAAACTTTGACTTCGGTGTCCTGCTGAAAGCGCGCAAGCGTCTGGTTTGGTCCGTAGTGCAAGCAGCGCGCGTTGACGTGCAGTGAGGAAGTACAATATAGCACTGTTTAGGCTCTAAAAATGTACTAAATGACCTCGTTTAGAATTAATTATGGACGTTATCCGCTCAGGACACTTGGATTGCAGCGGACGAGTAGTATGAAGGAAAATAGGCACGTTTTGTGGACTTTATGGACCTTTTTCTTTCGGGCTCTATCGGTCCCTGTTACATGGAAGTTTGTTGACAATGAAAATCCCCCCCGGATCTCCGGCTGCATTTGAGACATCAAAAAAGTGCTCCAGAGTGTTGCTCAGCATGAGGGTGAGTAGAAAATGAGGCCAAATCGTTTGGGTGAAATATTCCTTTAAGGTTCCTGATGAGGTGAAGTGCCTGGGTCACCATGTCTGCAGTGACTCACTGATGACAGGCAGCTGTGTAACTTGTACGTATCAAACATGTTGGTCAGGAAGTTTAACATGTGGTCTGTGAATGTCAAAGCTATTTTGTGCTTCAGCCGTACCTGGATGCAGGTGACATGCTTCCTCTCAGTCCTCCAGACCCCCTCCATGCGGTCCCGGTCCAGCAGGGGGACAGCCATGGTGTCGGTGGCTGCCATGAACACCTGGATAGTGTCATCAAGGAGACGCTCGGTCATCTCTGCCCCACGCGTGTGACGGCGACAGTGCCGAGCCATCTCCTTGATGGTCAGCACGTTCGCCCTCCTGGACCGGTCTGACAGCTTGGCTGTCTTCAAGCGGGACAGGTCCTCCGGGTCCCACTCGAAGATGCTGGCAGAGAGACGCTGCATGAAGTCCAGATAGAGAATGTGGCTCTCCGAGGTCACGCCTGCCGCCAGCCGGCACATGAAGTGCCAAATGTCGAGGCGTACACACAGCTGCGGCCACTCGGGGAACAGAGTGCCGGCCGCACAGGTTCCTCCGTCCCTCCTGCAGCAGTCCCTGTCCACATAAAGGACGAGCGGAGGATCGCGTCCCGCTCGCCGGTAGCGCTCCTGCAGGCCGCTCGCCATGTCCTTTAGTCCGTAGCCCTCCGCCGCCGTCAGGACAGAAACGAGGACCTGCCCCAGCTCGTTGCCCACGCTGCTCATCCACTGAGCGGTACCAGTGTCTGCCCCGGCCAGCTTCCTGGTCACCTGCAGAGGACAGACAGCTGTTTGATCGATCCCTCAGTGAAGATGCGGCTCTTCGTGTGAGATGCAGTCTGCAGTCAGAGAACACCAAACAGTCACGAGACTCGGATCCTCTCACCTTCTTTGTGGAGCCCATCTTCAGGATGGAGCCGAAGGTGGAGGTCACCTTCGCCTGCAGCTCCTCCATCCTGGTGAAGGACTCCCTGGCGTAGGTGGACAGCAGCCAGCGGCTGCTGGGTACAGGCTCCATGGTGGGCAGAGGGGGAGGAGGGGGCATCCGCAGTCCACGACCCTCAAAGTCCCAGCAGGTGTGGAGGAACAGAGCGCTCCTCCTGATCCACTCGGCTGTGTGCTGCTCCAACAGGAAGGACCGAAGGCGGCTGGCGCTGTTGCCCAGCGTGCGTCCCTTCAACTGGGCCAGCACCTTCAAGTCGCACGAGAGCCTGCAGCAGGAACAGTTTCTCACTTCAACACGTGTGTCATGCGATCTGACAGCTGACACACTCCCTGTGGACGTCGCTGTGACAGCGGGCCGTACGGAGGCCCGTGTTCTTCATGCGTACCTGTACGTCAGCACAGCGGGAAACAGCTGCTGGTGGTGCGACTTCAGCTGCTTCCTGACGCATCCCGACCAGGCGGACACCTTCTTCCTGCAGAACCTGTGACAGAAAAGAAAATGCACTGCACTCAGTCCTCTGAGCTGTGACACTTGTAGCAGTCACAGCAGTCTGTTTTAAAAACTCCTCAGTACCTGCACTCCAGGTACTCTGTGCCCATGTAGTACCAGCCATCGACGTCCAGCACTTTGCGTATGGTCTTATAAAGACCGCAGCCCGTCAGCCTCTCGCCACAGGCTGGACATTTCAGCTGGTACTTCCACATGCGGTACGGTGCCCAGAGGAAAAAGGGTCGCTGGAAGAAGGCGTCAGGGGTGGAGGGACGCTGGCTGTACACCAACCGGGGGCCTGGCAGGTGGTACCACAGCTGGAGGTCCTGGGACAGGACGGCCCTCCCCGTCTTGTCCTCAACAAACAGGGCCTTGCTGACCCACTCGTGCTGCACTGCTGGAAGGCTGCTCCTCCACGCCGTGGGCAGGAGGACCTGGAACACAACAACATGCACGTCAGCGAGCTGCTGCTCCAAACAGCCTGACGCCAAATGAACAACACCAACCTGAGCTGGAGGAGGAGGCTGTTGGACCGGCGCAGGAAGTGGAGGTGGAGCTCCTCCTGTTGCAGCTGGTGGAGGTGGAGGTGTGGCTGGAGCTCCTCCTGTTGCAGCTGGTGGAGATACTGAGGGCAAATAAGAAGTATGTTATAAGAAAACAGTTTATCACAATAACCACTGGCCACCTCCTGCTGTACTGACCACATGCTGCTGCCCTGATGCACATCTGGATGAAACACAGACTCACCTGATGCAGTGAAGACCTGTTCAGCTGCAGCAGCAGCTTCAAACATAATTTGGTCTTCATCCTCAGAGGAACCTGCAGCCATCATTAAAAAAAAAATAATAAAAAAATCATCACTGTGATGCTTCAGGTGATGCTTCAGGAATCTTTGTTCCAGCTTTCATGCTGATGAAGCCTCTGAACTGAAGCAGGCCTCAGATGACACAGTGTGAATGTGAGTGAAGAAGATGACTGGATGCATACTTGACAGGACGTTGAACCTCCTCTTCCTCAGGGAGGATGAAGACGGCCGAGGGTGCTGGCGAGATGGTGTCGTGGTGGAGGGTGCAGCTGGAGCCCCAGTGGAGGCAGTGGAGGCAGAGGAGGTGGAGGGTGGAGCTGGAGAAGCAGTTGAAGTGGAGGGTGGAGCTGGAGAAGCACCAGTGACTGATTGCTGCTCCTTGTCCCTGCTGAGGATGTATTTCTTCAACTGAGCAAGTCGGGAGTTGGCGTTATTCACAGGGACCCGCTGCAACCACTTCCTGTAGCTGCAGTTTAACAAAAGTAAAACAGTCAAATGACAACACTGATTTTAACAAGTTCAAACAGCTCTTCAAATTAAACGTCATCCAAGGAGAAGCAAACAGACACAGACAGAGACAGCTGATAAAACTCAGAAGGTGAGTCTGTACCTGCTGATCTCCTCGTCCACAGTCTCATACAGCTCCCTGTAGGTCAGGAAGCTGTACGCGCCGAAGTCCACCACCTGACCACCTTCAGCGTCGATGCCTCTGGTCCTCTTTCCTGCTGTGGCCGCCACCATAGCAGGAAAGAGGCGGGCATACTCCAGGAGGGCGTCTTTATTGGCCATGAGGGGGGTGCTGCTGCTGTCTCCCCGCTCACGCTCTGCCTCGTGACCGGCCAGCAGACTCGCCGCGTAGCCGACGTCGTGGGTCAGCAGCCACTGAAAGGTCTGACCCCGGTACTGACCCAGCTGCAGCTCCATCCTGCTGAGGATGTGCCGCCGGTCAGCTTGGTCACCCCCCAGGGCTCTGACCTGCGCCCGAGCGTCGGCTTCTGCCCTCTTGGCCGTCTGGATGGTGAATTTCTGCCGTCCAGCCTGCTTCCTTGTCTCCTGGGCCACCCTCACAGCTTCACTGCTGGCCTGCAGCTGCAGCTGGGTGGTGGACCCAGTCCGGAAAACAAAGTTGGGCTCAAACATGCTAAAAGACAAGATATGAAACACTCAGATATCTTTATATTATTATTAGGATATTACTGATGCATTAAATCTTAAATCTGATTGTATGTGACTGAGGTTCAGCTGACTGGACTCCTTTGCTGTGGAACTCACTGGGTTTCAATTCATTCATTCATTATGATCAGCTGTTATATTTACACTCTGCTGGAAAGGAACTGCAGCTGACACACAAACGCAGTACAGAGTACAACGCTTCCCTCTGAGAATACCAGTTAAAGTACACACACCTTAAAGTGGAGTACAGTAAATACAGTATTTGAGTTAATTCATGTACTTAGTTAATTTCTCTGTGTGAATACAGACATGAATTCAGTACGTCAGCCGGCTGAATGTTTCATCTGCATCGACATTGAAGTTGCTCACATTTCCACAAAGTAGAATTTAATTCAGCGGTTCATTTTTACACTAATTCAATAAACCACTCAGTTTACATTAAAGTGAACCTCCGGAACAGCGACGGACCAAACTGCATTAAAGAGTTATAGACTTTTAACACACAGCTAATGAACAGTTAATACATAGCATGGATAACAAAATTAAGATCATACTTTACTTTTGTGCCCTTCAGATAAAAAACAGCGACACCATAATCCCATATCATACACTAATACCTGTAAATTTAAATTAAAGTGAACCTCCGGAACTCAGCGGCGCGCCAAACCGCATAAAAGCCTTTGCACACAGCTAACAAACTGCTGACACGCCGCAAAGATAATAAAATAAAGCTCAAACTTTGCATTTGTGCGCTTCAGATAAAAAACGGCGACAACATAATCCCATATAATCCAGTTTACATTTTCTTTTACTGGACTGTCGCGAGTCATCCGCCACTAACGAGCAACACAGAGCGTTAAA
This sequence comes from Salarias fasciatus, assembly GCF_902148845.1. Classification (NCBI taxonomy): domain Eukaryota; kingdom Metazoa; phylum Chordata; class Actinopteri; order Blenniiformes; family Blenniidae; genus Salarias; species Salarias fasciatus. Next base: position 3,696,335 of record NC_043750.1, read on the forward strand.
GAGGCGGAAACTGAAAGGTCAACCACTGAAACGTACATCTAATATCACAGCTTACCTTTTCAAATGATGAAAAAATCGGAATTTTCTAAAAAGCTCCACGATCGTCAACACTGAAACACCAATGGACTCGCTCGCATCAAAGCTACGGGGTCAACACTGAGGGACTCGCTCTCACTGAAAGCTCCGGCCAGCGACACTGAGGGACGAGCTGGCATCGAGTTGACGGACACGCTCAGTGACACTTTCAACCAATCAGAGCGTACAAGCTTTGGCATTCAAATCTGAGACGGGCCAATCGGTGCCGAGGAGCTCCGGGGGGCGGGACATACTAACTGACACGGGGCCCCCTAGTGGCCAAAATTGGGTGACTTTATGTACAGTTTTTTTTTTTTTTTTTTTTTTTTTAAATAAAATGGGTATGAACAATTTGAAACAACACGCTTTAAGTCCGAGCGCCCCCCCAATTGGGGGCCTGACAGCAAACATTTCAGAGTTTGTCTAATAATATGCATCATTTCTGACAGAATATCGTGATGCTGGATATCAAATTCAACAGCAGAACCTGGACTAACCGAATATATCATCCATTATTACACACCCCAAACACAGCTCAAGCATGAACTGAATTGTGAACAATATTCGTGACCGCGTCAACCCACTCGCAGAAGTATTGGTTGCAGAGGTCTGAAGCTTGATACAAAACAGACATATCGCCACTCAGAAGAAAGCAGAGACTCCGCTGAATACAACCACATCACTCAAAGCCCTCTAAAACCACAGAATCCACCAGAAATCGCCACAGAACAGCTAACAGCAAAATCGCTTTTTTAAACTACAATACAAAAAAATCGCCTCTTCCCTTCACTTCTGGCCGTATAAAATCCGAGTTATGTGTTTATTGCTCATCGGAATCGCTTAATACAACCACCTATTCTTACTCCGACGTCAATCGGGGCGTAAAACTGACCCCTAATTAGCCTCAAGGAGCTCTGTGATTGGTCAGCGCCATACCGGTTTGTCTGCGCCATGACGGTGTTTTTGCTTGTTCTGATTGGCTATCAGAGCTGTCAATCACATGTCGGTGACCCCTGCTGTATTCTATTGGCTCAGACGAATCTAACGAGGTACGGACCGTCTGTATTCATGAACTCACAATGGGGAAAGCCTCCTGCATAACAAAGGAGGCTTTACGCACGGCGCGTCCCTGCAGAGCGCGAGATACGCTCTCTGTGAATTTCCATTGCAGTCACTCCAAAAACTGCTCTGTTTGGATGTATTGAACATCAGCAGTGATATACAAGTAAAATATAGAATTTGGTACATTAGAAAATTCAGATTTCACAAATGGCACCACAGTGTGCCAAAGTGTGCCATCGCCTGACCTGTCTGTACTAAAACCTATCAAATTTTGTTCTGCTTCACTTTCACAGAGTCAACCTTTGCAGAGAGAGTGTTCACATATTTGGATATGATCTGATGGAGGTTTAGAGCTGCAGCTGGATTTTTCCAAAGAGATGATCACATTGAAATTGCTTTTTTTTTTTTTTTTTTTTTAGGCGAGACAGAAAATTTTTCATTTGTGGTGTGCCATCTTCAGTCACACTTAACCAATGACATATATACTGATATTTACACAAATCTTACAAGTGTTCACTTTATTATGAAACAGTAACCACTCAAATAGGCTGTTATACTCTTTCTATTTTGGGATGTCATTTTCGAGAAGAGGCTCTGAAAAATAGCCCAGGGCTTAATTAAGCAATGATTTAACAATGACTTATTCTGACTTTGACTGTTTACCTGTGATTCCTGTGTTCATGTCTTCTGTTTCTGTAATAAACTGTTAGCGGACAGAGGATGGGGCCCAATCTTCTGTGTTGTTTAAAATTATTACAATTTTTCTGACAATGTGGTACCCACATTTTTATTGAGTTGCCAATAAATGTATGCAGTTTGTTAGTTATAAAATACATATTAGTTCTACTGTAGTAACTGCACAGTGTAAACTGTGAAAAATGCTAATTTTTAAATAATATCTCTTTACTGTTTATTAATTTACATTTGTCCAGACAAAGTACGTGCTTACTGAAGCTTATATTTATTGTTAATGTAACAATACTGTAAGTGTGTTTGTGTCAGAACATGAGTAGGAACCTGGTAGCAATTGTTGTAAATAGGGGTCATAAAAGGGTTCACACAGTATTCATGAGACAAGCACCTCCCTCAGATCCCTCTGACCCCCCAGGAGCCCAGTGTTCAAAGACCAGCTGATGTGAGTGATTTACAGCCCCCCTGTCTTCAGCTGAGTAAACATGGCTGACTTCAGTCTGGTGGCAAGTAAAAGCAGTACAATGAAGTAGAGTGTGTTTGGGAACAGCATTTATTTACAAAAACACAACACACTCACTCCCTTCAGTAAACAGCAACGAATAGCTAACAATAATGACATATAAAAGAGTACATATAGAAATGTAAAACAAATAAACATGATATACAAAGATATAAACAAACCAAAACAGGGTATTTACAAAAGATGAAAAAGATGTATTTCCGTATTTACATAGCTGAAATATTTGCAGGTGTGTGTGTGTGTGTGTGTGTGTGTGTGTGTGTGTGTGTGTGTGTGTGTCCCGAGATTTAAGGGGGTGGGTGTTCTTGTCTCCTGTGCTGCCACTCTTCGAAAGACTTGCTACCCGAGGAAGTGGGGCAAAAAGTGGCGCTGCCGAAGCGGCTGTGGCTGAAGTCTGAGGCAGCCCACATTTGTTTTTTTGTTTGTTTTGCATTTATTGAACGCCACCTTGCGGACATATTTCCGTTTGTGGGCTCCAGTTTCATCCTCCTCTGCCCTGCGCCGCCTGTTCTGCTGAGTGAAGTGCGACACAGAGACGGGGCAGCGGGAGCAGGATCCACCTCTGCAACAGGAAGCACTGGAGCTGGAGCCACAGCAGGAGCCGCCGAGGAGCGACCTGCACCTGCTGCCATCACCACCGGCACAGGGTTCACCAGGATGAACCGGGGCAGCAGAGCTGGAACATGTGGAAGAGGAGCGGCTGGAGCAACGGGCCGCACAGCTGTGGCACTCGCAGGACGTCTGCCCGGCAGCAACTTTGGAGCCTGTCCTGCTCTGCTGGGTGGGGGGACAAACTGATGTCGGGGCCCGGATGTAGAGGGAGCTTCAGCCAGTCAGTTCCTGAATGTTCTTGCGGCGATTAAACCTGCAGTCACACAATATAATCCGTATGGTAAACTGTCCAATCTTTGTTTTTGTTTTTTTTTGTCAAATATTAATGAAAGAAACCATTGTTCTTACCACTGAGTGAGAGTCCTCTGATTCAGCACTAAAAGCTGGAGAGAGGTGGCCTCCATCAGGGTGTGGCAGTTCAGCACCAGGTCTCGGTCGTGGTGGTAGTCAGTCAGTACTTTAGTCCACCGGGGAAGGCGGACTCCACCCTTCTTGGTTGGGGACTTGTGCAGTGCGCACAGTTTGACGCACATGGCCTCAACAAGACGACTGGTGCTGGGCCACTGAGCCGGCCCCCCTGGATGGCCAATCAGGCACCTCTTCACGCTGTCCACACCCGCTGTCACGCCTGTGTTCCTCGGGGTCTTGAAGCGTCCGTGGGCCAGCTTGGACTGGTGTCTGGGCTGGTAGTGGATCCTCCTCTTGTCCCCGTCAGGAAGAGCCGTCCAGAGACGGATGACTTCTGCCACCTGCTGTTCATCCAGGTAGAGAGCCTGACGGATGGACACCAGGTCCTCAGCCAAATCCTGGACCTTGTCCCAGCTAGCCGCACCATCAGGCCCAAGAACTGGAGCCTGCAAAAGGAAGTGTTAAAATACAACAGACGGCATGTTAAATCTCAGAGTGTACAAACAAATAAAAACTAATCATGAATAGTCTACAGGAGCCTGGTCTGCAACAACACAGCCAGCTGGTGTTGCAGGACCAGAGGCTGCACTCAGCTGGGCAGAAGGCTGAGAGGAGGCTGGGCTGGGCGCTGCTGAGGAGAAGCTCCCTGGCTGGATGCAGACGGCTGTGGAGAGGGCGGTCCCGATGCAGAGGAGGAGAGGGTGACGGCCTCGGAGGGGTCAGAGAGGACGGGCACTGTGAGGTCCTCCGGTTCCTCCTCCAGGAAGCCTTCATCCTGCACCTCCTCATCATCCATCAGTTCCACCAGCCGATCCTCCTCTGGATTGTCCATGACAGTCAGGGATTTACCAGACCGACTGTACAGGACAGGTACTGCATTCCAAGCAGCTCCCCTGTACAATAACACGCATGTAAAGCACAACACACATTATTAAAGTCAAGTCAATAAAAGTTTTAAAATATTCTTAATTTTTTTTTTTATTTAACTTTAATTTAACCAGGAAGGTCCCATTGAGCTTAAGAACCTCTTTTTCAAGGGAGTCCTGGGCGTTACAAAGTTACAATACCAAACACATTATAAACATATGTAGCCCTGTGGCTATTCTTTTCTTTCATTTGTGTAAATATTAAAATGTTTGTGTAATAAATAATAGTTCATGAAGTGTTAATGTGTTGAGACTGTTGGATTATGAAAGTTAAAAAGGTTAAAAACCCGTCATGTCATATACAGTTCAAATGTCAGAGATTAAAGGGTTTTGTTTTAAAATCCATTCATATGGAGTTTTTTGAGGGGCACGAAATATGTGAGACCACTTTTATTGTGGGGGAGTGAAGCATAGCATCTTGTTGTCCTCCAATCTTTGTATGCGTATCCTAATTAATTAACCAATCCGAACTTGATTCAGGTAGGCGGGACTTAGCATCGCCTTCGTGAAGAACACGAGGCTGTTTGTCAGCGTCTGAGTCGGACTGCAGGAAGCTGTAAACGCGTTGTGAAAGCCCTCCTAACTTCCAAGACTGACGAAGAGTCGTCCTGTGGTGGATGTTGGTGAACTCTGTGAAGCTGTCAGAGGTAAATTCAGTTGTTTTGATGAGTTTGGTGCCGCTGTTTAACTCTAACATGTACAGAATGAGCTGAAATGCTAACTGCCGTTAGCTTAGCCTCGTCGTAGGCCTTCATGCTGGTTGTTCTACTTTGCCGTTAGCGGATGCTAATTTGTGTAAACCTTTAGCAGGTTATTCGCCATGGATTAGCCTGTAGTTTAATTATTGTGTGATTCAGGACTGGACTTTTGCCATACAATGGAGAGAGCGAGGACCGAGAGGGCCCTGGACCGTGGGAAAGATTGTAGCTGCTGTAATTAAACCTGGTTTGCTGCTCCGGACTGCTGCACGCTTCATCCCCTCGCCACTGCAACTTGCCATTTGCCCCTTCTTACCCCTTCTACTTCTCCGACTGCGGATTCGTGAGTACTCAACGCTTTGCACGCGCCTTTTACCTTATGCTGACTTCTGTCAGTGAGGCAGCCATTTGTTTCTGGCCTCCCCGCTCACAAGCATCGGCTGGGAGTTGGGTAAAGTTGGCAAGATATTCACAGATTCGGACTTCCGGCATCAATAACTCAAGAGATACAAGTTACCAAAACACAAACGACACCTCATTCAAATCGCTTTAAGCTTGACTATGTACTTCAAGGCCAGTTTGATCAAAAGTCGCTGCCTTTCATACTGCAGAAATAACATTGGCGTCAATGTGAAGCCGGCTGTGTGGAGAACACGCAGGGACCGTCTGCAAATAACAAAACCGCTCCAACAGCGGAAAGAGACGCTGACCAAATATCCAATAACTTCACTCCTGTGAACTGTACGGTCACCAAAATCACTGGAGACATCATTTGTCTCCTGCTGGTCATACTACAGCACTTGGTGTGATGTTAAATGGGAAACAGTAATTTTAAGGTATTTTTAATTAATATTTAATTAATATTAGAATTCAATAACTTCACTCTTGTGTACTGTAGTGTCACCAAAATCACTGGAGACATCATTTGCCTCCTGCTGGTCATACTACAACTCTTGGTTTGATACTTAATAAAAAAAATCTGAACTTTAAGGAATTTATATTTTTTCCAAATATTTTGTTAATAAAATTGAATAGCTTCACTCTCATGCACTGTCGTGTCACCAAAATCACTGGAGCCATCAACTGGCTCCTGCTGGTCATACTACAGCTCTTGGTTTGATATAAAAAAAAATTATTATAATGTGAATAATTATTTTATTAGCAATAAAATTCAGTCACTTATCTCTTGTGCACTGTAGTGTCAGCAAAGTTACTGGAGCCTTCAGTTGTCTCCAGCTGGTCATACTTCTTTTCTTACTTTGATAGAACTTTCTTTCTTGATAATTTTAAAGAATGTATATATTTTTTAATACTTTGTTGTTAACATTCAATAACTTCACTCTCATGCATTGTAGTGTCACGAAAATCACAAGAGCCATCAACTGACCCTTACTGGTCATACAACAACTCTTGGTTTGACATTAAATATAAATTTTGAATTTGAAAGAATTTTCATGATTTTATTCACATTTTATTATTGATAAAATTCAATACCTTCACTATTAGACACTGTTTTTCTGTCAGAACTGGCAGTGAGCTGGCTCTGCCTCCCATCCCCCCTCAGGAGGGAGAAAGACCAGGTGAATTCAATCACCTGATTGATGCTCCTGGCCAGCTGGGTGTGAAGGAGAGACCTGTCTTGCAGCCTTCCTGCATGGAGCAGGAGACGGCTCAGGGGAGGACACAGCTATCCGGTCATGTTCAGAAAAGTAGTTCCTCCCTGGATTTAGCCTGTGCAAAAGAACACTTCAACCTGGATGGACAGCCGGTAAGAGCTGCGGTCGCGGAACAGTGGCTGTTTGAATATCTCCACTGGCTTCAGGGAGAAATGTTTGCATGGAGCGCCTGAGACTTTCCAGCTGCAAAGGAGAACTTTAAGTTTAATGTTTCTTTTCATTAAAGTGATTAGTTTGTCATTCAGCAAGAATGAATATTTAAAGGTGTAATACAACATTTTGATTTCCGGGTGGCTCACCTAAATAATTGGTGGGTCTGTTTGTCAATCATTCTGACGAGCTGCTTTCGTAAGGCGGTTCTCCGTGCTTGCGCCCAATCAGCTTCTCCCTTTTGCGCATGCGCATTCAGAGTGTTTATGTAGCCGGTGAGCTTCTGAGCTTGTACTTACCGATGGCGAGTCTGACATCATGAAACTGTCGCTGTTTCGGAAAAAAAAAAGCTTTATTTATGAGCGAGGCGGATCGCAGAAACTGTACAGAGCCGTGCACGCCGGAGAAGAGGAGATCGCGCTCGTACACTTCCGTGTTTTCTGGGAGAAGCAGGAGAGCCGGGCGGATGGTCTGGCGCATGCGCGTTGTTCAAAAAGTGAGTAACAGACGTGGGGCTTCGTCTTTTCGAGAAAATGTTGTATTCCACCTTTAAGATGTTTACAAAGTAAGTTAAAATTACTTGATGCTTTATGGTCAAAACATTAGTTGTAATTATTAAAAATCAACCTTTGTAAAAAAAAAAAAAAAAAAAAAACTAAATGAGTAATTGGGCATGTTTTGTTTCCTTAAGGTTTTTTACCTAATGAGAAGCCTGATGAGGAGCCCAAGGAACTAAGAACCAGCTAAAGGTTTACAACTTCAAAATAAAACTAAAATAAAATTGAAGGATCCTAAAGGAACTTAAGGATCTAAAAATTTGTCACTAATAAGAGTTGGGAGAAGAACCCTCGGACTTCTTCTTTGAGTGGAATCCTGCACGACATCCATATGAAGAGAAGCTCTGTTCAAGTCGAAGCAGCACAGAAATTCAGAGGACCTGACAACTGTAGTGTCACCAAAATCACTGAAGCCATCAACTGACTGTTCCTGGTCATACTACAACTCTTGGTTTGATATTAGATATAAAAAAAAAAATTTTAAGGAATTTTCATTTTTTAAATATTTTATTAATAAAATTAAATATCTTCACTGTCATGCACTGTCGTGTCATCAAAATTACTGGAGCCTTCAATTGTCTTCACCTGGTCATATCAATCATTCATGTTATAATTAAAAATATATATATTTATCAAATCAAGAGTTGTATGACCAGCAGGAGCCAGTTGACATCTCCAGTGATTTTGGTGACACAACAGTGTCTAATAGTGAAGCTATTGAATTTGATCAATAATAAAATATGAATTAAAAATTCTTTAAAATTCAAAATGTATATTTAATATCAAACGAAGAGTTGTAGTATGACCACCATGAACCAGTTGATGGCTCCAGTGATTTGGTGACACTACAGTACACAGGAGTCAAGTTATTGAATATTTGGTCAGTGTCATTTTTCGCTGTTGGAGTGGTTTTGCTATTTGTTCTCTGCACAGCCGGCTTCATATTGACCCCAATGTTCATTCTGCAGCATGAAAGGCAGCGACTTTTGATCAAACTGGCCTTGTAGTACATAGTCAAGCTTACAGCGATTTGAATGAGGTATCGTTTATGTTTCTGTAACTTATGTCTCTTGAGTTGTTGATGGCAGAAGTCGAATCTGTGAATATCTTGCCAACTTTAAGCCGGCCACACACTACAGGATTTTTTCAATCTTCCCCGATTCAGACACCACACACTACACGACAGCAGAGGACAGATCGTACCCGATCTTCCTCTCCTGATCGTCTAGTGTGCGGTGTCACTCCGGAGCAGTCCACACACCAGCAGATTCTTCAGCCGAGAATCGGCTCCTCACTCCTCCAAATCTCACGTCGTCCGACGTGACTTTGTGCTGTTTCCCTTCATTGCTGTTTTTACATTCATCTCCACTTTCAATAATAAGTGGAGAACTCATTCGTTCCCTCAGTTCATTCATTCACATTGGTATCGCTCCTTCAGTGCAGACCCCCACCCGCCGTGCGCACGGAGCACGGACTGTCAGCACCTTGTTAGAAAATTTAAATGTTCCAGTACAGAAGAGGGAAACATAGTTTCAGATCATTTTATTATAATTTACATTTAATAATAATTCAGCTTATTAGCTAATCTGTTTGTGTGTTTTTTTTTTGTTTTTTTTTTTACTTTTGAGTCCCGAGTGCAGCAGTAGAATAAAGTTATTAGCAGACCGTGTCAAATAAAAGCTACTTTTTTAAATCATCAAATATCTTAAATCATTCTTTATGTCCACAGATTTGATAGTTTAAATCAGAGTAAAAATACGTTGAGCTTTGATTAGGAAAGTTTCGTTATAGTCCGCTCTGTCTCTGGAAAGTTTTTTTTTTCTTTTATTATTATTTTTTTCTTCCCCATTCTTCCGTGATGGTTAATAACGGAGATTAATTAAAACATTGGGATTATTGCAGGACTGGCGGAGATACAGATATTAGATCGGAGTTTGGGTCTGAATGGAGGATCCAGTTCATCCAGGAGCGACAGGATTAACCATCACTTTCTGCACGGCTGAGTTTAGAGCTCTGGCTTTTCTGTTTCACTGTCATATATAGTGAATATATTTCACAGACATATATTCATCATCCAGCTCTGACAGCTGTGAGTGGATGTTTTTAATCAGCGGCACCTTGGTGAGACGGAGCTGTTCATCCAATCAGAGAGCTTTATTTCGAGGGTGTGGACAGCTCTACTCAGAGCTGATCGGCGCCTCTCGGAGCGCACCACACACTACAGGATTTGCGATCGGAAATATTGAACATGTTCATTATCTCCGATCTCCCCTTCCGACGCCTCCCGAGAGGCTCCGACCGGAAAAAATCTCTCGGAACACACCGCACACTACACGAAGATCGGACCCGAACTCATTTGCATACTCCCGACAATCGGACCCTGTCGGCTTCAATCGGGAGGAGAGGATCGGGGCAAAATTCGGCCCGATTATCCTGTAGTGTGTGGAGGCCCTTACTCAACTTGGACAGGGCCTACAACGTTTATTTTAGCCCAGTGTGAATGAGTGTGTGATTGTGGGCTGTGGACATTTGAGTTCTTGGTCATTTTGAGTTATTATATATTCAGGTTATCAGGGATCATTTGTGGATCAAACTTATCAGTATTATTTGAGGGTTTTTTGAGCGTTACCTGTAAAACTTAGGTCAACAGTGAACTTATTTCTTTCCAGTTGTTAGTTTTATTGTAAATGATTGTTTGACTGAATCCTGTGTTGTAATTGCAAAAGCATACTTTGGGATAAGTATGAAACAGATTACAGTGAGCGTTATTTTAAAAGGGAAGTACCCACTTTTGTTTGCTTCTTGAGATTTATTGGAGGGACCGTGAAATTATTTTATATTATCACAGGTTGTGCCAGACGAACCTCGGCCCTGTCCCACTGTGCTACAACACCCCTATTATTTTGCAGTTCAAATTCATTAGCTATATGGGACTACAAGTAATATTAGGAAAAGCAGTTGCATATAAAAGATGCTGTCTCGAGTTCTCTCAATCTTGTTTTAAAAGAACTCAAGTGAACGAGTTTGGTCAGTTTGCACTCCTCTTGCAGACTGCAAATATACTCTCCAATATTTCCTGTCAGTGGCATAATCAGTGTTACTAGACATAAGAATCCCATTCATGTCTTTCAGGATTAAAGGTAGTATAGAGGATTTTCCATGGAGAGAGAAATCCAGTCACTGTTAGTCCTTTTTGAAATGCTGCGCATGCGCGACCCACACCCCCTCCTCCCCTGCTCTCTACGGAGGACCGCCTCCTCCTTACGCAGAAAGTAGCATGTAGCAACTTAGCATCATAGCGCTAACATACCAGCGTGCCAACAACCAACGTGTCCTTTTGAACAACACAAAACACAGAGAATATGAGTAAAATCCTGCACTTGCGCCAAATCCTGTCCCTGAGCCGTCCCTGCTCTCGGTGGATCAGAGGAGGACGGGGAGGTTTGTGTGGAGCTGCAGGACTGGAGCAGACTCGCGCTCGGAGCTCACAGCTGATCTGTCTGTGCGCTGCAGCCTGCAGGCGTAAACAAACCCCCCCCCCTCCTCCTCTCACTCTCCGGACTTTTTCATACAAGTCTTGTTTTAAGATTAAAACATACATTTTCGCCAAATGGCAAACACGTTGCAGCTATGATTAAGGAAAATTGTCTCAAGTGTACAGGTGAAGAGGTGTTGATAGCGGCAGCAGAGCTTAGCATGGGGGGAGCGGGGGGAGTGCGTAGGGGAGGGGGGGTACAAAAAGTGTGTAGGACAGGGGTCGGCAATTAGATTTGGCGGCGGGCCATTTTTTTGGGGGGGCACTTCAATCGCGGGCCAAGGGGTCTCCGGGGTCCATCCGTGGACAGGAGAGCGCGGGGGGGGGGGAGAATGTCACCGGGCGCGGGTCTACCGGAAGCGTTTAACGCGACTGCATTCGCGCGACAAATGACACCGTGCCGCGCTAGATGTACGAGTTTTATCGCTGCTGTGTGTGAATTCATTCGCGGGACGCGTCACGCTGGTACAAATATGCAACACAGAACATCCTGCAGAAACATCACAGCCTCCTCATCACCGTCTCCTGCACAGTGCGCAGGATTTTTTTTATGTTTGTCCCACAATCCTGTGTGCACCGTGCTGTCTGTGTGTATGTGTGTGCCCGCACGGGCGCATACTGATCGATGGTGCGGGTTTTGGTCTTGTTTTTATGACTGTTTTTACTGTTCAGCACTTTTACGAAAATGAGTAGTACTTTTATAAATAGAGATTGAGATGCTCCGCCTGCCACCATCGCTGCTCTGTATCTGGCATGAGGAAGTCAGCTCCAGCTGCGGCCGAGGCGGCGGCATCGCTTCTGGCTGCATGCTGCCCTCCGGAGGCGGTCTGAACGATATCGTTATCATATCGATATCGGGATATGAACATTCAGGACATTAGTTTCTCAAAATCAACAATATCAAGATTTCCCCTGCTTGCCCTGCATGTAAGCTCGCCCGTGCACAGGTCAGGCCAGCCAACCACAAACCTCGTTTACTGGTTGACAGCTGATGGCAGCCAATGAGAAACATCAGAGGGAGGGGCAGGAGGGAGACGGAGGCGCACACTCACATGTGCCACATGCGGCGGAGAGAAAGCAAAACAACAACATGAGAGCTGAAGAGAGGGCGGCTGCAGAATCTGCACAAATAAGTTTGGTGGTAGTGACAGTGAGTTCTCAAAAAAACAACTGCATTTTTTTTACATCCTTTTGTATTATCAGGGCGCAAAATTCCCTATAAAATGGCAGCGGGGACCAATTGAGATGGAATCTCCGCCGCTTTAGGTGCCATATAAGTAGGTCCTTACCGCCTGTTGGCTTTTTTTTAATCATGAAATTGCGTCGCTTCTCTTTTAATTAATCAATCAAAACCAACACGCCTCGTAACTCTGGGATTCCATTTTTGCGTTCTTCTTCTCTGTGCTTCACGCTGCACTCTGCATCTAACGATCACAATGCGCCCTCTGCTGGATTGAAGGAGGTACTGCTGCATTCAGGCACTGCTGTTAACTCCAAACATCAAATACTTCAGAACACAATGACAGCAATGAGTGTAAACAGTAGTAACTGTAAATATGCAAATCTGCCAAAACAGTTAATGATTTACTGCGATACTACAGTTCTCCACCCCTGAATGAGGCCGTCACAGCTGCAGGCATGGCCGCAAAAACAGAACATCAATGAACATCAGTGAGAGAGGTCCTCCAGGGTCTGATACATACAGAGACAAAACCTGGTCAGATTAAGAACTGAATAGAATCAGAACCTACACTAACATTCACAGCCATCAGCAGGATGTTAGCTAAAATATTTAGTTTCAATTGGGTGCAACTACATTATATGAAATGTGATTTGTGCTGGTTTGGATTCTAGGGTTAATGTGCCACCACCACCAAAGGAACTTGTCAAAGCTGGGATGCTTCAATCAGCAATTAGCAACATGCATACCTGCAACAAAATAAAAATCATTTTATAAATTTGCAACTTAGGGTGGGCCATATAGCATAAGAAGATATACCATCCCAGACACAGAGCAGCAAATAGATATAAACAGAACTAAACAAGCACAACAAAATACAACAGTTTAATGAAAAAAATATTGTTGGATCCTGTTTTTGATCAGCATTTTTCAAAATTGAAAATTAAGGACCTGTGAAAACTTGTGAGGAACTGTTAAAAATTTCTGAGGACCTGCTGAAACAATTTGGAGGGCCTGTTAAAATTTTGAGAAATTTCATGCCCTGTATGTTTTTATTTTTCTGAAAAATGCTTAACTTTCACTGAATCCATTTTAATATATCGTATCGATATCGAGATATCTGGCATGGATATCGCGATATGAAATTTTGCCCATATCGTTCAGCCCTACTCCGGAGGCGGTCTGATCTCGGTGAGTTCCACCGTCTTCTGCAGGAGCTGCGCCCGGACGGCCGGTTCCAGCGCTGCTTCAGGCTGACGCCGGGTTTCCACCAGAAGCGGTGAACAAGTGAGATCGCGCACGCCGCTCGCCTTGGCATCATCCCAACTGTTCTGCGTGGTCGGAGCCCTGCTGCCCTCCGTCAGCACGTCCGTGAAGACCTCCACGCTGATAGGCTGTCCTGGCGCCAATTCGCTTGAAAAGGTTCAATTATTTCAACTCGAGCGACGAGCAATGGAGCGGCGTGTAGCGGGCGGCAGCGAGTGGCAGTGCTAGTCGACAGGCGCGGCGCGTCATTGCTTGCGTCCGCTGCTCAAGGTTGAGCGACAGTCGCGTCATTACAGTGACTTTGTATGTATTCACGTTGCGTCCGGTGGAAACACACCGTTACGCCGGGAACGCACTGGACACGGAAACGTAGCGGAGGCGCCGTGCGCGTCTCCGCGCCGGCACTTGGCTGTTCGCACTGGAGGCGTATCTGCTGGCTGCGCTCTCTGTGCTGCTCACACATCGACTGCACTCGGCTGGATTCGTCTGCTCTCGCTTTTCACGTTGGTTCCCTCTGTCTTGCTCTGCCAGGATGGATGTGTGTGTTTTGGTGACCTGTGGAGAGACTTTTTCTCCTCCTGTCCTCTTCTTTCGTGTGTGTGTGTGTGTGTGTGTAGCAGCTTTCCAGGAATAATACCTCGTCTTTGATTGGGATCGCGTAACGCCATGTTTATGTCACAGTACCACTGGGAATTAATGTGAGATGATGTATTTATTTTCAAGGCATTATTTTTCACTGGCCCAACGGGCGAGTGCATTGCGCAATCTACTGGCCCGGACGGTTTTCAAAGTGCCACCGGGCCATTTATAATGTTGAGCCCTGCATTTATGATTGGCCGGTGGCTCGGAACGCGACACTTGAACGTTTTGATTGGCGGATTGGTCTGTGGCTCAAATGCCTTGAAAAACCTCAGCCCTGTGCAGTTAGGTTACCGCAGTAGTTAAAACCTCAATTTCGATTCAGTGTTGGTTAATCGTGCAGCCCTACTGCAGCAAAACACCGCATGAAGTGCCAGATGTCCAGGCGCACTTAGAGCTCGGTCCACTCTCCAAACATGGCTCTGAGCGGTGACTGTCCAGGTGTGTGTGGGCTGCAGCAGTCCCTGTCCACGTACAAGGTGGCAGGCGGTGCCACTCCTGCCTCCCTGTACCTCTTGGTGAGCCCCGCCACCATGGGCCACAGTCCATGCCCCTCTGCCGCTGTGAGCACCGACACCAAGACCTGGCCGTGCTTGTTGCCCACATTGGTGCACCAGCCGGCAGTGTTGGCAGCTGCACCGGCCACTCTTTTGGTGACCTGTTGTGACAGCCCCCTCTGCTGGGGGTCTGTAGTAAGTTCCTGAGTTTGAGCTCGTGTGGAGGTCTCCTGTGGGAGGGCGCTGTAGTGCGTCCTGAAGCTGCACCACTTCTGGCCTCCCCTGTTAAAAGCCGGGCTTCCGCCTTCCTCTTGGCACATGCTCAATCGCTGCCTCGCTCTCTCTGCCTGGCTCACTCTGCCGCTCTCGGGCGAAGTCGACACGCCCGGGCTGCCGTCCTTCAACAGCGCCATGCACCGAGTTTGCCACACCGCCTTTTCAGTTCAACTTACTGATATGCTTGCACACACATTTATGCTGATCTCCTGCATGCACGTTCGCACCTTGACAGCACCACACACACTCACCTGCCGGTGATTCCACTTACTGATTGCAAACATGCGCTACAGCTTACTGCGTTATGGTCACACCTATACTGACAACATACTAATGGCTTTTGTATTTGCTGCTTTTAGAATTATTTAATTAAAGAGAAGAAACCTCAATTAATGATTAAATTAAGTATTTAAAACTTCTGCCGTTTTCCTGTCCCCTCCTTGTTTGTTGCGATCTTGAGCTGGGCCGTAACAAAGTTGGGGCTTGTCCGAACAATTGTTTCAGTTTGGCCGTTGATCGGTTCTCCTAGACATAATTATCAGTTTTTTTTTCCTCCTGCATGCCGTGTCCGTGCCTGCTTCGCACGCTGGATAATTGACCTGCTTTTTGTGAATGGACTGACGTCGGCAGTCTGCTGGTGCTCGTGCAGTTCAGTGGCGGGGAGGACACGGCGTTTCTTGCTCTTTTTCGTTTAATTAGGCGGTTTTTGGCACATTTCTGCAAGGCATACAGATGAGTGAAGTGCTTTTTTTTTTTTTTTTTTTTGTAGTGTGCATGAAGTCTATGGGTGTTGTCGTACGACCTTGTCTCCTGGAAGGCTTAGAGGACCGGTGTTTCATCCGGACTCCTGGGGGGTGGTTTAGTGTCGTGGTGGTTGGCGGCTAGTGTTCCGTCGTTTTAACGACGATCTCGGGGGCACTTTCAGGAGATCTTGGTCTCGCTGAGTTCTGTGCTTAATCCATCCCACTGCCCGATCCACGTGAAGAGTCAGGGGGTCCTAATTTAGGTGAGATTCGGGTAGGCAGGCACAAGACTAGCGGAGGCACGGTTGTTTGACCCATGTGCTGTGCACCTGTATTTCAATAGCACTTCACTCAACAATGTACTTCCTTGTTGTTGGCTTTTAGTGCATCTTTTGTGGCTTTCTTGTAAAACGTGATGTGTAGTGGCGCCCGTGTGTGTGTGTGTTTTTTTTTTTTTTTTTTTTTTTTTGCGTGGCTCAATGGAGTTGGAGGAGTTTGTGGCTGACTCATCAGTGGGAAAACTTGAAGAACTAAACAAAAATGATTTGGTTGAAGTTGCACTTAAATTTTAAATTCTGGTTAGAAGGCAGGATAGGAAAGCTGAGATTAGGAAGCAAGTTCATTTGGCTTTGGCAAGAGAAAATATTCTTCCTCTGTTTGTTGAAGACACTTCTCCGATTAAGGCGGGGGCTTCTGATTCAGAGTTGCTTAAATTCGAGTTGCAACTGGAAATGCGTCACTTGGAGCTTAGAACAAAATTCAGCCGCAATTTGAGCTTCGTAAATTAGAAATTGAGGCAGAGGACAGACGCAGCTCAGTTTCAATTCACTCAACTGAGTGGCTGAAGCAGAGTTTGATGTGAATAAATGCATTCGTCTGATTCCACCTTTCACTGAGAAGGATGTTGATGAATTCTTTGTTTTATTCAAACGGGTGGCTAAAACTTTAGCATGGCCTGAGAATGTGTGGCCTTTGCTTTTGCAGTGTGTCTTTACAGGCAAGGCTCAGGAGGCTTACGCAGCATGGTCTCCAGAAGAAAGCTTAAAATATGACAAAGTTAAGAGTGCTGTAGAAAGGGCCTATGAATTGGTGCCGGAGGCATATCGCCAGAAATTTCGTAACTTTAAAAAGACAGAGTTACGTTGAGTTTGGCCGTGAGAAAGTTGCACTGTTACACAGATGGTGTGCCTCACAAAATGTAAAAAAACTACAAACAGCTTCAGGAGTTGATTTTGATGGAAGATTTCAAGAACTGTTTACCGTACAAAATTGCCACATATAGCAGTGAGCAAAAGGCTTAAAATGTGTCGGATGCTGGCGGATGAATATGTGCTTACTTGTAAACAGTTTTTGCACAATGTTGGGCCGAGTCGTAGCTTTGGCTTAGGCAGACCTGAACCTCGAGTTGAGAGTGTGCGGCCTAGTGGGGCTAAACACTGAGCTCAAAGGGCCTCCAATGCGTGAAGGGAATCGTTTGTCACTACTGTCAGAGGCATGGACATTTTAAGTCAGACTGTCCTTTGTTAAAAAACGAATCCAGAACTTTTCACGCAAACCCAAAAGGGGCCGGTTTGGCCGCGCCTGTGCGTAATGCTGTTAAACAAAAAGCTAAAAATGAGGGATCTGGAGCGCCCGACTCGTACCTCCCCTTCATCCGTGAAGGTTTTGTGTCACTGCCTGGTTGTGACAAAAAGGTGTGCGTTAAAATACTCAGATACAGGGGCATTTGACTCATTCACCCACGCTGACATTTTGCTGTTTTCTGAGGAGTGGGAAGCAGGCACGTGTTCCGGTTCGTGGAATGGGTTTGAATGTTCTATTTGTCCCTCTGCATAAAGTGTCTCTTGAGTGCGAGCTGTCAACGGCAAGGCGTTTTTGGCTGCACGACCAGCGCTGCCAACTGAAGGAGTTTCTGTGATCTTGGGTAACGGACTGGCAGGTTCACAGCTGTGGGCTGGCGCTCCCATGTCAGCCGTGCCTCAGGAGACTGAACAGTTGCCGTTAATAATCCCTCGAGGCGAAAGTGGTGAGGAGTTCCCAAATGTTTTCACAGCATGCGCAGTGACATGGGCTATGGCGCATTTCTTTCTTTCTTCTATTGTTTTATTTCATGCTGTGTGAAGTTTTCCTGCTGGAACCAGAACTAGGAACCTTCAGACCTCATGTTCCAGCTGATAAATCCTGATGATCAGGTTGACCTCTGTGTTAACGTGTTTTGCTGAGCTGCTCAAGTTCAAATGACGTCGGTGTGATGCAGAGAAACCAACAGGAAGAACCAAGATGCAGATAAAATTGTCTGTATTGAATAAAGTGTGTGTGTGTGTGTATATTACGGGTGTAACGATACACAAAAATCTCGGTTCGATACGTACCTCGGTTCTGAGGTCACGGTTCGGTTTCGATACAGTAGGGAACAAAATGCAAAACCTAAATTTTCTTGTTGTCCATGCTTCCCATGTCCACATGTCTGTGTCCGCTTTGCGGCACCTCACCGATGTGAACACTCTTCTCTCCTGCTACATTTGGGCTCAGCTGTGTACGTTCCATGGAGGCGCACTGATCCACGCATCCTCGAGAAGCTTTTCCGGCTCTCTAGACTGTTTATCTGCTCCTTTATTTCAGATTATTTATAGGAAATGAGGCACATACATTGTCAGTACGTTATCATTTAGTATCAGTTTATTTAGCCTTTTTTTTCTGTTTCTGAATCTTGGGGCGGTGCCCGAGCAATTAGGCCTCAATCACACATATGCGGCTGTGCGGGCACGGATCTGTCCGGGTTCGTACGGTGTCTGCGCGGAAAAGTCAGAACTGCATGCAAACAGATCAGTCCTTTCACACTGCACGTGGCCCGTTCAAATCCACGCGGCGGTTTCTAAATAGAAATCAAGTCTATTTTTCTGCGTGGACTTGAGCGGGCTGTGCGTGGCCTCCCGTTGAAACCAATGGCGTAAACACACATCTCGTGTCAGCTAGGCTTTCTATGCATGTATTGAGCTGATGTCGGCCCACAAACTGGTCTACACAAGAGGCTTTCGCCAGTGTTCTGTCTATTTTTCCGCGCGGCTTGGAGCGGGGTCCCATTGAAAACAATGAAGACAGGGCCTAGTTGTCATATATGCAGATATATGTTCCGTTTGAATTTACTATTCGGCGCAGTTGAGAGGAGCGCGCGTGTCTAGATACACATATCTAGAGATCTATATCTAAAAGTCTATGCCGGAGCTACTGAAGCCGCATTGTGTTGTGTGTTTTCAACTCCAGATGCTGATGCACGTCTTTGGATGCCTGCTCTTGGGAATAAACATCCTTTCGCTCCCGAAACGCCTCTGGAATGACTTCAAACATATTACAGTAGTAGCCCATTGCCGTGGACAACCCGCTCACGCAGACTGCGCTGGTGAGAAAGGGACACCAGAACACGCCGCTCCAGCACGGGTCTACGCGTCCGCCCCACGCCCGCGCAGTGACCGTATGAGTGATTGAGGCCTTAGATACTGTCACTCAGGGTGACACTAGAACTATGGGGGTGCCAGGGGGGTCTGAGCCCCCCTTGATGAGACATGAGCCCCCCTGAAAACATGATTTGTGAAATTTTGGGGGGGGCCTAAATATTAGAAAAATGCTGTTTCCCCCTTGTATTTCCTTTAATTTATTATTGATTTACTATGATCATAATCATGGATTATATGCAGAATTAAGCCAATTTTAATGGATGATTTGCGCATCACTATTTCACTTTAATAAAGATGCTGACCTGCATGCAGTACTTGTCCTCACCATTGAAGCATGGGGGCGCTATGCCTTAAGCGTCACTTAAAGCAGACATATTCCCTCCGAGGCACACGCATCCCCCCCAATAAGTGAGCCCCCCGACAGCCGCGGTATAGTTCACACACTGCTTTCACTTCTGTGACAGACCTTCTCCTCCTCCTGACAGTCTGCTCTCTCCGTCCACCCGCTTTTCTCTGAGTTTCTTCAGCCTGTTCGCTTCACAGACTCACTTTTCAAAGTTAGCGTCTGTCATGGTTTGTTTGCTGTGGCGCTCTGGCGCATGCGTGTACCGGCGCAACGTGCGCATACGCGCAACGCGGTCACAAAATCTGTCCTGCGCGCGGACGTCCGTGGACAGAAATTCATGACATTACGTCCCAGGGACCAATGCGCCACGCGGACATGTGAAGCATGGACAAAGCTGCTAGCAGTAGCAATCATGGCTGCAGGTGTAGCTGCACATGCTAGCAGCAGAACGTAAACACACGCACCATTCGGCCCATGAGCGGGGGAAAAAAAACTAACTTTGGCCCCTGAACTCACCTGTGCACAGCCCTGTGCCGAACCGAACGGCCCGTACCGAAACGGTTCAATACAAATACATGTATTGTTACACCCCTAATATATATATATATATATATATATATATGTACACATGCAGACAGACAGGCAGTGACGTTTTTTTGGTTGAACAAAATAAAAAAACAAATAATAAAAAACAACACACACAAATAGTCACTCCCCTGTTTCATCTCGGGGCCTCCTCATGTTCTCCCTCCACTCCTCCACAGTCATTCTGCCGACAGCTGCACAGTACGACACACCTGCAATACGTGTGTGGCCAGTGTCAGCCGTTTGAGCTGGCCACACCCTGGTGGTGGGCACTCTCCTGCAGCTGCAGCAGCAGCCGCCGCCTCGGCTGCCTTCCTCTTCCTCCACACTGTGGTTCTTGGCAGCTTTGGAAGAGGACGGGCTGCAGGAGCAGAGCCGAAGGCTGGAGGAGGAACAAAAACTGTGGTGGCAGCAGCAGAAGCAGCAGCTGGATGAAGGGCCTGAGCTGAAGGTCCGGGGTACATAAAAGGCTGTCCCTGTCCCACTTGTACCAGGGACAACTCTTTGGCAGCAGGGAGAGGCCGGACTGCTACTGCTGGAGCAGGGGTGATGCCAATTCCCTGCTCCACCACAGAGTTCTACCTGCAAGAGTCCTACCGTTGGAGACTCTCCTTTCCAGGACAGGAGGTGTTCTTCCCCTTCACTGCCTTGAACCGCCTCGTGTACTGCCTTTCCCGGTGTCTGGCAGGGCAGATGACTCGCCTCTTGTCAGCCTCTGGCAGGCGCTGCCAGAGCGCAATCAGCCTGTCTACCCTGCGATCAGAGAGCCCCTGAAGGTTCCGGATCTCCACCAGGGCTTTGGCCAGCTTCAGGACATGCTGGTATCCTGGCTGGCCATCAGGACCCTGGTTCTCCTCCTGAAGAACCACAGATGGAGAAATGTAGACATTGAGAAACGGAAAGTATAAAACGCTATGAAATAGTGTCTCCGAGGTGCTTTTTATTTAGATGAAGAAACCGGTTCCTCTGCCAGTACATTATTAGGGGTTAGTGGTTGCTGAAGTTAACTCAGAGTCGGAGGAGTTCTGAGTTGGACCTTCAGGGGCCTCAGGAGGAGCGTCCTGGTAAGGGGCGGCCGGACTGGATGGCTCAGATCTGGGTTCGTCAGCTGGATCACCTAACCGGGCTGTTGCTGCTGTTTTGGCGGACGGGGCCTCCTGCTCGAAGACTGTGGGGTCCTCAAGGTCATCCGCAAAGCCCTCGTTGAGCCCAGCTGAGGTGGCGTCTCTGCGTCTTCCAGATGTCGTGGATACGGAGAGTGTCTAGCAGCGGGATGTCTAGGGTGTCGCGTCCTGCCGGACCGCCAAAGGTGTCCAGGAGATCCTGGATGGGGACTGCGGTCTCCTCGGCCCCACGCGTACGGCGACGACCGTGGAGCCTCCGCTCCTCCTTGGAGATCCTCCGGATCACCTCGGTGTCGGTCAGGCCGACCCTCCAGCTTCCCCTCCAGCTCAGACCGCTCGGCCTCAGTGAGACAGCGGGCATCTTCAGGGTCCACCTCGAAGATGCAATGAGACAGCTGCCTCGTGAAAGTGGGGTAGAGCTGGTGAGACTCTGTGGTGGCACCTGATACAAAGCGCCGCATCAGGTGCCAGATGTCCAGCCTCACCAGCACCATGAATGATGACTGTCAGGAACACATTGACCTCAGCTCCATACCGGGAATAAGGCAGCTGCCTTGGACACACCGTCTCTGTTGCAGCAGTCCCAGTCCACGTAGATGAGCTGGGGGGGAGGTACCCCGGCATGCTGGTATCTCCTCATCAATCCGGCCGCCATGCAGGGCAGGTGAGGACACTGATGAGGACCTGTCCGTGCTCATTGCAGACGTTGGTAACCCAGGCGGCCGTGTCCGAGGAGATACCTGTGAGCTTCTTGGTCACCTGGACACAGAGACAGACAGGTTTCAGTGAGAGGGAGGAGGGGGGAGACAGATGAATTTCTTCACCTTCCTTGTGGAATCCATCTTTAGGATGGATCCAAAGGTGGATGTGATCTTGGCCTTGTACTCCTCCAGCCATGTCAGCACGTCGTACCCGTACACCGTCAGCAGCCATTCGGGTGACGGCAGAGGGGGCATCTGGGGCAGTGGTGGAAAATGCCGCTGGACAGAACCTGGTGTTATACAGCTGAGCGGCACTGTTACCAAGCGTGCGGGACTTCAGCTGTGCAACCACCCTCAGGTCACAGGACAACCTGCAGCAACAAACAGCAGCATCAGTCTGTGTTATCCATGTCTGACACACAGGGACAAAGTGTGGCTAGACCGCCTCTTACCTGTACGTGAGTACAGCTGGGAACTGGCAGCTGTAGGTGGGGGACAGCTGCCTGATGATACCCTGTGACCAGCCCCCGACCTTCTTCTTACACCGACGGCACTCCAGGTACTCGGTGGCCATGAGATACCAGCCGTCGATGTCCAGGACCCCCTGTAGACCGGCCGGGTCTGGGGAGGGAACCACCAGAGGTTCAGGTCTCCGATGAGACGTGACCTCTCACTGCTGTCCCTGGAAAACAGCGCCTGGCCGATCCACTCCTGCTGCTCTGCAGTGAGAGCTGCTCTCCACGACTCTGGGAGCAGCTGGAGAGAGAAAAATGCAACAATTTCAGAACCTGAGGAGCAGCACAACACCTGAGAGGACACGTCGTCTACTGTCTGACAACTCACCTCAGCACCGCCAGCAGGTGGAGAAGGAGGAGCAGCCTGCTCCATGGCTGACGGTGGTGGTGGAGGAGGAGGAGCCTGGACCTGTGGTGTCGGGGCGGGCAGGGACCAGAGGAGCATGAGGCTCCTGTGAGGCCTCCATCAGCTCCTCATCTGTGGGCTCCTCTGGCCCTGCAGAGCCCCCATCAGCCCTCTGTGGCAGGGAGGAGGTGGAGGAGGAGGGAGGAGCGACAGAGATGCCTGTACTTCTGAGGCTGCAACAGAAATGTGAGGTTTTAGTTCCATGAAAGGAGTAAGGATGAGTTGAGGTTAAGCAGCACAGTAGGCTGTTTTACAGAATCGGAGAGATGCCATGAAAGCTGATTCCACCGACGGAGGGACGCAGGCAGCAGCTGGGGGAGGGGGGCTATGCAGGTAAACAAAAGCGGAATGGATTAAGGGTGTGTCTACAGGTGATCTCAGTCAGGATGATTCAGGTGATGAGCAGCATGGCAGTTAGTGATCTGAGACTAACACCACAAAGTTTTAATGTGACACAAACTTACTGTTCAGTTTCCAGTTCTTCTGTCATTCAGAAATGTTTATAAAGCAGAAGTAAAATTCATTTCTATCCAATCTAGGAGTCCTGACCTTGGCAATCACCAGGAAATCTTTCAAGTTTTTATTCCTCCTGTAGGCTGAGATAACTCTATGATTAAGCAGAAGTCCCCGAGCCTGAATGTGTTGTGGAATTTTTGGTGAATCAGAGCCAAAGATGACGAGTCAAGGTGTTGACGCTGCACAAGGAGGATTTATTGAGGATTGCAGAGGAAGCACACACAAATCAGCTGATTGAGAGCAAGGCTGCTGCTCCGGGGAGAATCCAACCCGACTCTGGCATGACTTCCATGCCAACTCATATAGCTAGATCTCACGAGACTAGCAGACGCTGTTTCCAAGTGACTTCAGACAAAACAGAGCGGCCTTCACACTGTGTTCCTGAGGACTTTGAAAACAAAGCATTATTCCATATCAATCCCTCCTGTTGTTAAATTTCAATTTAAACAAAACCAGACACAAAATAAATTCGAATTTTAACAATAATCTAACTCGCTATCGGAAACAGTAAAGCCAGACAAAGTAAAACCACTTTTCATTTGCATCACACGTCAATATTAATGTTTCCCATGAACATCAATAAGATCAGTTCCTCCAAGTGCATCGTCATTTTTATTTTATATGTCCTAAGTTACCTTTGTTTCAACGACCATTTCCAACTGATCCACTGTCACAGAAACACCAAGCAGCACTCAGTCATGGATGCACAATTTAAACAAACCAGCAACCCATGGGACAGTGACAGCTGGAAATACCTTCATGCCAAACAATCAATCCTGGTCCAGGCCAATCAACCAGGAAGGCAAAAGACAATCAGTGGCCGCGATGTGTCCAATCAAGCTAAACTAAGAAAAGAAAGAAAAACCATTAAAATCAGCAAAAACATTGAACACAACAATAAAACACTGAACATCTGGTCGTTCTCAAAGTCAGTCATCAATGTCAATGTTAGTTTGTTAGTAAGTTAGTTTGTCAGCCGTAACACAGTCATAGTCACATTCACACATATTCAATTGAGCAGATATTTCAAAGGTAAATTAAAACCACAGAACATGGCTTCACACTCCGACCCCCCTGCTGACAGGCACTCTGTGCTTTATTCACCAGCAGCAGAATGTGACACATGTACTACGCATCCGTCGCCCCGAACCAAAACCTGCTGCAGTGATAATCTCTGCTGGAACATCAGCTGCTCACAGACTATTTAGGAGCCCAGGAACCCAGTCAGGAGTCTGCAAGAGAAATTAGCATCAGGGTGAAACCGTGATCCATGTGTCCAAACCAGAATACCTGTAGAGAACCGTCCCTTCTCTTGGAATAGAGATGACAGGGCGGTCCGTAGCCAGGTAATCCCAGACCAGAGGCTGATGTTTAGTCTTCTTCCAGATGTTAACCCTCACGTGACATTGTCTCTGTTCACTCCAGTCCTGCAGAAACACCCTTGTGTGGTTGTTTCGAACACAGAGTCTACAGCTGCAAACCAAAAATCCAGTGACGACAGCATTCTGCCAGACCTAGAAAAGACAACGTCTCTTCTTTTAGTCTGTAGCGGCAGATTAGACCACAGTTCAGGTCTTCCCAAAGACCAGGACCGGTTCTTCTCCTCCAGATCCTCTCCTCCAGAACGTGTCCAAGGAACGTCACTTTTAGCTGCAGCTGGGCTCAGGATGCTCGGTGGCCTCCCTCAGGAAGACGGTTCAGGAGTAGAACATTGTCAGGCTCTTCAAGCTTCCTTCAACCTTTTGGTGTGAAAACATCAACCTCATACTGTATCAGAGTTCCACCTGACAGGTCCAGATCCAGATCCCCTCACTGCCAATGCATAAACTCCCAGACTAGAGACAAAGTCCTGGGCCAAATGTGAAGCATTATTTACCTCTTTAGGTGAATGCAGGTAAATATTGCCTTTCAGGATCCAATCTGAGTGAAAATAATGCAGCAGACAGGTCAGACAGGTCAACGACTGGATAGTAGCATGAGTCAGAGGTCCAAAAGACAAAATGATTTTAAAATCAGTAGATTTTGAAGTAGCAGATAGTACAGTTCAGTTGATTTCTATAAAATCTTGGAAAAATGTCCACCCATCAGGTCTTCCTTGTCTTGGTGTAGAAAGAGTCGGTAATAAACATCACTGAATCATTCAATGACTTCATAAAACATTCAATACCTCCCATGACTTCAGGACAAACATTCTATTTTCTATCTGTAGCAGTTAGACATTTAGCTCCCGTGTGATTCTGTGAGGTTTAGTCGATGCTAAATCTGAGTAATCTCTTTATAGTTAGTCCACAAATTCTCCAACTAAATCAAATAAAGGTGCAAATGTAATTCATTTCAGTAGATTTCAAAGTTAGGAATGTAGATTTATAGACAGTAACAAATTCTTGTAGCACAGTCATGTAAAAACATTGTCATGCTAGTTTTGTTATGTCGAAGGGGAAGGTCGAGATAAACCTCTCGCTTCTGTCTCCCCCTTCACTCAGTTTGAAAACCCGGAATGTGACCTCCAAGTTATTTCATTGAAACTGTATTGAAACAAATTCATTTAATTAATTCACTTTAATTCTTCACCCAACTGAGCAATTGGTCAATAATTAAAACCATTTCACTAAAGCCCCACACCCTGTGTTCAGGTTACAGTGATGTGGGGAAGAAGTGACCATCATGGAGGCTTCCTGCTGCCTCTGGTTCAGTCTGATCAGGACGGTTCAGCCCGTCGACCCACTGATATCTTCCTAGTGACTTATAAAACAAACAAAAACACATAATTCATTCAAAAGCTCATAAAGTAAGGAATTTAAAACTTTTTAAAGTCTAATCTCTCTTCCCCCCAGTGTGTGTGTGTTCATGGCCTGACCTTGTCGCGGTCATGCTGCCTCATATTTTTCATCACGTAGCGGTACGCCGTTATCACGTCCGATGTTTTCACGTCATAATCAAACCCACCGCCTCCACAGCCTCCTCCCAGCCAGCCACCCAGCCACCAGGAGCAGTCATCTCCAAGAATGCGTCCACTGCTTCTGCAGTCACAACATCTCCTCTCCTGTATGGAAAGTCTCAGCAGAACAGAAGAACAGAGAATCACCACACATGTCATCATCATAGAAACACAATTTTCTCGCTAAAATCTGAGTTTCATCACTCCTGTGTGTGTGTGTCTGTACTTCCCGCTGCTGACAGAGCTTCTCCCTCCCGGTTGGCTGGTGCAGTGCAGCTGGCCGTGAGGATCGGGGCTGTGGATCGGAGCGGCGAGCGCCTGTACAGGACTTTATAACAAAACAAACACTCAAGAGAGAAAAACATATTAGTATATTATCATATTTGTCTATCAAACAATGTGACTGGTGGACCTTCGTCCTCATTCTCTCACTAGTGCTGATATTTTCTCTGGATTGTTTTCTGTTCAGGGTCCTCGGCTCCTCAGCAGTCTGATAAGAACCACTGAAAGAACTGCTTTCTTCAGCTCACTTTGGAGGGATTAAAATAGTGTGGAAATTTTGTCAAAGAAAATAGACTGCCTCTCAAATTCAGCAAATTCAGGTTGTCTTTTCTCTTTAACACAATCATGAATAATCATCCTGAGAGTTTGACCTCAGGGAACCATCCTCAAACCTGTCAATGGCTCAAGCAGTGACCTCTGACCCTGCACACAGCTGGCAGTCTTGGAGAAATCAGTTTTCTCTCAAACAGGCCTGAATCACATGCTTTACAGCATTATCCAGGAAACGGTTCACAGGTGGAACTTCTGGCCTCTGCCCACCTACTGAAGATGGAAAAGAAAAGAAACTTATTTTGACAAACTTCCAGAGGCAGAGGTTTCTGAAAATTTAGCACTGAAGTACAAATACTGCTACATTGATTAATGCTCAATGACCCGTAAAAGTACCAGTATCAGAAAATACTTATGAGTGCAAAGCATGTCTCTAGACAAACTGCTCAAAGTATTGTTACTTTTAACCAATGGATGTTTTGTGTTGTCAGTAGCAGACATCTTATTTGATTCTTCTGATAAAATACTGCATTCAAAGTTTGTTCCTCAGAGGAATAATGAAAAACTATGCCAAGACAGCTTGTCTTGTGACCAAATGTAGATATAAGCAGGAATCTATTTCTATTGTATTCCCTCTCTTTAGGAAAAGGTTACTGTTTTTCCTTTATTTTGGTTTAATCTGCAGATGAATTCGATTTTTAGATTAATCAATTTTTTAAGATTGCAGAGTGAATCTCTCTCAGAGAACCAATCATCAATCACATCATAGATTAATCAACCCTGTCGTGATCAGACAGGCTGTTAGATTGAAAAATTTGAACATAAATTCAAATCTTGGGTGTCCACAGTAGACTTGAGGTTAAAAATAGTGGAGTAGATTACATGTTCAACAAGCAAATTTGTTGACTCATTGATGGATTCCTTATTTTAAACATGTAAAAAGCAGGAAACAAAACAAACAGGTTGAAAACCTTCCCTTTGGTTAAATCCCTGCTTATTTTTCTTAACTTCCTGTTCTTCCTCCCTGTTCATCAAACTCTTCCTCTCTTCACTTCACTCCACCTCTCTGTCTTTCTCTCTCTCTGCCTCTCTCTCACTCTGCCTGTCTCTCTCTCTTCTGTCTCTCTCTCTCTCTCTCTCTCTCTCTCTCTCTCTCTGTTCTGTCTCTCTCTCTCGCTCTCTCTGTTCTGTCTCTCTCTCTCTCTGTTCTCTCTCTCTCTCTGTCTCTCTCTCTCTGTCTCTCTCACTCTCTCTGTTCTGTCTCTCTCTCTCTGTCTCTCTCTCTTCTGTCTCTCTCTCTGTCTCTCTCTCTTCTCTCTCTCTGTCTCTCTCTCTTCTGTCTCTCTCTCTCTGTCCTGTCTCTCTCTCTCTGTCTCTCTCACTCTATCGCTCTCTACCTCTGTCTCTCTCTCTCTGCCTCTCTCTATTTCTTTCTCTCTCTCTTTGCCTGCCTCTCTCTCTTCAGCATTTCTATCCTCACACTTCTCTTCAACAACCGATTTTGAGGCACGAGTGAAGAGTCACAATCCGTGTTTTACACAGAACCAGCAAATCAAAACCACCATGCATTAAAGTAAACTTGAATTCTCTCGGTGTTCTCAGATCACCTGGTGGTCTGCGCAACCAGCCAGAAATCATCGCTCGGGCCGTAGATTGTGACTCTTCTAAACATTCCAATATCTTGGTCCTGCCGACCACCCCGACCGGTGTGAACTTATCGAATAGTTGCTGAAAACTTTCAACGGGATCAGACCACGCCGTGCTGTTCTACTTCCTGTCTCTTCTTTTCCTATGTTTAACACTTTGGTGTTTACCAAACGTTTAGCACAAACAATAACTGCACACAAAACAGCAACACAAACAGCAACACATGTCCTCTACAAACCTAAACAACCTCCCAGCATCATGACCTTCTTCTTTATTCACCCCCTTTTTTTAACGTGAAAGAGAGAGTCAGAGTCGTGAGGTGTGACCTGCAGAATCACACTCACCCAGTTTTCAAAAAGTTTCACCAGTAGAAACTTCCACACGCGACGCCACCCACAGTTGCAACAGTGCAGGTCAGCCCGTTAGGGAAATCATCAACCCTTCTGTTACATGCACCAGGCCCGCCCTGGTGAAGAGGCTATATTAAGATACCCCCCAAGCTCTGCGGTGCGTCAATCTCGGATCGGATCCAATCCGAGTGAAAACAAAGTCGCTTCAGGGACTCAGCCCTTCCACGCCAGTGGCCCCCAGGGCCGTCCAGACTCCAAGTCTAGAAACTCTTCCTAAGCTCTCTCAGCCACAGTTCCAAGTTAGAATGAAATTATTGTTACAACCCAATCGTTACTAATCAATGATTAGCAGTTGATTGATAAAAATCAATCAAAAATTTAGAGACATCTTTGGCTCTTTATGTTTAGAAATTTGCTGTAACAATTCCAATCAACTATGAAATAGTTCTTTTATCTAGTCAAACATCCCCACAGGTAAGGCATTACTTCCTGAGTTAAATATTTAACAGAGGAAACATTTGCACTCACCTCGTTTATGTTGTATTTAGATCCCGGACGAGCCCCCAAACTGTTGTGGAATTTTTGGTGAATCAGAGCCAAAGATGACGAGTCAAGGTGTTGACGCTGCACAAGGAGGATTTATTGAGGATTGCAGAGGAAGCACACACAAATCAGCTGATTGAGAGCAAGGCTGCTGCTCCGGGGAGAATCCAACCCGACTCTGGCATGACTTCCATGCCAACTCATATAGCTAGATCTCACGAGACTAGCAGACGCTGTTTCCAAGTGACTTCAGACAAAACAGAGCGGCCTTCACACTGTGTTCCTGAGGACTTTGAAAACAAAGCATTATTCCAAAGTAAAATTAGCTTTTAGCTTAATCTGTACTTCCACACTGTGGAGAGAATAGTATGTAACAATAGGGATTGTTTTCTGAGGATTATCTCTATTTGAATTCTTAACAAGAAAGGTCTTAAGTGTGTTTCTGAGGAGGGACCTCGAGTATCCCCTGTGTTTCAACACATCAAACAATATTTTAAAAGCCTCTTTAAAGGATTCTGGTTGTGTGCAAAGTCTCGAAAACCGAATTAGCTGTGATTTAACCAAGCCCCGAAATGTGTGCCGTGGGTGAAAACTCTCCTTGTGCAGCAGTGCATGTGTATCCGTTGGTTTGAAGAAAATCTTGGTGTCCAATTGTCCACTCTCCTCAAACCTCCGTCCCTTATAAACCGTCATATCAAGAAAGTCAATAGACCTTTGTGAGTATGTAAATTTATGTAAATTTAACTTTAATTGAAGTGTCATGAAGTCCGGGTACGCTGAGGAGTACCGGGTGAGGGCGTCCTGCAGGTCCACAAAACAGAGTCAGAGCTGCTGCAGTCAGACTGGATGTCAGAATCACTCAGGTCCAGTCATTCGCCTTGTTGGCCATCAGTGGGGACTGAGACCCTGTCCTCTGTCGCTCCTTCTGGTGGGAGGAAACCAGGTTCACTGCGGAGCCCACGTCGTTCTCCAGCAGCCAGTGGAAGGTCTGGCCCCGGTACCGGCCGAACTGGACCCTCCACCGGCTGAGCGCCAGGGTGGCGTTGGTGACGTCTCCACCCTCGGAGTCGACGTGGGCCCGGGCCGCCTCCTCCACCTCCTCTGCTGGTCTGGCCCTGTAGCGGCCTTCTGGGGCCCCTGAGCCTCAGCAGAGGCCTTCAGGAGAAGGGTCCCATTAGGGGCCCTCCTAAATGTTGGATGTTCCATCTGAGCAGAAAAAATGACAACGAGCAGAGGACTGCAGCAGCACTGGAAGAGGACTGAGAACAGAAGGTCCATGGAGGACACCGGTGAGGAGAACTTACTGTAGAGGCAGAATACTGTGATCTCAGTTCCTGTAAAGAACAGAAAACTATTCAACCTGTTTGTCACTCGTCTGTTTTAATTAGTGACAGCCTTACAGATCAACATTCTCTCATTCTATATACACACGTGTATAGATCTGTGTGTACACAGTCACACAAATGTATACGGAAACCCAAAATATACACATGAATACACACACACGTAGATATACCTGTACGTGGACGTGTAATTACAAACATAAGTATGCTTATTTATTAGAGCCATAAAGCTGTTTCATATCAAATTAACGTACCAGCATGAATGTTAGCCTGCTATCACACCACATAGAGAACATGCTATGATGCGAAGTGATTAACACACATAGCGGAAACCTGTACATCAGTGTCTGACACAAAGCAGCCACTTTTCCACAATTATTTCGAGATGTCCAGTTAAAAAAAAGACGGTACCGCAGTGTGATTGAAAACAATGAAACTCCTGATTTTTAAAGCAGTTTAGCACAATTATTTCTTTCAAATCACAGAAAGAAGTTGCGGCGGTACTTACAGTAGACTCCGTGACAACCAATGGCGGACTGAGGTATTCGGCATCATGCAAATTCGGCGCAATGGTGCTAGGGAAATCCCGAGTCATGTGACCTAATTGGAACAGTCGGGGCTCTCCCATCGGTTGTCGAAAACAAAGAAGAATTCGGAACAAGCGAGCGACATGATTGGCCGATTCGGCAGGAGAGGCGGACCGGGAGAAATTGGAAATTGGAACAACTGGAACAGAGAAGATTGGGAATCCATAATAGGAGCTTGCTGTGCACTCTTCGATGTAGAAGGGGGAAAAAGCCGGCCACCCTGCGCCCCCATGCGTGCTCCGCCAGGAGCACACCTGGACGAGGAGCGCAGCTCCCGGCGCTCCGTCAAGTCAGCTGGCGAGGCGGTGCTGAAAAGCAGTCACGGCAGCTTAAGCAGCAGTAGTGGAAGCATGTTGTACTAGATAACTTCACTACCTGGACAGCTTTCACCATTGAAGTGGAAAGCGCACGAAAAAAAAGTTGATAAATATATACGTTATACGCGTGCTTGTAATATATACATAGGTGAGGTCCCTCAACCGTTTGGCCCTCGTCCCACATTGACACACCTGCTGTTCTATTCATCCCAAATGGACATTGAAGAGTGGGGGTCCGGGACCCTCTTTTGCGGCCCCCGTTGCCCCCCAGGTGAGGGTCTCGGGGGAGGGGGGAGAATGTCAATTACAGATAACTTTTTGTCCGTTTTTGAGCACCTATTTTGTTCATCCCTCATGGAGATTCATTCTTATTCCCCTCTTCATCCCTTATGGACCAATGCCCAAAATGACAGTTAACTATGCCCAAATGGACATCACGCAATGCATTATGGGCGATGTCATTCACGGATAACCTGTTGTCCGTTTCGGAGTACCAATTCCTTATCCCAGAAGGAAGTAGCAAAAAACAAACAAAAAAGCAAGGCTCCAAGAGTTAAAAAGAATAAAAATAAAATATTCCTTTAAGTCTTTTAGTAGCAGGTCATTTTTAAATGTTTTCTTTACTTTTCCACACAAAATGTAGTGCAAGGTCAATACTAACCTTTCAAATAATTAATAAACCTGAAACAAGATATGCCTGTACTTGGTTGTGACTTAGCTCATTTTCAGCCTTAATTAAGTTGCTATAACACAGATTTGTTCAAAAAAGTTGAAGCATTTGAAGCTGTTATTTAAATGTCTTTCTTTCTCTCCAATATGTGCTCCACAAGTTGTTTTTTCAGGTGTTGCTCCTTCGAAGTCCTGGACCAGAGTGAAGGAGAGACGATGCCTGTTCCCATTTATATAGAGGCTTGACCAAGCAGGTTTGAAGTTGTACCATCCAAGACCGAGCGAAGCCACACTGACATGCCAATTGATTTTCTGTCACAGTGTCCCTGTAATAATACTGAATGTGTGAAAGAGTACTTACTGTTGTGATCTGAGTAGCTTTACAGGTGAAATACCTGAGTCTGAACAGAAGGCTGTGGGT
The DNA here is from genome assembly GCF_902148845.1 of Salarias fasciatus. Lineage (NCBI taxonomy): Eukaryota > Metazoa > Chordata > Actinopteri > Blenniiformes > Blenniidae > Salarias > Salarias fasciatus. Next base: position 3,728,863 of record NC_043750.1, read on the forward strand.
TCAATTCCCACTGTCCCCAGGCAATGTCTATAAGGAGTTAATTGTGCAATTTCTTTTTTTTTACGGTTTGGTTTGTCAATATCGGATAACAGGGAGGTATTCCGTTATTGATATTGTCCGTATGAAATCCTAAATTACTCATTCATGCTTTAACTTACAAAGCTCATTTTATAGTATGTTGATCAGGAGTATGTGCTGATTTAGGATTTGTTGTTGACTTTGAATAATTTCAAGAAAAAAGGGTCAAAATGGCTTAAAAAATTAATTAAAATTGATTTTTAGTATCTTGATCAGGAGTGTGTGCTGATGTAGGATATGATGTTCATTTTGAAGAATTTCAAGAAAAAGGTCAAAATAGCCAAAAAGATAGCAATGTTTTCGGTCTGTCTATATCGGATAAAAGGGCGGTATTCTGTTATTGACATAGTACATATTAAAATCCTGGATTAATCAGTCATCTTTTAACTTAGAAAGCTCTTTTTTTTTTTAGTACGTTGATTAGCAGTATGTGCTAATGAAGAGTATGTATTTGGTTTTGCTGATTTCCAGAAAAAAAGCTCAAAACAGCCAAACATTGCAATTTCAAAAAATTTAAAAATTTTCGAAAAATCCCAACTTCGCGGTTTGAATAGCTCCTAAACTAGCGGGATTCGGCATCAACATGTTACTCCTGGGGGGGTCCCCGATACCTGTGTGCGATATCATCGCTCCAGCACCTGCGGAACCCGTGCGATTACTGATTTTACAGGTGTCTGAGTGAAAACAGACATGAGGAGGATCACCTTAGGGATCCCCTTATGATTTTAGAGGATTTCCCCAGAGGATGAAAACGCATTGAGCTAGACACCAAACGCTAGATTGTGCATTGGGGCTTCTGGGGCATCCACCGTGTGAATTTTCAGCCCTCTGGGACACTCCTAACCCCAGAGGTCAAAGGTCAACGGGGCTGGATTTCCCATAACGCATTGAGGTAGATACACGAAACTCGGGAATCTGCATCGCGGCTGGCAGGACATCCGTGTGCGATTTCAGCCCCCCAGCCCAACTGGAAGCCTTTCCAGGGAGCTGGAAGTAGCGGATTTCAAAAAACGCCTCAACGGAACACTTTTTGTGCGCCGTTTTTGAAATACCCAACCAAACAAGCTGTCACGAGCGTGAAAGCACCGTCTCCACACCCCGCTGGTGTGTGCCAAATGTGGTGGTTGTAACTCGAAAGGAAGTACCCGAAAAAAGCTAATTTCGATATTTTGCGCGTTCACGTTTTTATTTTTTATTTTTTTTAAAATCAACGGTAATAGCTAGGGGGCTGAGAACTTCAGGGATTCCTTGTTGTCCCCTCACACACCTATGGGAAAATTTTCGGCCCTCCGGGACATGTAGAAATATGCAAATGAGCCAAATGCTAGCATTTTGTGGCTTACAAAGGAGCTAATTTAGCTATTTTCATTAATAGCTCCCAAACGGTGATAGCTAGCCAGCCCAAACGTTCACATATGGTCTGTGGTGACCTTACACACTCGCGGGCACGGGTCAGCCCCGCCCGCCTCGTAGAAATACTGCACAAAGAGGGCGGGAGCTTTGATTAGCTGCTAATCCCAACTTCCGGCTTGAATAGCTTCTAAACAGTTGAGGCTAGGGAGATGGGGGTGCAATATGTGTCTCCCGGGGGAGTCCCCGACACCCCCCCCCGGGCGAGTCTGCCTTTGTTTCTGGTAAAGTTCCCCAAAAAGTAGGTTTTATTTTGAATTAGACTGTGATTTGGATGTAAGTCTGTTTGGGATAAGAAGAGAGAAGCAGGTATGTCAATATGAGACAAGGGACAAACGGTTACCCGTGAATGACAAAAAGTTATCTGTAAATGACATGCTTCCCATACAAACCGATGTTACTGAGGCAACGTGGGAGCCCAAGCCACTTCTTTATGGATGAACTGACTGTCCTCTCCAGTTTCTCGACTTTAGTCATGGGTATCTCACACACCGTTAGAGGCCACATCAAGCGGGGCAGCAATCCGAACTGCAGGCACCACAGTTTAAGCTTCCCAGGAAGACAGGTCTTGTCTACACTGATAAGGCCTTTGATGGTTTCTTCCCTCAGCTGATCACTCTGGTCTGAGTCTTTGAGGCTTGCGTTGTAAACTCGCCCTAGGCTCTTCACTGGCAGTTCTGACACCAACGGAATGGGTGTATCCTTGATGTGAAATCTCTGGTCCACGAGTTTTCCCTTGACAATGGACATGCTTCTGGATTTGCTGGGTTTAAACTTCATCCGTGCCCATGTAATATTAGAATGAAGCTTTCCTAGCAGTTGTTTGGTGCATGCTACGGTTGAGGTCAGAGTGGTCAGGTCATCCATGTAGGCACGAATGGGAGGTAGACGCTGTCCACACTTCAGCCGTTCTCCTCCCAAAACCCATTTTGAAGCACGAGTAATCACTTCCATTGCCATGGTGAAGGCTAGTAGGGAGATGGTACATCCAGCCATTATTCCCACCTCCAAAGATTGCCATGATTTTATATACTGTTGTTTTAACAAAGAATTGCAGATCTTGGAAGTAGTTTTTCACCAGGTTCGTGATGGTATTTGGGATGTGGAAGAAGTTGAAGGCTGTCCAGATAAGAGAATGGGGGACGGATCCAAAAGCATTGGCTAGGTCTAGAAATAAGATGTGCAGGTCTCCTCCTTCCCTTTTGACAGCTTGGATTTGGTGCCATATCATGCTTGTATGCTCCAAGCATCCTGAAAAACCAGGTGTTCCAGCTTTCTGCACAGACGTGTCAATCAAGTTTTGCTTCAGGCACACTGTCATCCTTTCAGCAACAATGCTGAAGAAGACCTTCCCTTCCACGTTCAACAGGTTGATCTGCCAGAATTGATCGATGTTTGAGGCATCCCTCTCCTTAGGGATTACCACTCCCCCCGCTCTTCGCCAAGCTTTTGGGATGGTTTGCTTCCTCCATATCACCTTTATTTGCCTCCGCAGAAAGCGTAGTATGTTTGAGGAGTTTTTATACAGCTGAGACTCCATTTGGTCCTGGAGCTGAAGCTGCCCTTGCCTTCCTCACAACTTCCTCCACCTCACTCACTAATAATATGTATCTATTAAAGAAACCAGGAATACAATGTTGTTTAATGTTTTTACCTCAAAGTGCTGAACAAAGACATGAAAATAAACACCAAGATAAAAAAAAATATAAACATTAACACAGGAAAGCCATCCGTAAAAAAAGTTTTCATTATCCCCCTGGGGCCCAGTTTGTTTCTCTCTCATCTCCTTTGTCCACTCCTCCACCGACTTCCCCCCCGGCAGTGGCACAATAAGTACCGTTTATACTATTTCTCCATTCAGTTATGCTTCGGAAAGATGATTGCTGATTATTTACAAATTTCATTGTGGCAGTTTTCTTAACATTGAGTGTGAGACATGAATCATTAAGCCATTTGGACACTTTTTCCATCGCCAATGTAAGCTTCTTGGCCACTTGCTCTGCGTCTTCTCCCCAGGTATAAACAACCATATCGTCAGCATACATTTGGATGTTCACGTCCTGGCACACAGACGGCAGGTCGTTTATATATCGGGAAAAGAGAAGTGGTCCGATGTTGGAACCTTGTGGCAGGCCAATGTCTGTGGCTGCAATATCGGATGTGGTATTGTCGATACGGACGCATTGGGTTCGTCCAGACAAGTATGATTTTAGCCAAAAGCGAGTACTTGTGGACAATTTAAGATGTGCTAGTTTGTTAAGTAATATGGGGTGACTTAAGGTATCGAATGCCTTACGCAGATCTAAAAATATTGCACCTACAACTCCTCCGTGATCCAGACTGTTTTATTGTCTCTGTGAGAAGGCAGCATGCAGTTTCGGTTGAGTGGTTAGCCCGAAACCCAAACTGCATGTAATAATCCTTCATCCTCCAGATGTTGGGTGAGCTGCTCAGTGACCACTTTTTCGAGAGGCTTTGATAATACGGAAAGAATGCTTATTGGTGTGTAGTTAATGTCTTGTTTATTTCCTGCTTTATGAATAGGAATGATAGTGGCTGTTTTTAACGTGTTAGGGAAGGTGTTTTCAGCAATAGATTGATTTGAGTTTTGTTATGGGTGGAGTTAGAATATCTTTATATGTTTTTATAAAAAGGGTGTCCATACCAAATATATCCTTGGGCCGTGAGCTGGATAGTGAGGAGAGGATTTTATTCATTTTAGGTTCACTAGTTACTTCTAATTGTAGTCCGTTTTTGTTGTTTATTACAATTTAACTACCGCATGTCTGAGTAAAGTTTTTGTTTAGAACAGGGGTCTCAAACTCGTGCCAGAAAGGGCCGCATGGCTGCAGGTTTTCATTCCAACCAAGCAGGAGCACCAGACTCCACTCATGTCATCAAGCTGCACTGAAGACCTGATGACATGAGTGGAGTCTGGTGCTCCTGCTTGGTTGGAATGAAAACCTGCAGCCACGCGGCCCTTTCTGGCACCAGTTTGAGACCTATGGTTTAGAGTTTACACTGACTGAATAAAGTTTGAATTAAAGTAGTTGCTAACTTCAGAGCTATCAGTAATAATGGTGCCGTTGATATTTAAAGTTATTTCTTCATTTCTTATCTGTCCTCTACCTGTAAGTTTATCGATACTTTTCCATAACTGTCCGATATTTCCTTTTGCTGCTTTGATTATCTCCAGGTGGAAGTCAGCCCTTGCCTTTCTAAGAAGTGCAGTAACTTTATTTCGCGCACTTTTAAATACCATACGATCCGCATTTTGGTGGGTTTTGTTGGCTCGCTTTAGAGCAGAGTCCCTGTTTTTCTTTAAGACTACTTGCGATGTCCTTGAGTTTCTTTCTACGTGTCTTATTTAACTAGTCTAGATTAAAGTCGCCCATTACGATCAATTCTTTGTCACTGTACTGTTTAAGGATGTCTGAAAGTGAACTAATAAAACACTCTTTGGCTGTTGGGGGGTGATATACTACAATGACGTTAAAATGCGTTTCTAGGGATAGTGTCATTTTAATTCAACACACTCTAGATTGCCTTTATTAATAAGGGGTAATTCTTCAGTTTTTGTGTTTTCCTTCACATATATCATGACACCACCTCCTCTCCCACTTTGTCTGTCTTTTCTGTATATTTTAAAACCTGGCACATTAATCATAGCAAAAGGAGTTGTAGGTGTTAACCATGTTTCGGTAAGACAAAGGTAGTCCAAGTTCGAGTTTGATAGAAGCTGCTGGATTTCTTCAGTTTTTTGAACAATACTTCTTATATTTATATGTCCTCCGAAAATTCCTTTAGGTTTTAAATTTTGCTCCCACAGTATCTTTGCATGATTGACGGTTTGAAACATCTTAGTGGCATATTGTTTAGCAACTGCATTGTTTGTGATTTTAGCTGTAGCTACCGGTGTATTGGTCATATCAGTTTTACTTATCTGCTCCATCTGCTTATTGTCTTTGTCGTCTGTGGTGGTATCGACTGGCTGCCTGTCAGACCCAGGTTTCAGTCTTCTAAGATGATTACAGATGCAATCGATGTCCACCTGCGGTCAATGTTCTCCAGGTGTATCGCCATCAGCAGGATTACGCTCTTTCCCCGGATCATTCCAGAGCCTCTTCCCCACGCTTGAGCTTGGGCCACGGGCAGCGGCGACAATGTCTCCCTCGGTGTTCTCCCCAGGATCCCGGAGCCCCCGCCACGGTGCAACGCAGAGGCACTCGGGCGGCGCCGTGCTCCCTGCGCCCCAGGTAGCGGCTCCATTCCATCCAGGTGAATCTGTCCCGCTGGCCGTCTGGTCTGGGTTGGGCCTCGGGCCAGCCGCAGCGCTCGCAGGAGGGAGTGGGATGGACCGGCACAGGTGAGTTTGCTGTTCAAAGATGTAACACGATGTGCGTAGTGAGCATACCTGTTGGTTAGCCATGATGCTCCGACTAGCTGCAGTGTTGATGTTGCTTCCTTCCAATACCGGGATGTTTTCTGGGCCCGGGCACTGGTGGATGTCTCCAGACAGCAATAGCGAGATGGACACCATAAACGCAAGACTTTGATGTTGTTTAAATACGGTCTTGGTTTGTTTTGTTACGTGACTGTAGAGGTATGGGTGGATGAATGTAGCTGAAAGCGTATGCATCCCGAAACCAAAGTGTTCATTGATGTTGGTAATTGATACCTTGCTGGTGCCGTAATAGTTGCAGATATTTTCAGGCTGGTAGACTTGATTGTTGTCAGATTTTTTTTATACTGCCTGTCAGTAACGCAAATACAAACAGAGCAGTGACAACCCCTGCTGCACCTGGCGGCGCCATCTTTCATGTGTATCAAACAAAGGACGAGGCCCCAGCGAGTCCTCGTCCTCCAGCCCGGACAGACGCAGGGTGGATCTTGCAAAGCTCGACGCAGATAGCTTCCACCAGCTTGCAGGCCCGGATCTTTCACCGAGCATACAGCTGCAAGACAGGGACGGGATGGTCTGGGTTCAAATGAAGCAGATATGAGAACTATTTCCTCTCGCAGGACGTCTTCCCGAGCCACAGCTTAGGAGCCTGTCCTGCTCTGCTGGGTGGGAGGACAAACTGATGTCGGGGCCCGGATGTACAGGGAGCTTCAGCCAGCCTTTCCCGTGGGGACGGAAGCTGTGAGCTGGCCACAGACACTCAGTCAGGCCCTGAGTAAGAACATTCAGTTCCTCAATGTTCTCCCGGCAATTAAACCTGCAATCGCACAATATAATCCTTATGAATAACTGTTCAGTCTTTGTTTCTGTTTTTTTTGTTTTTTTTGTCAAATATTAATGAAAGAAACCATTGTTCTTACCACTGAGTGAGAGTCCTCTGATTCAGCACTAAAAGTTGAAGAGAGGTGGCCTCCATCAGGGTGTGGCAGTTCAGCACCAGGTCTCGGTCGTGGTGGTAGTCAGTCAGTACTTTAGTCCACCGGGGAAGGCGGACTCCTCCCTTCTTGGTTGGGGACTTGTGCAGCGCTCACAGTTTGACGCACATGGCCTCAACAAGACGACTGGTGCTGGACCACTGAGCCGGCCCCCCTGGAGGGCCAATCAGGCACCTCTTCACGCTGTCCACACCCGCTGTCACGCCTGTGTTCCTCGGGGCCTTGAAGCGTCCGTGGGCCAGCTTGGACTGGTGTCTGGGCTGGTAGTGGATCCTCCTCTTGTCCCCATCAGGAAGAGCCGTCCACAGACGGATGACTTCTGCCACCTGCTGTTCATCCAGGTAGAGAGCCTGACGGATGGACACCAGGTCCTCAGCCAAATCCTGGACCTTGTCCCAGCCAGCCGCACCATCAGGCCCAAGAACTGGAGCCTGCAAAAGGAAGTGTTAAAATACAACAGACAGCATGTTCAATCTCAGAGTGTACAAACAAATAAAAACTAATCACGAATAGTCTACAGGAGCCTGGTCTGCAACAACACAGCCAGCTGGTGTTGCAGGACCAGAGGCTGCACTCAGCTGGGCAGAAGGCTGAGAGGAGGCTGGGCTGGGCGCTGCTGAGGAGAGGCTTCCTGGCTGGATGCAGACGGCTGTGGAGAGGGCGGTCCTGATGCAGAGGAGGAGAGGGTGACGGCCTCGGAGGGGTCAGAGAGGACGGGCACTGTGAGGTCCTCCGGTTCCTCCTCCACGAAGCCTTCATCCCGCACCTCCTCATCATCCATCAGTTCCACCAGCCGATCCTCCTCTGGATTGTCCATGACAGTCAGGGATTTACCAGACCGACTGTACAGGACAGGTACTGCATTCCAAGCAGCTCCCCTGGAAAATAACACACATGTAAAGCACAACACACATTATGAAAGTCAAGTCAATAAAGTTTCTAAAATATACTCTCCAATACTTCCCATCAGTGGCATAATCACTGTTACTAGACATAAGAATCCCATTCATGTCTTTCAGGATCAACCTGTATAATACATACATTGTATTAAGTTTTAAGCATTTAAAGTAAATATATGAGTTAATAAAGAATCATCCTTGCCTGTGTAGGCCCCAGGAGGCCGGTAGCGCTCATCCCAGGACTCCTTGAGGACTTTGCGGCTGAGGCGGTCCAGAGCTTCCCTCTCAGCGCTGCTCTAAGTCCTCATGTCAGACTTGCCCTTCACCGCCTCCTCCATCCGGTTTTCATTCCAGCGCATCAGGCCTTCCAGGAGATACGCCTGGAAGTGTGCATCACTGGCACTGGTCCCTGGAGGGCAGGAAAATATAAATTCTATGTATTTGGAACAACAAAAATAATTTAAACAGTTTACCTGAAAAGTAATAGCCCACCTGGGATGAAGCGGTTTAAATGGAGGTGGAAGGACTCCAGGGAGGTGGAGCCACGAGCACAGCGGCAGCAGCAGAGCTCCACACCACCCTTCTTCAGTGGACCCGTCTCTACGTACAGAGCGAAGCCCAGTCAAGTCGAGCCATGAAGGTGCGGTAGAGCTGATGGGCCTCTGTTATGACGCCTGCAGCAAAACGCCGCATGAAGTGCCAGATGTCCAGGCGCACTTCGAGCTCGGTCCACTCTCCAAACATGGCTCTGAGCGGCGACTGTCCAGGTGTGTGTGGGCTGCAGCAGTCCCTGTCCACGTACAGGATGGCGGGCGGTGCCACTCCCGCCTCCCTGTACCTCTTGGTGAGCCCCGCCGCCATGGGCCACAGTCCATGCCCCTCTGCCGCTGTGAGCACCGACACCAAGACCTGGCCGTGCCCGTTGCCCACATTGGTGCACCAGCCGGTGGTGTTGGCAGCTGCGCCGGCCACTTTTTTGGTGACCTGTAAAAAAAAAAAAAAAAAAGGGGGGGGGGGGGGTGTAGATAAACAAATGCAACAACAATATAAACGAGATATACACTAACACAACTATTCAAACACCACTTTTTTTTACCCTCTTGGTGGACCATCTTGAGGACAGCGCCGAAGACAGAGGTGATCTTGGCTTTCACCTCGGGGAGTCGTGAGAGGACGTCCCTGGCATACACCGACAGCAGCCACTTGGGTTTCGGGAGGGGCGGGGGAGCTGTGAACGCCGGGGGCTGGATGATGGAGGAGGCGGTGAAGGGCTCACAGGCGGTGAGGTCCTCCAGAGCGCGCCGTGTCCACGCTGCACTGTGCATCTCCTGCAGCTTCTTGTAAAGCTGCGTCACACTGTTGCCCTGGGTCCTCTCCCACATCGTCATGGCCACCCGGTAGTCACAGGAGTACCTGCAGACAAATCCCTCTACTCAATGTCACTTACTGATATTTTTATGTCAGTGAAGTATTACTGTATATTTTATACAGTACAAACGTGTTACAGCACACTGCTCTGATTGTCAATGTGTCATACCTGTAGGTCAGAATGGCGGGGAATTTCCGGCGGTGCCCAATGTCCAGCTGTCCCAGGATGTCCTCAGACCAGGCTGGATACTTCTTGCATCCCTTGCACTCCAGATACTCTGTGGCCATGTCATACCACCCATCTGTGTCCAGCTCTGCAGGTGGATGGAGCACTGGGCCAGGGGCAGGAGCAGGGGCAGGAGCAGGGCTTCTGGAGGCAGCTGTGGCTGACAAACAGAAAAAAGATCATTAGTTTATTGCTGTCCTGTAAGGATTTCAATTCCAAGTCTTTTTGTGGTCTGCAGGACGGTCAGTATGGTTAGAAATATTAATAAAAACATGTGTGATTAGTAGTGAGGCAGCATGATGATGAAACACGAGTTATGGGAGGAAGCAGTGAAAATCATTTTTTCACCCAAGCATCGTTAGGTCAAACACAAGGAGAAAAGGGAGACGGGATCAGCCAGGTATGAGTCAAAGCAGCCCAACCACACACTGTGAGCACCTCTAAAATACAGACAGCATTCTGCAACGACACTATTATTCCAGGGGGAACGGGATGTGTGAGAAATGGCAAAAATGAGCCGAGTTAGTGATTATGATCAAATTAAAAACGGTTACATACACCTTTAACCATGTTTGCTTTGAAGAAGTTCACTCAAAGAGTGAACTTCTTCATACACTTCATGAGTGCAATTCTTCTGTATCGCAAAAGAAAACATTTTATGCCATTAAAAAAAAACTTTGATCATGAAATTGTCTGTGATCGATTGTTTGGGATTACATACCGGGAGGAAGTTGCTCCTCAGCTTGAGAAGCCACAGTCGCCCTCTCCTGGTCGTCTTCCTCCTCAAAAATCCCCAGCAGCTGCATCTGGGAAACAGTAAAGAACAATAAGCACACGTCACCATCAAACCTGTATGCACTGACTGAACTCACCAGAGGTGAAGAGCTGTCTGCGGGCTCCAGACTGTGACGGAGGGGGGCAACGTGGCACAGCAGCTGTTGTTTAAAACATCATCTTTTAGTCTGATATATCGCATACTGTAATGAGTTTAAAGTTTGCGAATCACCACAGTACTTGCAGGGTTTGGCTGGAGACAGAATCTTTTGTGCCAGCTGTGAAGCTGACAAATGCCTCCCTCGTGTCAGAAGCGCTTTCACCGGTGGCCTGCCCTGAGGGGCTGCAGGTGGAGGTGGGGCAGTGATGGTGGAGGTGGTAACAGCGGCTGGAGCAGCAGGTACAGCAGCGGTGGGGGCAGACGCAGTGGCACTGGTGGAGGGCATGAGGGCTGGAGCTGAAGCCTGCTGCTTCAGCACGTAGGCCTGAAAAAGGGCCATGTTGGTGTGTGTGGCCTGGCGTTTGCCCTCTTCAGGTAGGTGAGGAGAGCCTGCGCCTCTTTGCTTGGGTCCTCATAAACCTCCTTCATTGACTTGCCCTTGAAGTCTCCAAACTCCACCATCAGACATCCCAGGTCTTTGGTCCTCTGGGCCTCCTGCAGCACAGCCCGTTTCTTTTGATACATCTCCACAGCCTCCCCCACCTCTCTGATCTGGGAAGTGCACCTGAGGAACAGGTGCTTGTTGGCCAAGAGGGGGTTGTCCTCTCCTCCCCCCATAATGCTGAAACACTGCGTAGCCCAGTGAGTTCTCCAGCAGCCACCGGAACCTCTGGCCCTGGTGTTTTCCAAACTGGATCTATCAGTGTGCAAGAACCAGGAAGTCGTCACCAGGGTCGCCTCTGTTCTGCCTCACGAAGGCAGAGGCCTCGGCCAGGCCCTCCTCCTTCGCTCTGGCTCTCCCCGCCACCACGATCTCCCTCCTGTTCGCCTCCTCGGTTGGCCCCATGAGGAGTTGACCTTGAGGGGTTTTTCGGAGTGATTGGTATGAATACATGATCTAAAAGAAAACGAGCATAAACAAAACAGTATGTATTCAATTCATTAACCTCTTTGAAAATATGAAATAAGCAATAACATATTACCAGTCAGTATTCAATTCACTCAAGGAAATGCTGAGCAAACAGTTATTCACTATTCATTCACTGCCTGGAGCGTTCCAATCTTCTGGGGCCCCCTAGTGGCCGAAGTGGGGAAGGCCCCTAGAGCCGTGCCCCTGCCTGCCTGAATGCTTCCCTGGTGAACTGAGGGCCCCAGCTCCCTCCCCCCCTGCATGCAGGCACACATCACAATTGTTTAAACAGTCACTTTTATTAACAGTTTTTTTTTTTTGTTTGTTTTTTTAAGGAATGTATGTAAAATTTGAAACAATTAGAAACAACCGCAAACAAACACAAGGAAATGAAAATAACTCAAACAGTTTTTTTAAATATGCCCTCTTCCTCTGTGTTCTCCCTGCAGTTTGTACTGGCCCTATCTTTTCAAATGTCCTTGGTTGTGACCCCCCCACGGCCCTCGGTGAGCCACTGCTCCACTGTCCTCCCCGAGGGGTCGGTTTCCTGGCAAAATGTCTTCTTTGTTTCTTTGTGCATGCTGTGGCCCGTCGCCCTCAGCATCCGCAGGTTGCAGGTCCTGCAGGTCCTCTGCTTGCGAGGCGTTGGGACCTGGAGGTGGCTGGCCTCCTGCTGAACTTTCCACCGCCACCTGGTGGTTCTGGGCACATTGCTCTTCATCCAGCCCTCCAGGGTGAGCCCACCGGATGTGGACCTGCAGTATGTTTTGTCCCTGTGGACAAAGTGCCCAGAGACAGAGGTGGCCTTTCAGCGCACACTGAGGCTGCAGTTTTGTCCCTGGAGGTCCCTGGCTGTGGAGAACGAGGAGGAGGAGGAGGGGTATGGTGGGTCTCAGAGGCAGAGTCCCCCCTTTTTTCTACCTTCTTGTCCTTTTTGCGGGCCCACGTTTGTAAGTTCCTCTGGTAGAGGTCTTCATTTGTTTCCCCACCCCTCGTCTCCGTCAGCCACTGCTCCACTGTCCTCCCAAGCGGGTCAGTGTTCTGACAAAAAGTCTGCTTGGACTCATTGTGGTTGCTGTGCCCCGTCTCCCGCAGCATCCTCTGCTGACAGCGGCTGCAAGTCTTAAGTTTGCGAGGCTGCTTCACCTTGGGTTTGCCAGCCTCCTTCGCATGTGCCTTCCACCTCCACCGAGTGGCCCTGGACACATTTCTTCTGATCCACTCCTCCAGGCTGAGCCCGCCAGAGGTGGACCTGCAATGTGTCTTGTCCCTGTGGACAAAGTGTCCGGGGACAGAGGTGGGCTGCCCGCAGGCCGTGCACAGGGAGGCAGCAGTGTTGCCTCTGGAGTTCCCTGGCTGCGGGTCCGGAGACACGGGAGGAGTCGGGTCGACCGGGGCAGACGGCCTGGATGAAGCTCGTCAGACAAAAACGAGTTTGTTAGTCGACAGACCAACTGAACACTCAGGGTGTGATTTTCATGTTTGGTTTTGCAGATGAATAAAGTGACATCATGTACATCACCCAGTAATCACCTTTCCTTCCTTGTCCTCTTCAGCACAGGAGGCCAAAAGGGTTTTTGGAACCTCAGTGCAGGTGGAGGGATGTAGGACTTCCTGTCAGCCCTCCATTTATGGACCTCCTCCCTTCTCCAGGCCCGCAGAGCCCCGTCCCTCTTCACCTGGTCTTCCATCTCTGCATGAGCAACACGACAGACGCCAGGTGTGAATGTAATGGAGCTGCACCTTCAGCACTGAGTGGCTTCTTCAGGGCTTCACAAGGTAAACACACAGATCACACCAACTCATTAAATCAGGGTTAGGGTCAGAGAGACAAAATAGAAAATAAAAATAAAATAAAAATGTGCAATGCTTAATTAACACAAAGACATTCTCTCTCACACACACACACACACACGCACGCACGACTGAGTTCCATGAGAAAACTCCCATGGAGCCAAATACCAAGATGTGATGCAGCCTCTCTCTCCCTCAGCAGCAGTCTGACAACTGAAGGAACTCTGCAGCTCACCTCCACGTCTTCTCCAATCAGGTGTCAGCTCCTTTGACGTCCCTGAGAGGGAGGCCCGCCCCCTGCAGGGCCTTCGGCTGGAGCCTTGAAGAGAACGGGGCTGTCGGCAGAGTGACGGAGACGGTCGTCTTCACACCTCTGTGTGAACTACTGCAGCTGCCTTCAGAGTAACAAGCAGCAGGTGGAGGTGGAGGTGTGGCTGGAGCTCCTCCTGTTGCAGCAGGTGGAGATACTGAGGACAAATAAGTATGTTATAAGAAAACAGTTTATCACAATAACCACTGGCCACCTCCTGCTGTACTGACCACATGCTGCTGCCCTGATGCACATCTGGATGAAACAGACTCACCTGATGCAGCGATGATCTGCTCAGCAGCAGCAGCAGCTTCAAACATCATCTGGTCTTCATCCTCAGAGGAACCTGCAGCCATCATTAAAAAAAAATTAATCACAGTGGAAAACAACAGGCTGCGTTACAATCGACACCAAACAGATTTAATCTGGACTCGTGTTCATGTTGGTGTTTATTTGCTCCGGTGATGCTTCAGGAATCTTGTCTGTTCCAGCTTTCATGCTGATGAAGCCTCTGAACTGAAGCAGGCCTCAGATGACACAGTGTGAATATGAGTGAAGAAGATGACTGGATGCATACTTGACAGGACGTTGAACCTCCTCTTCCTCGGGGTGGATGAAGACGGCCGAGGATGCTGGTAAGATGATGTTGAAGTGGAGGGTGCAGCTGGAGAAGCAGCGGAGGCAGCGGAGGCGGACGCGGCAGCTGGAGAAGCAGCAGTGACCGACTGCTGCTCCTTGTCCCTGCTGAGGATGAATCTCTTCAACCGAGCAAGTCAGGAGTTTGCATTCTTCACAGGCAGCTGTCTCATCCACTTCCTGTAGCTGCAGTTTAACAAAAGTAAAACAGCCAAATGACAACACTGATTTTAACAAGTTCAAACAGCTCTTCAAATTAAACGTCATCCAAGGAGAAGCAGACAGACACAGACAGAGACGGCTGATAAAACTCAGAAGGTGAGTCTCTACCTGCTGATCTCCTCGTCCACAGTCTCGTACAGCTCCCTGTAGGTCAGGAAGCTGTATGCGCCGAAGCCCACCACCTGACCACCTTCAGCGTCGATGCCTGTGGTCCTCTTTCCTGCTATTGCTGCCACCATAGCAGGAAAGAGGCGGGCATACTCCAGGAGGGCGTCTTTGTTGGCCATCAGAAGAGGAGGCTCCTCCCATGGCCGCTTCTGATTGGATGATTGACTGGAGGCTGGCATGCTCTCCCAGAAGGTCTGGTGCTCCAGTCAATAATTCAGTTATCCAATCCTGGAGAGCCTGAAGGTGAAGCAGAGGGAGAAACCAGCCACACACGTGCACGCGCACACACGTGCACACACTACAAGCAACACGGCAGAAGCTGTAACAGTATATCATTTCTACAAACACAACATGCTCAGACAAGATATGAAACACCCAGATATCTTTATATTATTATTGGGTTATTGCTGATGCATTAAATCTTAAATCTGATTGTTTGTGACTGAGGTTCAGCTGACTGGACTCCTTTACTGTGGAACTCACTGGGTTTCAGTTCATTCATTATGATCAGCTGTTATTTTTCCACTCTGCTGGAAACAAACTACAGGCAGCTGACACACAAACGCAGTACAAAGTACAACACTTGTTTTGTATTCTTCTTCCAGGTGACAAGCAAAGTTTTATTACTGTGCCTGGTTAGAGACAAACGGCACAACTCTATTAGTTAAATCCACAGTTAAATTTAGAAGGGGACGCATATGTGAAGATGGCGTTGTGGACGATTGTTGCATTAAGCTCTGATTGGTTGCCCGTTTTGTGCACAACGGTAGCAGACGGCCAACAAGAACCAGAACAGACTGACTGGAGTCATGAACCAAAAGATTTTTGATTCAGTCTCAACCAAACCAGGAGTAGATCCTACTTCTGATTGGTTGCAAACCTGCGTGCCATGAACGCTGACTGGACAAAGAAATATAATAATCTAAAGGAACAGCTCCTTCGTGAGATGAAGGCTCAGGAGGAAGCCATTCATCAGACAAAGGAGCTGCTGAACCAGACTGGAGAGGCAGAAAAGACCTGGATCTCCAAAGAGCGAGACTGGACAGAAAGCAAGGCCAGAACAAAACTGGACACGCAGGTTCTCATCGACCAGGTTGTCAAGCTGCACAGCCTTGCCTCCATGAGCGACAGGGAAAAGGCCAAGGTGCAAAAAGAAAAGCAGAAAGCGCAAAAAAAAAAAGCCGCCAAGTCCCGAGAGAAGAGAGAGGGCGGAGAGAGAGAAGTGAAGAGGTTGAGACAAAGACGGTAGCCCGGATATAGAGCAGCACCTTCCAGTTCTTCAGCTGTTTAGTTAACTCTCTAAAAAGTTTTCAAATAGTCACTCATCCTGAGCTCACATTTTCATCAAGGTTTACTGACTTTGAGCCACTAGGTCACGTGACCTTAGAGTTATTGAGTGATAATGCTCACATTTACATTATAAAATACATTAAAAATTTCTAAAAAATATGAAATGTATCCAAATGCAGTAAAAACTGGTGTGTCTGATAGAGCAGGCTTAGTTCTCCCATTCTGTGTTGGTTTTTAGCCATTAGGTCACGTGACCTGGTAGTTATTGAGCTATAATGCTCATATTTACATTATAAAATACATTAAAAAATTCATGAGAACTATGAAATGTGTCCATATGCAATAAAAAGTGGTCATTGACGTTTCATCAGCCGTCTCAGATCTGAGCTGTATTTCAGAATGTAAATATGAGCATAAAGAAAGCGGTCATTAGGCGGTCATCCAGTATATTCTGAGACAGCTGACGTGACCGCAGTACAACTTACCGAAATACTTCTGAAAAAAAAGTTCACGTGATAAAACGTTATGTCTGCAACATCACAATGATGTGTCAATGCATGGCTACAAAAATATGAGATGATAGGCTGGGTTTTTAAAATGTTATTAAGTTCAGATGCATATAAATTGGGCTAAAAACACGTCCGTATTTCCTCAGTCATGTCATCGTTTTTGCTAGCAAAATCGCAACCGGCGAGGTTTCACAAAAAAAAAAAAAAAAAAAAAATCGCCCTAAATGTCCGGGTTTTGTACTGAACATTATCTTTAATATCAAGAAAATAAAATATATATATTTGAAAGTACATACCAGTTGCTCGCTCGCTCTCTCTCTCTCTCTCTCTCTCTTGCTCTCACTGTAAATGAGTTCGGTTTCGCGCATGCGCCCTGGAGACCAGAGTAAACCCAAAGTAAGCCCAAGCAAGCGTTCTGATTGGCCGAGACACGGGCTTAAATTTCTCGGCGAGCTTTCTGATTGGCCGAGATGAGCTTACTTTGGACTTACTTTGCTCTAACAGTTTGAGCTGCACATCATAAGGTCCAGGGGCCACATAAGGCCGTTTGGCTCTGCTGGATTGGCCCTCGCAGTGGTCACTGGGAAATTCTCAATCACATGAAAACTGGTGTTATTATCAGCTTCATCACATCTAAAATGTCACGTTTCTCACGTTATTGATCGGGTTTTGTTCCTCAGCTGGCAGAGCAAGTAACTGAAACCTCACAAAAAAATATGGTGAATGAGTAAATCTAGTTTTTATTGTCTGAATTCGAAACTGAGAGACATTTAGCGGTCCCGCTCCAGGGCCGCCACCCTCATGTTTTCTCTCACAGCGGCAGATGATTGCAGCTACTTCCTGTCCGCCTCCTCCCTCTCTCTGCACAGCGTTGAAAGCAGCTCGACCGTCTCCACCAGACAGAGGACGACTCTGAGGACGGCTGTCGTTACGATGCGGCTTCTCCCACAAATCGGTTTTCACTCTGAAAAATAACAAGCTTTCCTCAGCCGACGACGAAAGCAGCGGCGAGGCGGCGCCGGATCTCACGAGTCACCACGCCAAACATGAATTTCACCGTCCCCGGCGCTGAAAAGCGAACCGATAGCAGGGCTCCGTTTGATAAAGCAGGCCTGCAGCCGGCCTGTTGTGGTTGGCCCCGTCCAAATGTTCACAGCCTAACTGTTTCCAGATGGGCGTGTGACGAGGAGGAGAGGGAGGGAGCAGCGGGGGTCTGTCAAAAGCATTCTGCTCTACTGACGAGGGCACTTCCTGTCTGGATTTGGGAGGATTAAGTATTTGTGCGTGGGGTTTGGGGGGGGTTGTATGGCTGGCATGCGGAGAGAGGAACAGAGTGCAAGACATTTTGAGAAGGGGGGGGGGCTGTGGACATGTTTGATGCTTGTAATGGTTTAGGAGCAGATTCTCACAAGCTACAAAGTGATTTAGTGTCGCGGTTTGTGCTTTTTTTTCTTTGAGGGGAAACTTCATGTCTCCAGATTGTGTTTCAGTTCAGACTTTTTGCATTTTTCACATTGTTTTATGAAGAACACTGCAGAAACCTTCTGTGTAACTAAAACACTAAAGAACAAAGGTGGATATGGATATCGTCAAATGAAGCTTGCTTTGAAAATAAACTCTTATTTAATGGTGTTTGACTGCTGGCTGTTGAGAACGAGGGTCCTGGGAGTCGTTAAAAGGCTAAAAGCAGCTTCATTGTTCGGTTCCTTCTTTCTTTTCTCTGGCTGGAGGTCTTTTTCTTTTTCTTTCTTTTTTTTTTTTTTTTTTGAGCAACAAAAAGCTCTTTTTTTCCAGCTCTTTTGTCCGCGACCTTCAGTCCTGCATTCACTTCTTTCAGAGTGTCTTCACCCTGTGAGGCCTTCCCGCCAGTCTTCACGTTCAGCGTCACTTCGCTGGATTTCATGCTGACTGTGTGAAGGAAATGAGCCTCAGTAGCGTTTTACATTTCAGAAATGTGTTTTTTCACTTTTTTTAAAACGAAAACCTTTGTCAAGTCAATCTTCTGCGTTTTATCCCCGATAACTCATGAACCTGAACCAGCGTGCACGCTACTCCTGCTCTCCCTTCAGTGGAATCAGTCATTATTGAAACGTCAGTGCTGTTTAGAAAACACTGGATGTGTTTGACCAGCTGACCTGATGATGGCGCTGTAGGAAAACTGAGACTGGATGATTTTTATCATAAAACTTTTATCTTTTTCATGACAGACTCCAGGTTTCTGGTTATGGTTCCTTCACTCCTTCATTCGGCTTCCATGGTTTGAATGTTTTGGCTCACTGTAGGTTATTAAGACTGAATGAATTACAGCTTAAGTAGATGATTACAGAAACAAACTAGCTTGAGCAGGAAATGACTGATTTCTAAAAATTCCCACTGAGTGTTTTGCTGTTAATAATTTCCCAACAGATTTTTTCCAGGAAGACATTTTCATTGACTCTTCATTCAAACAGGAATTTCCTACAAACAGCTCGAACACAAGTGTGTGATTCATATTTGAGTCATTATTAGAAACTTTGGCCTCTTCGAGTGAGGTTCTCAGCCTGGTGTCTGGAGAAAAGTGACACAGTGTCACACTTTTCTCTGTGTATCTTTGGACAGAAGTGGAGTGTTGTAGTTGTCTGTTTTCTGTCTTGTCTCCTTATCTACAGCACGCATAACACAGGAGATTAAAGGCTTGAGTTACTGAGATGCCAAGAATACCCTAACTTTTCATGAAAATAAATAATCCAAATTAAAAGTTTAAATTCTAATGAAGCCAAAAGAAATCTCTGCTCTCCATCCATATAGTCGATGTAGATCAGTCTGAACAGATCCTAGAGGCAGAGTGGGCCGTGGACAGGTCCATCACAGAGGCACATCCAGGTAAAGACTGGCTCACACAGTCATTCTCACAGTGAGGGGAGAGTGTGTTTCAGGCCTGTTTACCCACCATTTCCAGTGAAAACACGTCATTTTTTGTGTTTCTGTAACAGGAAACACTTTAAAAACGATGTCTGTTTACATGTAAACGTTACAAACACTGAAAACCATGGAGTTTTCCTGTTGGGCCACTAGTGGGTGCTGTTGCCACAATGAAGTGGCATTAAGCATTCAAGCGGCAGTGCTATGGGCACCAGAAACCCCACACTTTACTCAGACCTCTGCAGACCAGCCTGAAAAGGACAGACGTGCCGGTACAGTCCTGTCCTGCTTTCTTTCGTGAGCGGACAGCTGTGCAGGTGTCGGGTAACTAGTGAACACAAACTTCAACACACCCAGCGAGAGGAGAGGCAGGACGGGACAAGAAACAACCACGCCTGGCGAACTGGTTTCACGCTGCGCCTCTCCATTTCCTCACCGGCTGTGTGTTGGTCACAGTCATTAGGTACACGTCGTGCACGTGGCCTGGATACACCTGAGCTTATGTAAGAGTGTTTTTGTTTTGGAAGGCGGCTCAGAAACGTAGAAAATGATTTGGCTCACATTTCCTGTTTACACATTGATATACACGATGTGGGTGTTAGAGCGGCCTAATGATGGCTTCTTTGGAACAGCGTTAGAGTGCGACACCACAAACAAGCCCCCGCAGACCAGATTCCAGTTCAGTTTTAAGAGCAGGAGCAGGAGAAACACACATCCACCATGAGGCGGGTTCACCTGAGGAAACTCACACTGAGGTTTCTACCCTCTTCATTCCTGGGGGGTTCAGTCTTAGGCATTCACTTCATCAGTTGCATTCACACATGTTTTAATTCTTTCTTCCAATTGTCTCTAAGCTTAATAAAAAACAGGTTGTCACATTCCAGGTGCTCACAATATTGCAGAGTCATAAAACAATATGGCCGCCTCCAGGAGAGACATTCTTGTACTTTAATAAAAACAACATCCTCTTTTATCGTGACTCTACATCCACAGGCAACACTCGGGCAGAGCCGTGTGTATGAGTCACTGAAATGTTAAGAAAATAAAACCTCACAGCAAGAAAAACAAAAGTGAATCACGAACAGTGATTAAACTCAGTTCAATGAATCTGAGTTCAGGATCCCTAACATGAAACAGAGTGTGATTCCTGGAAAAGCTGGGATGTTTCTGTTTCGATTCAATTGTCACGAAAACATGGACGAGTCCAGTCAGGTTCTTATAGCGCCTGTTTTATCTGAGTACAAATCAAAACATCACGCCACATTTCATCCAACTTCATTCTGCACTGAAAGCACTGAAGCGTGGCTGCAAGAAACCACTGAAAAACTTCCACTTGCTGTAAAAACATTAAAAATCTGTTTCTTCTCACGTTGCAGAAGTCATGTTGGAGCCTGAACTTGGGTTCTCCAAGATGCGGCTGCTTTTAGAGGACAGAACTTTTACTAGTTTCACTTCACGTTTGAGGAAAGAACCTAAAAGAGCTCCAAACTTCTTCTACACCTCTTTAACCAAGACGACGGGCGAAGGCAGAGTACATCCTGGACGGGTCCTGAGTTTATCACAGAGCAAACACACACACACACACACACACAGCTACACACCCACACCTATTAACTCTTTAGTGCGTTTCATGTGCAGGTCAGAAAAGAGAGATTTGTTGTGGCGGGTAACTTGATCATGCTCTCCACTTCCACTCCAGTCAAACTGACTTCATAAAGCTGTCGTGTTCAGTAATATTTTTTAGGTGTTTATTATTTAAGTATTTCGTTGAATCTGCTTGTATTGTGACTACCGTTCTGAAAACAACTCATGAACGAGACAAAATATACAAGATGCGTCTGTTCCCTGATGTTCTAAAGTGCTTCATCCAGTTCACAGCTTTATTCCCACATTTGAGCAGTGTAGGGTCAACACAGCAGTATTTTAACAGTGGGATCAACGTGAGTAACCACAACAAACCCCTGCATGGGGAAAACACGCAGAGAAAGGCCTGAATTTGAACTCATGACCTTCTCACTGCAAGGTGGGACAGATATCAATAAATAGAATCAGTGGGTTAATGTGAGTCTTTAAAGAGTCTGAGGATGTAAAACACATCGGTTACATATGTTCAAGTGTTTTGTTGAAGTGTGTTTCCTACGAAGTGTCTCTGCTGGGAAACTAAATTCAAGGTCTTCACATATTTTCTGCCTGTCCTTCAGGGTGTCAGTTTTTCTTTCCCCTGGAAGGTCTGGTCAGATCTGTCTCAGCCACTGAGCTCGAGCTGGAAAAATATTATCTAAAAAAAATAACTTTTTAATCAGAAATATGCCTTTTGGGAATTACACACAATGACTTTTGTGAACTTTTAATGAAGTCGTTGCACTTTGGGAATCGCTGGATGAACTCGTGACTGGACGCTGGAGATCTGAGACACTTTATTAAACTTTAATCTGGGAGAGTGTGAGAAAAGTGTGAAAGAGTTAAAGAAAGCTGCGGGCGGAGCTCCGCGCTGCGTCACCGCGACCTTTAACAGGTGTCTCCTCCAGCTTCTTCCCACTTTCTCTCTCTCTCACACACACTCGCACACACTCCCGGAGCGCTTCCTGATCCGGAGCCCGTGCGGAAGCAGAGTGTGTTCTCTGCGGGGAGGGACGGACGGAGGGAGCTGCGGGCAGCCGCGGGGATCCGCGCCGCCGCCGCCGCCGCCGCCGCTGCGCGCACACGCGCACCGATCAGTCCGGCTCCGAGCTCCGGGATGGCGGCCGTGAAGGCTCTGCAGCAGTGGTGCCGGATCCAGTGCGACGGGTACCGGGACGTGTCCATCACCAACATGACCACGTCGTTCCGGGACGGCCTGGCGTTCTGCGCGCTCATCCACAAACACAGACCCGACCTGATGTGAGTACCGGCCCAACCCCGAACCGCGAACCGCGAACCCCGAACGGGAGCGAGTCTGACTCAAACACACACTCACACACTCCGGAAAGTCTCCAGAAAACTCAAGGCGGAGCTCAGGAGTTTTGGTTTCCTGCTTTACAAGTTTCAACTCCACGGATCTACAGAGAAAAAAAAAAAAGAGAAAGAAAGCTTCCAGTCTGCTCAGACTTTAGGAACAGATTATAATCCGCGTTAAATGTGCAACTGGCTGTTCTTTTAATGCACCGTGAGATAAAAGTGACAATGTTTCAAATCGATCAACTTTATTGATCATGTGCAGGAAATGACAACGCGATCTTTAGATCTGTAAAAAATTAATAATACTGGCAAGAAACATGAACGGAAAGTGTGATTAGTCATAACTGATTCATAGAACATTGTGATTATTTAAAAAGTAATGACAGCAGCAAACAGCTTGAAATGCTGCTGGTGGAAACTGGAGATGCTCACACTGTGTGATTTAGTGAAAACGTTGCCGTCTGAACAGGGCCTTATAAATAACCACAGTGGGAGAGAGAGAGAGAGAGACCGAGCTCCGAACTGGTTCACTCATTCTTTCTTTTGTGTAGAAATGAATTGATGCTGTCAATCAGAAGGTTTGACCTAATGATGACAGTGACACCAATCCAGAATCAGAGCAGCTATGCCATGAATGAACAGAGGCTCATTCCAGATACACTGATCCAAAACTGAGCCAGGTTCATATCCTGTCCAGGTTCAGGCCGTCCAGAGTCCAGATCCAGTTCAGACTGGTTATTAACACACAGATCTGGCAAATGTTTAAACCGCGAATTTAACTGAGTTCTCCTCAGACTGATTTTTCTGGAAGTCTAACGACCTGGTTTCCATTGATCTGGTCCTGATGAGGTGGAGTCTGTGTGTGGATAACCCAGTTTGATGAGCACGAGCCTGTCATTTTACCGTGGAGTCTGACAGCGTTTTCTTGGACCGCAAATCACCTCTTGGCCTGAACGGCGAATGGGTTTGGCGCCCGGCAGCGGCTCAGCCGCTCCCCAGGTAGCTCGGGTGGTTTGTCCTGGTAATGGTGAGCATCTGGCAGGCCAGATTAAATATCTCAGTCCAGGATTGTTTGGACGACAGAATCGGGGTAAATTCAATTTTCCCAGTGTGGGTGTGCCAGAATAACGCAGGTCCACTTTCAGCCCAAGGTTAATTCGCCACACACGCTCCATCGCTGCTCCAACTGCTGCTGAACTGCCGCGTGATGCCATCAGACGGCCATTACAATTAGTTCAATGCAAATAAAACCGAATTGGATTGAAATTCACCAACCTGGTGGTCCAAATCCTCTCACCCAGGAAGCACTGGCTGGTTGGATATTTTCATGTCTTTGTCTGTGCTCTCTAAATCCTTTAAACAGACCGGTTGTAGATATAATAGTCTCCACAGCAGCCAGATCTGCTGGACATCATGATATACATATCACACAATCCTTGGCTGATCTCTGGAGGGAAACGTGAGCGTTTGACCGGGGGCTGCCGCTATCTCCAGGTCAGAGGTCAGGTTCATTTGTCCCGTAGCTGTGAAGGGAAGGGGACACTTTCCTGGCTCTGTTTTCTGTCTTTGTTGGGACAAAATGCTGGGAACTGTGGGTAATTTATGAGCCCTCCAGTGTTTTCAGGATGCAGTTCAAGGAGGCACAGAGCAAAGGGCAAACCTTGGCTGGTTACTGAAAACATGTGAACATCCTGGAGACTCAGAGCAAACAGTCCGTCCTCAAAAGCTGCTGATGTTGCATAAGAAAAGAACGATCGTATCTTTGACAGTAAATCAAAGGTTCATCTCTGAGTGTCAATAGGAAGTAATTTGATCAGCCCTTTTTTTTTGTTTGTTTCCAGACTATTTTTGCTATCAAACCGGCAGTTTCCACCGCGGAACAATGGCTGGGCTGTGAAGTGCGTTGGCACCGGTTCCACGTGGGGCCTTGGACTCGACCTTCATTTTTCAGATATTCCAAAGCCTCCGCTCATCGTCTCCCACTGAACGGTGGCCAGCTTCACACAGACTGGCCTGGTTCTGCTCCAGAGGGGTCATTAGACAGACAGACAGCGCTGCTTTCATTTCAGGAGGAGACGCAGCTGCTCTCCGTTCCAGCGCCCACCCCCCCGTTACCCCCCCCCATCCCGCCCTCAGCCTCAGCCAGACCAGCATGGCAGCACGCTTCATGTTTACATGACTAAACGCGGGTTCCAGGCTTTTTGCTCAATATAGCCACTGTGTTAAGTGCAGGCTGAGGCCTTCCAGCGGCGGAGCGCCGGCCCGCCGGCGGCCGTCACGCCGCTCATGTGTCTCGCTGTCATTGTCACGATGTGTGCAGAAGTTGAGGAAGGTATGCGTGACTCGACAGCATGTGTCCGGTCCGTCCGGCTGGTAAACAGATGAGGCAGGAGGGGATGTTGGATCACATCTGCTTTATTATTCATGTTCTTTTTTTTTTTCTGCTCTGTTGCAGCAATTACGATTCTCTGAAGAAGGAAAATGTCTACGACAACAACAAACTGGTAAGACACGTTTCCAAACTGCATTTCGATCCCACATTCGTGAACACAGACTGCAGCTCTGCCTCTCATTTCTTTTGTTTTGAATCTGTAAAGCTGGTTTTGCTCACTATTTTCATCGCAGAATAGAATATATGAATAGACGTGGATGAGGGTATTTAAATGTGGGATTGCTTTCCCTTCACATTTGTGGATTTTCTGCTGGCCCGCTGGCGTCACCCGCAACCTAAACACATGTTGCGAGGTCAACTGGTGACTGTAGTGTGGTTTTCAGTGTGTGTCCCGGTTATACACACTGGGATTGACTTCTAAAAGGAATGCTCATTAAAAGTAGCAAAAATACTGTGAGACTGAAGAACTCAGTGCAACGTGTTGGGATGCAAAGTGATGCAGACCCAGTAAAAGCTGATAACACCCACAAACGAGGAAGAAGCTGAAGGAAAAGGTTGTCCTTCAATTTCAATCTCCCACCTTGCTTCCCACCTCGTTTCCCACCTCGTCCACATTTTAAGGAGCTCTTGTCAAATAAAATGACACAGGACTGAACAGAGTTATCTAAATGCACCAGAGATTAGAGGAATTCCTGCCGCTGTTTTTGACTCCTTTTATACATTTACTGAGGTCTTATTCTACGAATGAGTGAAGTGAAGAAGAGAAGCGAAACGGTTTCTGTTTCTCAGCGTGAGAGCTGATAAGTTTATCTCTTATTTTCCCGTTGATTTCAGACGCAGCAGAATCATTATCAGTGAAACAGTGAGCAGGTTTCATTCGTCAGCTGACTGACAAATTTATAGCTTATTTGAAATCTTAACATTTTTATCTCCCGGCCAGATGAAGCTACTACATCTAGTTCGATTGAATGCTCAGTAAACATCCTCAAACAACGGCGATATGGAGAGTGGAGAATACCTTGAAGTCATAATTTCCTCACGGATGTGTGTTGACTCATTGGAAACCACCGAGGTTCTCCAGAATCTGAAAGCTCTGTGTCGATTGTGGCACAGAGGAAAAATAAATACAGAACACTTTCATTTTCAGACATTGTGTTTCAGCCTTTTCACTTTCATTTCATTTCCCTCTGAAGCTGCTTCATTTGTCTCAAGCTCTGTGACTGAGAGAAGCTCAAGTTAAGAGAATAAATGTGGAAAAAACTAATAAATAGTTGTCACTCTTGCTGAATTTTGGCTTAAACTGCAAGAAAGCACAGCTGGTAAACTGTTCTTATGGTTCATTTAATGAACTGCTCAAGACAGACCAGTCCAGTCTGAAGTCCAGGGTGCAGGTTAAATGGGTGTGTCTCAGTCCTCTTTATGTCTTTAGTATGACTTAATGGGATCATGTGAATTTTTATGGTTATTTACAGGCACGTGTTTAGCAGAATCATAATACTGAAAATGCATATTTACTAAGCAGTAGTGAAAGTGACAGCTGAAGTTCAGCAGTGAGGGCAATCCTGGCGTAATAAATCATTTCTGTCTAGCAGGATTGGAATGAAGGCATTGTGAAGTGAGCCGTTGCTGTAATAACTTTCAGTTTCACTAGTAACGTACTTGGAGATGATTATTTTAAATACACAGACAGTTTGTTGTTGATGCTTCAGCATTAGCCATAGTCTTTTTTTGTTCTCTAGTCAAGTGATGCTTAATGCAGCTGATATGATCGCTGTTTCTTCTGAAGTAATTCAGATTGTGAAAAAATTATGACATGAACAAATATGAAATCTAAGCGTGTGCATGTGTGTTGTGTGTACACAAATTGTGAAAAACATGGTATGTTAGTTTGCAAAGATATGCCTAACCTTAATTCAGAAAAGTCCCATTGTTGCATCACATCAGCATCAATACTAAAATAGATGGTGAAATATTGATATAGCATACTACTACTAGTAATAAAATAATCATAAATATTGTAAGATACTAATAATACTAAAGAGAAAGGGAAAACATATATTACATGTTGTTCTCTAATTTGTGCATATTTATATGATTAATAACAATATAACCAACTATACAAACAAAGATGTTGAGAATTTACAGTGAATATAGACATGTATTTATATATTTGCAATGCACATATACAGCCTTACACAAGAGATGTACATTGTGTGTAAATGTGGATAGTAGAGACATGTGAAAGCTCTCTGGTGTCCCTGTAATGTACTGTCGAGTGCATGTGATGAATAAAACATGATTTTATATAAAACATTTTACAGTGTTGTAATGGCACTGCTGCCTCGTGAGTTAATTATCAGCTTTGGAAAGAAACAAACATGGATGCTGCTGAAAGTATTTTAATAACCACGTAGATAATACACCTGAGAAGAAAAAAAAACTTCAATCCTTCCTCAAATGAGTTCATGTGGACACGCAGCAGTACAAAAAAACACAGCACAATAGATTAAGATCTGGTTTTCGGAGTTGAATAGCACAGCAGATGTCTTTCTTTAGAAAAACAAGGTACCACTAATGTTCCAGATCACACCTCATTTTTTTGAACAGACACACCCAGGAGTGCTTGAATGCATATTTTCTTTCAAAGCAACAGAGCAGCAGATGTGAAAATGATGGTATGGTTTTAATAAAGATATTTCCTGCACAGTGTGCTGCAGCGTTTGAAGACGGTCAGTGCTGTCTTCTGCATTTATATGTTTTTTTTTTAAAATATCTTTTACATTTCTGGACAGGCATTCGGGGTTGCAGAGCAGGAGCTGGGAATCCCTGCGCTGCTGGATGCAGAAGACATGGTGGCTCTTCGGGTTCCCGACCGACTCAGTATCCTGACATATGTCTCTCAATACTACAACTACTTCCACGGGCGATCGCCGAGTGAGTGCTCCAGTCTTTCACTGTGTCCCTCTTTGCTTTCGACCGTCACCTCATCTGTGCCTCTGTGTTCTCGTCTGCTCTCAGTCGGTGGGATGGCAGGTATAAAACGTCCTGCTGACGGTTCCACCGATGAGCCGTCGGGGAAGAAGAACCAGCCGGTGACGTCCAGGGTGTTCCCCTCCTCTAAACCTGCCCGAGAGAACAGCCCTCCTCCGTCTTCCAACATCACCAGGCCTGCTCCTTCACCAAGGCAAACCAGGAATTCAGCACAGGTCAGCTTTTCTTCAGGACTGATCAAAGCGACATTCTGGAGACGTCGTGATCTTAGAGTCCTTCATGTTGTCTTGAAATGTTCCATCCGGTATTGATAAAGACGCCCTCACACCTTCTGTCGTCCCATTTTCAGAACGTTCCAGCTGAGAAGTCCCATCAGGTTGGCACCCTGAGTAACAAATGTGTGTCATGCAACCAGCATGTTCACCTGGTGCAACGACAGCTCGTGGACGGAAAGCTTTACCACAGGCACTGTGCAAAGTAAGGATCAGTCGGCTTGAATCTTAGGCTACCTTTCTTCATCTATTGAGCATTTTCCTCAGTACTCATCTGCGTTGGCTTTTCTGTCTTTCAGGTCGTTGACGTCCACTCTTTCGCCTCTTCGGGATTTACCCACCAACACTCAGACTTCTAGATTCAGTCCTCTAACAGGGTCCAGTAAGCCCAACACCAACACTCCTGCTCAGACGTCTTCTCAGCTTGGCCCGTCATGGCTGAGAGACAAACCAACCGACTCTCGTGCTTCGTCGTCTCCGTCTCCTTCCCGAACCGAAACCAGTTTGTCTTTGACAGCTAAAGAAAGCCTGTCAGACAAACCCCGCACCACCAATAATGTCGCCAGGCCTTTTACTTCCCCCTCCTCTCCCCGACCTGCATCAGGTCTCTCTTCCACTGTTAGGGAAAGTCCGGTGGACAAACCTCACTCTACTCCAGGCGTTTCCAGTCGTTTTACCTCTTCAGGGATTGTTTCTGCTGCTAAAGAAAGCTTGACGGACAAATCTGGCACCAGCGGCTCCAGCCCTTTCAACTCTTCGTCTTCATACCAGCCTGCATCAGGTACGTCTTCCCATGCCAAAGAAACTTCTTCCAGTGTCTCCAGCACATTTTCTACTTTGTCTGATTCCAATGAATACAGAATGGGTAAGTCTTACACTACTCCCGATGTCTCCAGCACTTTGACATCCTCATCTTCTGCCTGGTCTACATCAGGGCTTTCTTCTGCTGCTCAGGAAAGCCCAACAGTCAAATCTTCTTACACTTCTGAAGAAGCTTCGACAGGCACATCTCAGTTTACAAAAGAAAGTTTAACAGATAAATGTTCATTCACGTCTTCATCTACCGAATGGCATCCATCAGGGCTTAGTTCCACTTCTGCTCAAAGTCCTCAAGACGAATCTCTCATTGCTACAAATCTTACAGATACATCTCGTACCACTACCAGTATCTCCAGCACTTTTACAACATCATCAGGGCTTCCTTCCACTTCTGTGGAAAGTCGACAAGACAAATCTGTCACAACTACAAATCTTGCGGACAAAACCTACACCACTCCCACGGTCTCCAGCACTTTGACATCTTCATTTTCCGAAAGTCATGAATCAGAGCTTCCTTCAGCTGCCGTAAGAAGTTCAAGGGACAAATCTTTTATTGCAGCAACTCATACAGCTAACAGTGTCTCGAGCACGTTTTCCTCCCAGCCAGAACTTTCTTCCTTTTCGAAAGAAAGCTCAACAGATAAAACTCATGACACAAATGAAGACCTAAATGAATCCGTCAACACTTTCAGAACCAAGGAAGGTTCAGTGGACCAACATCTCACCACTCAGAGCATGTTCAACCCTTTTCTGTCTCTGTTGTCTACCCAGCATGCATCGGGTGTTTCTTCCACTATTGCTGAAAGTCCACAAGACAAATCTCTGATCACTTCAAATCATACAACCGAATCTCACACCACTCCCAGTGTCTCCAGCACTTTCATGTCTTCATCTTCTGACCAGCATGCATCACTTCTTCTTTCTACTATCAATGAAAGTTCAAGGGCTAAATCTTGGACTAATGCTGAAACACCAACTGACAAATCTTATACAACTAACAATCCCACCTCTCTCATTCATTCCTTCCAGCCAGAGCTTTCTTCCACTACTAAGGAAAGCTCAACAGACGAAATTCACAATACAAAGGAAGAAATCAGTGAATCCCGCACCACTTTCACAGACAAGGAAGGTTTAATGGACCAACATCTCACCAGTCAGAGCATGTTCAACCCTTTTCCGTCTCTATTGTCTTCCCAGCATGCATCGGGTGTTTCTTCCACTACTGTTGAAAGTACACAAGACAAATCTCTGATCACTTCAAATCTTAGAAGCGAATCTCACACCACTCCCAGTGTCTCCAGCACTTTCACATCTCCATCTTCTGACCAGCATGCACCATTTCTTCCTTCCACTGTCGAGGAAGGTTCAAGGGATAAATCTTGGACTGTTGCAGAAAGGTCAAAAGGCAGAACTTATGACACAAATAAAGACACAGATGAAACCCGCACCACTTTCTCAACCGAGGAAAGTTTAGCGGACCAACATCTCACCACTCAGAGCGTCGTCAGCCCTTTTCTGTCTCTGTTGTCTACCCAGCATGCATCGGGTGTTTCTTTCACTACTGCTGAAGGTCCACAAGACAAATCTCTGATCACTACAAATCTTAGAAGCGAATCTCCCAACAGTTCCAGTGTCTCCAGCACTTTCACATCTTCATCTTCTGACCAGCATGCATCAGGTCTTTCTTTCACTATCGAAGAAAGTTCAAGGGATCAATCTTGGACTATTGCTGAAAGTTCAACTGACAAATCTTATGCAACTAACAATCCCACCTCTCTCATTCCTTCTTCCCAGCCAGAGCTTTCTGTTACTACACAGGAAAACTCAACAGAGAAAACTCATAACACAAACCAGGACTTAGATGAAACCCGCACCACTTTCTCAACTGAGGAAAGTATTTTGGACCAACAACACACCACTCGAAGCATCTTCAGCCCTTTGCTGTCTCTGCTGTCTTCCCAGCATGCATCGGGTGTTTCTTCCTCTACTGCTGAAAGGCTAGTAGACAAATCTCTCATGACTTCCACTAAGGAAGAAACTTTAGAAAGCACATCTTGCACTGCTACCCTTACTGAGAAAGGTTCAGCCGACACATTTAATACCACTCCTGATATCTCCAGCGCGTTCACCTCCTCATCTTCCTCTCGTCACGCATCAGGACTTTATTCCATTATTCAAGAAAGCTCAATAGAAAGAACCCCTGATGGAAACACAGACAAATCTCGTTCCACTTTCACAACTGAGGAAGGTTTAATGGACCAACATCGCGTCAGTCAAAGCATCTTCAGCCCTTTTCTGTCTCTGTTGTCTTCCCAGCATGCATCAGATGTTTCTTCCACTGCTGCTGAAAGTCTGCCAGATGAATCTCTCATGTCTTCATATCCTACAAACACATTTGACACCACTCCCACTGACTCCAGCACTTTCACATCGTCATTCTTCGACCAGAATGCATCAGGGCCTCATTCCGCTGCCGACGAAGGCTCAGCAGACAAATCTCAAGTGTACAAAGAAAGTTTAACATACAGATGTCATCCAATCAGCAGCACCGTCATATCTTCTTCCCAGCCAGATCACTCTCCCACTACTGATGAAAGCTCAACAGACAAAGACATGGATGAATCTCACACCACATTCACAACCAAGGAAAGCTTAGTGGACCAACACCACATCGCATCAAGCATCTTTAACCCTTTTCTGTCTCTGTTGTCTTCCCAACATGCAGCAAGTCTTTCTCCCACTGTTGATGAGAATTCAATTGACATATCTCACATTACTTCTAATATAAAAGAAGAATTAAAGGATACATCTCACTCCACTGTCACAACTACAGGAGGTTTAGCAGACAGATCTCGAACTACAACAGAAGGTTCAAAAGAAGAATATCATGTTGCATCAACAGAAGAGGGACCAACAGAAGATTCTCACATTCCTAAAGAAAGAGTGACAGACATATTTTGGACAAATAAAGACAGGTCGCAAACCCCTAAAGAAGACTCCTGGATCACTAACGAGAGCTCAAGTGTAAAATCTCACATTATTTCCAATGTAGGAGATAGTCCAGCAGACAGAGCAGGGTCTCTTTCTACTACTCAGGAAAGTCCATCTGACACAGCTCACATTGCTTCCACAGAAGAACATCCAGCAGACAAATCTCGATCTACTACAGAAACTTCAATAGAGAAATGTCAGGCTACTGAAGACGATTTCACAGAAAAGTCCCAAATTGCTTCCACTGCTAAAGAAGGTTCAAATCACAAAGCGGGCACTAATGAAGAAAGTTCTAAAGAAATATCTCACATTGCCTCAACAAAAGAAGACACAGCTCGGATCGCTAATGGCAGATCAACACCCTCTACAGAAAACTCAATAGACGAATCCCAAATCATGAATGAAAGTCCAACTGAAAGATTTCTCTTGACTATGAAAGAAGGTTCAAAACAAAGTCCTCCAAACACATCTCACATTTCTTCTGTAAAAGAAGGTTCAACTGACAAATCTCACATTACCTCAACAAAAGACGGTCCAGCTGACAAATATCTCAGTCCTGAAGAAAACTCAACATACAAAGCCTGGATTACTAAAGAAACCATAAAATCTAAATCTCACAATACTTCCACTAACAAAGAAGATTCAAAACCAAATCCAACAAACAAATCTCACATTACCCCAGCAAAAGATGTTCCAACAGAGAAATCTGACAATCCCGAAGAGAGCTCAACATACAAAGCCTGGATTACTAATTACACCCTAAAATCTAAATCTCACAATACTTCCACTAATGAAGAAGGTTCAAAACAAAGTCCGCCCAACACATCTCACAATTCATCTATAGAAGAAGGTTCAACAGACAAATCTGAAATTACCTCTACAAAAGATGGTTCAGCAGACAAATCTCACAGTCTTGAAGAAAGCTCAACATACAAAGCCTGGATTACTAAAGAAACTCTAAAATCAAAATCTCACAGTACTTCCACTAATGAAGAAGGTTCAAAACAAAGTCCACCAAATACATCTTACATTTCTTCTGTAGAAGAAGGTTCAACAGACAAATCTCACATTTCCTCAACAAAAGATGGTGCAACAGAGGTATCTGACAATCCTGAAGAAAACTCGACATACAAAGCCTGGATTACTAAAGAAACCCTAAAATCAAAATCTCACAATACTTCCTCTAACGAAGAAAGTTCAAAACAAAGTCCTCCAAACACATCTCACATTTCTTCTACAAAAGATGGTCCAGCAGGCAAATCTGACAATTCTGAAGAAAGCTCAATATACAAAGCCTGGATTACTCAAGAAACTCTAAAATCTAAATCTCACAATACTTCCACTAATGAAGACGGTTCAAAGCCATGTCCACCAAACACATCTCACATTTCTTCTTTAAAAGAAGGTTCAACAGACAAATCTCACATTACCTCAACAAAAGACGGTCCAGCAGACAATTATCTCAGTCCTGAAGAAAACTCAACATACAAAGCCTGGATTACTAAAGAAACCATAAAATCTAAATCTCACAATACTTCCACTGACAAAGAAGATTCTAAACCAAATCCAACAAACACATCTCACATTACCCCAGCAAAAGATGTTCCAACAGAGAAATCTGACAATCCCGAAGAAAGCTCAACATACAAAGCCTGGATTACTAATGAAACCCTAAAATCCAAATCTCACAATACTTCCACTAATGAAGAAGGTTCAAAACAAAGTCCGCCCAACACATCTCACACTTCATCTATAGAAGAAGGTTCAACAGACAAATCTGACATTAATTCTACAAAAGATGGTCCAGCAGACAAATCTGACAATTCTGAAGAAAGCTCAATATACAAAGCCTGGATTGCTCAAGAAACTCTAAAATCTAAATCTCACAATACTTCCACTAATGAAGAAGGTTCAAAGCCATGTCCACCAAACACATCTTACATTTCTTCCGTAAAAGAAGGTTCAACAGACAAATCTCAAATTTCCTCAACAAAAGATGGCCCAGCAGACAAATATCTCAGTCCTGAAGAAAACTCAACATACAAAGCCTGGATTACTAATGAAACCCTAAAATCAAAATCTCACAGTACTTCCACCAACAAAGAAGATTCAAAACAAAGTCCTCCAAACAAATCTCACGTTTCTTCTAACAAAGATCAAACAGAGAAATCTAGGACTGCAAAGCAAAGTTCAACAGACAAATCTCATATGACCTCAACAGACAAATCTCAAACTGAAGAAAGCTCAGCCTACAAAGCCTGGATTACGAAAGAAACCCTAAAATCAAAATCTCACAGTATTTCCACAAAGAAAGAAGGTTCAGCAGACAAATCCTCTGTGACTCACAGCATCTCCGGCACAGTCACATCCACATCTTCTCCCCATCCTGCATCAGAGCATTCATCCAGAGCCAAGGATGTGAAAGAAAGTTCAACAGACAAATCTCAGAGTACAGAGAAAAAGTCACCCGACAAGCCTCGGATCAGTTCCACTGCTGAAGAAAAATCTCATACTCCTAAAGAGAGCTCAACAGACAAAATCCAAGCTACTAAAGAAGGTTCAACAGATATATCTCACATTAATTCCACTACTAGCAAAAGGTCAACAGATGCAGCTCACCCTACTTCGACTCCGAAAGAAAGTCCAGCAAACAAGCCTCTCATTAGTTCCACTGCCGATGAAGGTGCAACAGACAAGCCTCAGATTACTTCCACTAGTCAAGAAAGTCCAGCAGACAGGTCTCATTCCACCCACAGTGTCTCTGGCAGCAACACATCCTCATCTTCTACACAAACTACACAAGGGCTTCCATTCACTGCCAAGGAAATGTCAGAGAAGTCTGGCATTACTTCCACAAAGGAAGGTCAAACAGATGAAGCTCAAATGGTTGAAGAAAGTTCCTCAGTCAAAAGCCCCACTGCTGCTGAAGAGTTAGCAGACGCCTCCCACAATGCTTCCACTGCAAAACACCATTCGACGGCTGTATCTCAGACTGCTAGAGAAAGTCCAACAGAGAAATCTCAGATTACCTCAGCCACTAATAAAGGTTCAACAGATGCGTCTCACATTACTTCCACCACTGAAGAAGCTTCAACAGATGAATCTCAGGATGTTAAAGGAGTTAGAACAGACGAATCTCCCATACCTTCTGCTGCTGAAGAAGGATTGTCAGGCACATACATTACCTCCAGCCCTGTAGGAAGTTCAACAGACAATTCTCCCAATACCTCAAACATGAAAGCAGGTTCAACAGATACATCTCAAGCTACTTCCTCAACTAAAGAACTTCCAACAGACAAATCTGGCATTGCTTCTACAGCTCAAGAAGGTTCAGTAGACATGTCTCAGGTTTCCTCTTCTATCAATGAAGGTTCATCCGATCAGTCCCCTACCGATCCTGCCATCTCAAGCTCTTTCTCTTCTTTGTCTCCTTCTCGGCCTGCATCAGGTCTCTCTTCTACTGCTAAGGAAAGACTGACGGACAAACCCAACACAATCCAAGGCGTCTCCAGCGTTTTTACCTCTTCGTCTCCATCCAGACTAACGTCGAGTCTCTCCACAGTCACTACCACGTCTGGCGGCACCAGGCCGACTCCTGCTCCTCGTACCTCCACTATCGCAGAAAAGACGCATCAGTCCAAACTCAAGTTCTTCGAATCTGACAACTCCGCCAAAGACGAAGAGAAGAAGACCACGACCAGCAGCTTGGACATAAATGTTGGTCGGGGTGGTAAGAAAGAAGAGGCCAAAGCTGGTCAGGCTGTCACTGTGGTTGTAAATGTTGGTGGTATCGGAGGTAAAGTGACGAATGAGAGCTCTGACAAGCCACAACATCAAGCTAAAGCGTCTGGAGCGGGGGAGAAGGTTGCTGCCAAACAGGACGGCAATCAGGCGAACAAGACAAAATCTTCAGCAGCAGCTTTCATCTCCCAGAAACTGGCCGAGGAGAGCGCCAACAACAGCAAGCCGTCGTTCACAACTGTGGCTCTGAAGAACACTGACAAGTAAGTGATCATGACATTACACTTATCTTTCTTCAAGATCTGGTGAGAAATCGGATTTATTACAGTTTCATTGCTTCTCTTCAGACCTGCATCTCAAACTGAGACACCAAAGAAGCCGACGGAGGGCGTCAGAGGACGGGTGAAGCTAAAAGTCGACCCATCCATTCTGGCCGACCTGCATCCCCCGGGCGACCCCTCGAGAACTTCCCCGAGCCCCTCCGGCCGAGGCGAACCGAGAGCCAGGACCCCAGAGAGAGGAGGAACAAAGTGTGCAGGTACATCTCCCAACACCTCCGGTTCAGCTCACACTGGTGGTATGTTGGTTCAATTTCTTAAGGAGGATTCTGTCGGTAAACGTCAGCAGAGGTGATGTTTTTTTTTTTCTGTCTGAGAAAATGCTGGAATTCTTAAACTGAACATTTAGCTGCCACTGTAATAAAGATTTAAAAGTTCCAGTCAGTTCTGGTAATGATTGCACTGTAAAGAGATGAAAACATTGCAGAATTAAAAAGAGAGAAAGAACAATCATGAGAGAATCGTGGCTAAAGACACTAAACTTCTTTTTCCTTTTTTTTGGCAATTTCCCTTTAAACACAAATACTACAAGGGCAGGCGCTCTGCCCACGCTTCACCTGTCTCCCTTTCTGTGAATGGATGATGGCCTGTGCGTATGGCGCTTTATGCCTGTGCATTCATTTCGAAACAAACTCTGGGAACATAAACTTGCAAATAAATCTTGATTTCTGTTCATCAAACCACACTGGATCTGTGAAGTAAAAAAAAAAGATAATCATGTTTCAGTGCTTTATTACATCCACGTCTGGAAATAAAAGTCACTTTTTTATAGTGCTGGTTGACAGTTTGCACCATAAAAGCAATCTGGAAGTGGCGCGACGTCTCGTATCGGCGCAGTGAACTCTGGCTTCAGGTTTCCCGGGTTTGTCTTCCTCTGTGTTTTGTTCACGTGGCTTCACGCTCCCGTTCCTTACGTCTCCGCCCGTCACCTGATTCTCTCAATCATTCTGGTTTTTGTTGGCTTTGTTCGCAGCGCTTTGTTTCTAAACCATGAAGATTTGCCTGTTTGGTCGTCATGACCTCTAGGCTGAATTATTCAGAAGCGGTGGACACTCCCCCTTTTTAAAGTCATGATCCGTCAGATTTCGTTTTGCAAAGTAACGTCATTGACTTTTAAGTCTTAGTGTGTTTAATTTGACAAATAATTTTGCAAATGAAATGTTAAGTTTAGTCGGATTGCGTGTGTGAAAGCAAATTTTTAGATGTTACAAACTTTTCAGAGCTGTCAGTCTTTAAAAACACAGAAATCTTGTTCAGATTAGTTCTTTTGTGGTACTTTTATTATTATTTTTTTTAATACTGTTCATCTGTTTTTCTCACCCTGATTTGAAGTTATTGCTGAAGTTTATTGTCAATAGTTCATTTTGCAATGAAACCACATATATTCAATTCATCTGAAGAATTTTCATTATTTTTCAGTATTATTCTTTTATTATTGCTGTTATCTGTTATTTTAGCTCAGAGACATGAAAGACATAAAAATCAAGGATAAGGTACTTTAAAATATTACAATATTTCATAAAATCTGATGTTTTTCCTAATTTGTTTTACCAAAGACCATTATTATAACATTTAAATTTTAAAGAAATTTACTTTACTTTTGACTTCAGCGATGTAGAAATAACTGCAGAAACAATAAACCTTTCAGATTGTTGCATAGCAGGCAATCTTTCACAGCGAGTCCACTCTCGCAGTTTGTGGTAACAAGTGTGAATTTTAAATAAGAAAACGGTTGAATTGTTTATCTACTAAAATATAATTAAAGTTTTTAACACGTCACCTTCGCCGCTGCCTTTCACTGCAGGTGATAAATGAGTTTCGAGATACGCTTTTCAGTAAGTTCATCATGAATAAATTGGAATAAAATAATTTGAATTATTACTTTCACGATCAACTTTACTAGTTTACCACAATGTCTGATTTCTGATAGAAACAGTGGTCTGTGTGTTATCTCCCTTTTTTTGCATAAATGCTGCATAATATTATTCATTGCGGGAAAGAAAAGGTTTAAGACTCTGTAACTGCGGAACAAACCAGTGAAGTTTAATGTGTTTCTTCAGCAGAAAAGGCGTCGCCTGCCGACTGGAGGTCGATGCTCAAACCCGTCTCCAAAGAAACCAAGTGAGGCTTGTTTCATTCTCTGACGTCGCTCCTGTTCTGCTGAGTCCCGTCCCGTGCTGGCTCTGGTTCCTGGCCACAGAGCGGCGACGGCGGGGGGCGCAGTGTGTGTGTGTGTGTGTGGGCTCTGAGTGTACCGACATCACGGAGCTCTTTTTTTTCCTCCTGATGCCCATCCATCCATCCATACGTCCCTCCGTCCGTCCGTCCCATGATGCCGTCCTTCATCCGTCTCTCCAATCGCTGCTCCCACAGGAAGTCTGGACCTGCTGCTCCTCCAAATGGCCCCGGCCGTCGCTCTGGGGCCGGAGCCGCTCGCTCTCTGTCCGTCCGCCACACGGCTGAGCGGAGTCCTCCGCGGTGCAGCATATGCTCCCTGCTCCGAGCTCATCGCCCCCCCCCTCTCGCTCTCATGAATCAAAACTAAAAGATGAATCTCCGGTAATCAGACTGTCTCTGGTTTTCCCTCCTCAGACCTGCCGATGCTCCACAGTCGTCTCCTCAGCCTCCGCCTCGCGGGGCTGGAAGGAGCTCGCTCGTCGGGCCGTCGGCCTCCTCTCAGCTCCCCGGTCCGAGCATCTCTGTCACGCCACCGCAGCCCAACAGTAAGGATGAAACACCCCCACCCCAAACTTCAGCATGGAAACCGTGTCAACAACCCGATCGCTTCAGTTCAAGTTTATTATTTTTCCTCTGTTGTCCGTGGAGAATCCCAACAATCAGAAAGTGAAATTTGTTGCATAAGTTCTTTTGAACTTTTCAAGGTAAAGTAAGATAAAGACACGGGGAAGCAAAACATGCTTTTATACG
Organism: Salarias fasciatus; assembly: GCF_902148845.1. Lineage (NCBI taxonomy): Eukaryota > Metazoa > Chordata > Actinopteri > Blenniiformes > Blenniidae > Salarias > Salarias fasciatus. Next base: position 3,767,324 of record NC_043750.1, read on the forward strand.
TCTCTCCCACAAATATTCTCACTCTGAATGAACTTTTCATAGTTTCCAGTGACTCAAGTCTTGTTTTTCCTGCATTTATTTTCTCCTTTTTTGTTCTTCAGGTTTTCAGAATGGCCAGAAAGACAAAACTGCAAATGGCACCAAGACGGAGTCGAAGGTTTCTAAGGTATTTCAACAAGTTTCACCGTAGATTTACTGCATGTTTTTCCCTCAGAACACTCTGAGGTCCTCTGGAGCTGCTCTGCTCCACATACCACACATCAAACACGCAAACTATTTAGTTTTTCTGCTTTCTTGGCTTGAAACAAACTGATAAGAGGAACATTTTTCAGTTTTAACCTTTTATGAGCCACATATGATCACTTCCAGATTATTCTTTGCTGCCTTAAAACTAAAATTTTTTGTTTTAGCAGTTAGAATTTGCATTAAAAAAATACATTTTTTGTACCATGGGGTGATTATAATGAATTTTAACACATCTAAATGAAAATTTTATCCTATTTAAAGATTGTGCATTGTAAGATATAATGCATTATTTGGTCAATTGGTTTCCGTTGTTTTTTTTCCATCTATTTAAATTAAGGACATTTAATTGTTTCAAATGTACAAAATTAGGTTTTGATATATTCCTTAACACCACCTGACTCTTATTACATGTACAAATTTGAATACAGAGTATCAGAATTTTAAACATTTGATAACCTCATTACAGACAGACAGATTTTGAAGATTCTGGTTCAGATGGACAAATAATTTTCCACACTGGCAACTGTCACTGTGCACAGACAGACTGAGATACAGACAGACGGCTCTAAATACTCATCCATAAATAGCTTTTGCTACAATAATGAGAGACAGAATATTAGAAAATGAAGACTTTGGGGCCATAGTCTTCATTTCCTAATATTTTGTCTCTTATAAGGGCTTGAAGTTATGATTTAAATAAATTTGAATGCCCTTTATTATTGAAAATTAGCATATTTTTATTTTTATTTTTTGTTATTTTAGTGTTATGTGAAGAACTTGGTGCCCTCTGAAAAGAGATTCTTCTTGTTCTGATTCTTAAAATGACCAGTAGTAGCAGCAGGTGGTGTAGCTCGTGATCTCTCACTAGGTGGCAGTAATGAGTCACTGTCGAAAAAAATTAAAGAAAAATATCAATTTATGAACTTAGTTAAGTCACTGTTAGAGCAAGAAAAAAATGCAATAAAGGTAAGACCTCAGTGATGGGCTGTTTATTTATTCTTTCTTCTTATTGAGCTGTTTGGACCTTCTCTGTGTTTCGTTTTGACTCTCGTGTGTCGACCTGCAGATGAAGCCGGACTTCATCCCCAAAGACGAGATCCTGAAGGAGCTGCAGCAGATCGAGGACAATCTGAACGAGCTGGAGAAGAGAGGAGTGGACCTGGAGATGAAGCTGCGCAGCAGCGAGGGCGGTGAGGGCAACACACACACACAAACACACACACACACACACAGAGGGTACTCACGTCCTGTAGCCTGTACCAGCCTCCTCCTCAGCAGTGTCAAATAAAGGCAGAGCGAGAGGAGGGGGGTGTGATATGGGGGGGATTAACTGTTTGTGTTTGTGTGTGTGTGTGTGTGTGTGTGTGTGTGTGTGTGTGTGTGTGTGTTTGTCAGAGGGTGACGATGACTCTCTCACGGATGAGCTCATGGTCGAGTGGTTCAACTTGATCAGGAACAAGCAGGTGGCCATGCGCCGGGAGTCTGAGCTGGTCTACATGTGAGTACGCACGCACACACACACACACACACACACACACACACACACACACACACACACACACACACACACACACACACACACACACACACACACACACACTTAGCAGAGGGGCGTGCCACTATTCAGCGATCAGCCAAACAGACTTGTGTCCAGAAGGCTGACAGTTTGAATTCCCAGTGTCCTCCCTGCTCCCTCCTCCCTCCTCCCTCCTCCGTCCCACCGAGGACCGTCCTGGAACACGCCGGCTCGGCCCCCCCGCCGACCCGGTCCGGCCCGGTCCGGCCCCCCCCTGCCGGCCGCCGGGCCCCCACACAAGTGTGAAGCGGGCAGCTGCTTCAACCTCACACACAGCTCTAATTGCTCATGAGGATGTAAACATTTCTACATCACACTATAAACAGTATTTAATCAGACACGAGTGAGCCGTCTCCCCCGTCTCCCCCTGTCTCCACTGTCTCCCCCCCGTCTCCCCCTGTCTCCACTGTCTCCCCCCCGTCTCCCCCGTCTCCCCCCGTCTCCCCCCGTCTCCACTGTCTCCCCCCGTCTCCCCCGTCTCCCCCCGTCTCCACTGTCTCCCCCGTCTCCCCCCATCTCCACCATCTCCCCCTTTTTAAACTGTTGGTTTCTCAGCATATTGTTGATTTCGAGCACATAAACCAGGCATATTAATTATAAAATATGAAGTCCATGCATGCTGATGTGAATTTCAGACATGCCATTGCTCTTATCCATTAGACGAACTGCCTTATTTCCCAGAAGTCCTTGTGGCAGACGTGCAGGTTCCCAATGTAACTCCGCTCTTAAAGTACAGAAAAGTTGACACTTGAGAATTTGTAATTTTTTTTGTGATTTCAGCAGTTATTCCAAGACGTCTTTCCACTTTTTCAGATTATTTGGTTAATTTAGCATTTTATAATTTGTTGTCTTCATCAATTTCAGTTGTTTAAAGCTTTGATCATCACTTTTTCTTTTAGTTTTCCATCTTCATAAATCAAACCCGCTAATTTCAACTCTTCTGTTTTTTAAATGTTTTTGAAATCTTGCCTATTTCTCATTCCTAGTTTTTTATGACTTTGTTTTCCGATCGTTTTAGCTATTATACCCTTCTTGAACGATTTTAACCATTTTAAAGACGCCTCCAGTCGATTACTTGCAGGATTCACACACCTTCACACCCGTTAACCAAACAGGCGTCTTTGGACCGTGTGAGAAGGCCAGGGGACAGAGAGAACAGAAAAAAGCCATCAACACAGGGAGAACATGCAAACATCACACAGAAAGACTAAAGTTAAAACCAGTCTCCTCACTGTGAGGCAGCAGTGTGAACCACTACACATCTGTACACCCAACCATGAACATTTCTGATGTCAAATTATGAAAATAGAATAATTTTTTGTGTAATCCGTAATTCATAACAGACGAATAAGAAGTACAGTTGGATGTGAGGTGTCTGCTGTAGCATAGAACGGTTGAATATCAGGCAACAGTTTGTATTTTCTTGTTTTTCTGTATTTTTAATATATCAAATCCAAACATAAAAAGAAAATATTTGATGCTTTGTATGTCAGTGGCTGAATTCAGAAATAGTATAATTATAATTTATGATCAACACTCACAATTTGCATATTGCAGCAACAATGAGCTGTGATGAATTATGTTTCCACGAACTGTGTTTATGCTCTGGATAACATATTTATATATATCAGATGGAGCCAAACGCACATTATTTTATGGTATCAGGTCGGTATAAAATGTAAGAATGAAATGAAATCAAGGCATCTGTCAGTTCAGGCTGCAAAACACACTCTTGATTGCAAAAAAAAAAAAATTAACAAACATCATGCTGGTGAAGATTTGACCCAAGAAGAGAAAGAACTCTCTTACTTTGGAGGTTGAAAGCACAAAATCCATCATGTCATACAGGAAGCTGTTATCAGCTGGAAACTGCAGACAGGCTGTGAAGAGTGTGTGTGTGTGTGTGTGTGTGTGTGTGTGTTCAGTGGAAGGACTCAGGAACTGGAGGAGGAGCAGCCGACCGTGGAGCAGGAGCTCCGGAGGCTGATGGAGAAACCGGGTGAGGCCTGCAGACCAGCAGAACCAGGACCAGTCAGAAACACACTCGTCAAGACTCACCTGCGTGTGTGTGTGTGTGTGCGTGCGTGTGTGTTGTGTGTGTGCAGAACATTTGAAAACGGCGTGGGACAAAAGGAGGGAGGAGCAGCTGATGGCCAAGCTGGTGGAGATCGTCAACGACAGGAACGCCATCGTGGAAGGTCTGGACGAGGACCGGATCAGGTGTGTGAGGCCCTCGGCTGCGGTTCGATGGTTTGAAAATCCTCGTCTTGCTCAACGGCTTCCAGTCGAGTCACCAGCTGTCAAACAGTTTCCTCTTTCTGAACGGATTCTCCTCCGTCCAGAACGTCAGGACTTCCTGTTTGGATGTTTATCTGCACCAAGAATGTCGTCCCGTCAGTCAGTGGGTCAATCCCATCATGCTTTGCTCTGTGACGTCGAGCGTGACGCACTCTTAAACTGATTCAGCGACTGTTTCACAACCGGACTCAGCAGCTATATAGCCCATAACTCAGAACTAATTCACTTCAAAACTAACTAAAGTACAAAGTATCAGAGTAACTAACTCAGTAACTAACTGATGCAGTCATTCACAAACGCTGGAATAACTATCTCATTAAGTAACTCACTCAATAACACACATATTTTAATTCACTCTGAAATTATTGTTTAAGATTAAATTAAATTGTTCCAACTAATGTATGAATGTAAACGAGGGCTGAAGTAACACTGAAGCTGAGATAAATTAAACTTCACGCTACTAAAATGAATAAAACTAACACTAAATGAAGGTCGAAGTACTTTTATAGGTGATTTAGAAAATAGATAAAATCAGTGTTGAAGCTAAAATATGTAAGGAAACTTTAATCAGTGTTGAAACTTTAGTTCTTAACTTGAGTTTTTATGATGAAGTGATTTCAATTTGGGGCGAAAGAAAAAAAACAATTTGACTGTAGTTTGACAAAACCTCGTTTTCCATTCCGGTTTGAAGAGGAGGTTCCTGCACAACAAGGCTCTGAAACCCAGAAATCACTCTTTCCCTCCAACATTAATCTCCGTTATGTGAATCAGAGCTTCTCACGTTTCACACTTTACGCTCTCACTGGTGAAAACTGACAATCTGTGTGTGTGTTTGTTTTTCTCAGGGAGGGAGAGGAAGACGAGCAGCTCGACAAGATGATGAGGACTTTCAGTGAGTGTCTTCATCCTGTGAGCGATGGCCTCGACTTGGAGAGACGTGTGTGTGTGTGTGTGTGTGTTTTACTGTGTTTGCATCGCGTCTGATCTAATGAACATTAATGGAAAAAGCACCAAACACAAGCGCTCTTTCAGTCGGCGGCGTTCCTATTAGACAAATGGATAATCTGACCCGGGCCTCATTTGCATATTCATGACGGCGACAGAAAGCGGCGCCGAAACTGGAGAGATTCACGGAACTCCGCTGAAAGGTCACGGTGTCGCAGCCAGTCAGCGCCGTCCGTGGGCTTAAACACTATCCGTTTCAATTTGGGCGCGCTCGTGAAGTTTGGCGCTCGGCTCGCGCTGTGGGTGTTTGTTGTTTCACAAACAGGACGGAGGATGCGGCCCGTCGCCTTGTTTACACCGACAAAACAAATCAAATCCATCCCAAAATGTCACGCTGGATGTTTTCATCGGGCCTGATCCCTCAGACTCTGCTCAGCTTCCGCCGATCGTCTCTCGCTTGTAAACATGTTGATCTCACATATCGGTGGAAAAACGTTTATTACTGACGAGCGATGCATGAAACCATTATGACTCAGGATGTTTAAAGCAGGAAGTGAGTTCCAGCTGTCTCCAGAACTCAGAATTCAAAGTTACTGTAGAAAATAAATAACTGGGTTTGTTTTTTTTTTTTTTAATAGTGGCTGCCATTCCTAAATTGTCCACTAGGGGGAAAACGCAGCAGAACTAAAGCAGAGTTGTCAAGTTTATTATAGTTTTAAGGCGCTTGTTTTTAAAATGTTTTTTTTTTTTTTTTTGCATTTCCACAATTTGTGATCAATATGTTTAGATTTTTATACATAATTTCTAATTATTAGTTTCTATTTCATAAGTTTTTAATACAATCCAGAGAAAGTCGCTTGTTTTCATTGCAGAATCTGTCACCCCTGAGCAGACAGGGGTTCACATGACTTTTTTTTGTAAATTTTAGACATTTTATCTTGTGTTTTTATTAAATAATCATGAAATATGAAGACATGAAGTGATCATTGTGGAGTGGCCAATATTTCTAATTTACAATGAAAAAAAACATGTTGAGTATAAACTAACTCGGCAGCAGGTCTCCTGGTTAAAACGGTTCAATCGGTTTTCAGCTGGAGGTTTCAGAGCCACCGTTCTTCAGTTTTGTTCACATCTTTAACATAATCAGAGCAGGATCGAACCCCAGGCTGTTGGTTACATCTCCTGTGGCCCCGCCTCCTCAGATCGTCTCTGACTTTCAGTGAACAGAGGAACTTTTCAGCTGGCTTTCCCCGCTGCGGACGGTAGTGACGGTCATCAGGAAGTAGATCCTTCAGTCTGTGCACATTTAAAGAAGCGAAACAGATCTGAAGCTTCAGGACTTTGTTCTCTCTCTCTCTCTCTCTCTCTCCCTCTGTCCCTGTCTGTCTCTGTCTCAGGCATTAAGAAAGACAAACCAGCGAAGAAGAAGTCTCCGATGTCCAAACTGTTCAGCTGGGGAGGCAAGAAGGAGGGATGATGCTCCGCCGAGCTCGCCGCCGCCGCCGCCTCCTCTGATGTTTGTGCTGCTTAACGTCACTGTGCTCAGGCTGTGATTCACGGGATAACACAGGGAGGGGCCAGCCACTGTGTGTGTGTGTGTGTGTGTGTGCGTGTGTGCACGTGCAGTCTGTCATCTTCAGCACGTCACCGGAGAGACGCCCTTCCCTCCGTCCGCACCGCGTCACTCAAGATCTGACGGTACTCCTGACTGCTGTGACACACACACACACACACACACACACACACACACACACACACACACACACACACAGGATGTTGAGGGGTGAATGACTCACCAGCCGTGATGTGATTGGGTTCAGTGCTCCAGTTGTTAGTTTTAATCCCCTTCTAGTCTTAAGCTGTCTACTTAATGCACACGCACACACACACACACACACACACACACACACACACACACACACACACACACACACACACACGCTGGCAGCCTCCTGACTGGTGCAGCTCATTGATCTGCTGTTGCAGGCTGTGTACAGTAACACTGCTGCTAATGGGAGCGAGGGCAGCAGACTCATTACCGGGGTCGCGCGGCCTACAAACCACCGGCGACCGGACCGTGTCGCCGCCGCTCCGCTCGCCGCCGTCTGACCTCGCCGGGCTCGTCGTACGTTTCTCTACAGAGCCGCTCCAGCATGGATTTTTGCTGGAGCGGTTTTCAGACGCTCGTCTGGGACGGTGGCGTTGTTACAGCGAGTTGATCTTCGGTGAAGATTTTCCAGAGATTGATTATTAGAACATAAGATGCAGTTTCTTCACTTTCTAAGTGTTAAAATAACAGAAACATTTTCCACAATGTGCATTCAGTAAGATTTTATCCATTTTTTTTGACTCTCCAGCCTTTTTTCTTTTAAAGATTTTGAAAGTTACAGTCTGTTTACGCCAACTGGTGTTTTTTTTTTTTTTTTTTTAATGAGTTTTTGTGGCTGATCCGAGCAAATGGATCCATCAGCTGCTGTGACTTATAACTGTAAATATTCGGTGCACTTTCGTGAACGTTAGAAATGGTCCACATTGGATCTGTTACTGCGTGTCGGCTCAGTGCTTTATTATGATGTGTAAATCAGCCGAAGAAGCACTGAAACTTCCAAGATTGTATATTTGTGAATATTCTCAAATGTTCGGGTGACTTACAAAGTGGAAAAGGATTTTAAATAAGTTAATGTAGTAAATGTGCTTTGGTTTGAAATAATAAAAAAAATAACATCTCTCATCAGTGGAAGAGTTTTCTGTTGTGGCTCAGTGGGTAGGCGGGTCGTTTTTCAGTGGAAGTGATGCAGGTTTGATTCCCCATCTCCAGTCCTCACACATGTCAAACAAAATGAAAATAACGTTACTTTGCAAGAGACTTTTAAAGCTACACACAAACTACAAAATAAAAATTTAGGAAATGGAAAAACTGTGTTAAAAAAAAAAAAAAAGCTCAGGAAATACAGAGAGTTTACCTTTTTCAAAGATATTTCTAGGTAATTGTCCTCAGGATTGTTCTAATGATGTGCTGCACATTGGTATAATGGTGTGAACTCTGTAAAAAGCAAGAGAAACTGTGCTTTAAAGCCTTTCTCTGCAGTTTGCTGATTCTCCCGCAAACATTTCATCAGATTCTTGAATGAATCTGTATTTTCGAGGGATCTTAGTATGACTTGAATCTAATAGAATAAAAACACAGACTGTATTCATAATGACACTCTTAACAGCATTTTCCTAGTTTAATTTCATTTTGCAGCTTCGGATTTGTTTTTTTTTTTTGTCAATGAAACCATCAGAGCAGTAGTGTTAAAGCTGTAGTGTCTCCACGTGGCCACTAGGAGGCAGCATGAGTCTTTTCATGTGACGAGCGTTTCTCAGTGAAGAACGTTGGAAAATCCATCAATCATTTAGTTTAAGCGGTTTATTTGCTCCTAATTTATTCTTTTGCACATGTGCTATTGAATTAAATTTAAATTTTTCATTTTTTTTTCTTTTCTCACTCCAGGAAGTTCGAACAAGTTCGTCACCTCACATGTCCACGCTTGTTTTCCATTATTACCACAGAACGTGTTTTTTTTTTTTTTTTTTCATTTATTTTGATCATATATGAAAAACCTTCAGGCCCCACGCCCTGCTGTCCAGCCTAGAATCATACAACACATGTACGAAAAAATAAAATGTGGCCACAATGTGCATCTCCTTTCTAAATGTACTTCTATTAAAATATTCAAATAAAATCTCAAACTGATGAAGCATGTTTTTTTAAGCTGTTCTGAAGTACAAACGTTTATTTCCATGAAATGTTATAAAACAAGGGAGAAAAGTCCACTTTCTTTTTTTTTATGTGCAAATGTAAACCATCACATAAAACTACTCACTTTATTATAAAACTGTTTTTTTTTTTTTTTAAATATCTAATCTCAGATGCATTCAGCTCATGGAAAAAGACAAAAAAACATCAGCACTGGTTTGACCTGTATTTATTCAGTTTTTTTACGGCCTGATTTTTTTCCTGCAGAGGTGGAAATCTTCAAAACTGACCTCAAGTACAACTACTTCATAGTTGTATACTCAGTATTTTATATAGAGTATAGTGAGAAAAAAAAAACCAGGTAAAAGGACAAAATATACAGTGCATCAATCACTTTTTGATCAGTAGATGTTTGATTTAATTCACTTCAGTATAAAACCCATAAATTAGTTACATTTGAAATTAATCAACAATAAACTTTTTAAAAAAATGAATCACAGGGTCCATAAATCATAGATAAGAATTATAATTATTTTTTCCCATAAAAAAAGAATCCAGACCTCCTGCGATTTCCAGCTGTAGTTTGATTAATATTCAAAATTGTGTGCACTTAAAAGTTAAATATGAGTAAGAGTGCATAATTTAAGAAAACTAAAGCATCTTAAGTCAGTACTTTCTAACAGAAATGTGAATGTTTGTGTTTATTTTCTCCTTTTGTAGTTGTATGTGTGGCTCCTAGTTATTTGCATTGCATTTTGAGTCGAATAAAAGCCATCCTGTTTCACCTTCAGATATTAAAAACACAATTTTCCATCACATTAATGAAGCGACTGCACAGATTAGCACCGGAAACCGAGCAGTTGGAGTCATTTTACCTGTAAGAGCTGCGGGTGAAGCGGAGGGGGGAAAGCCTGCATGCAAAAACAAGCTGCCGTGCACACAGAAACTAAGCTTTTAAACACAGGAACAATTTCTCTGCTACAGTTCAAATATCCAATTACACGAGTGAAGAGAGGAAGGAGAAAACATTACAATAAAAGCAGAAAAGAGCAGGGAAATTGACTTTCAGCTTCCCCTTGTTGTTTTTCAAAACTGTATTTTAGTGTGAAAACACAAAAAAAAAGTGTGTAATCTCCCCCTGTGTAAAGGCAACATCTGTTCCTGTTGTTATGTGTGGAAATGTTTGTTGATTCCTCCCTCAAAGCGTGATAAAATGTTCCATCAGCGAGCCTCCGTGTGTCTGAATCAATCACGTCTCTGCTTAACTTTGGAACATGTTTATCTTCCAAGGGGTGAAAATGCGCCTTAAAGTGGAGGCGCCGTCGTAATGTGGGAGACCGACTTTGAAGAGGTTCATTTCCATAGCGCAGTGGGCCGCCACGTATTATTCACACAGACTTATGAACACCTTAGTGGCTTTTCGGGTTTCTGTTCCAACGTAATGAAATCGAGCCGTCCCTCGTATCTGTTTAATCCAGGTTAACGTTGTATAATCGCCACATCAGCAGTTGGTGTTGTTGTTTTCTCAGGCCTTCGCGGCCTTCTTCCTCACTCTTTTAAGTTTTAAAAGGAAGCCGTGTTCACAATTTGACGCATCTGTTTTCTTCACTGCCCCTCAGAAACATTTATCTTCTCTCATTTGACGCTGCCTTCCATCAAAATCTTATTTTTATCCATCATTTCTGTTTAACTTATATTTCTTCTGGGATTATTTCCACCTTTGAAAACCACTTTACACACTCTGGACTTAGAAACATTGTGAATTATTTTAAAGTTGTCTTTTTGTCTATTCATTAGCTCCTTTTAGGTCGCATATTTAAAGTTGCATTATGCATCATGCCTCTGTTGTACATAGGGTGGCGCTGTTGAGCTTCTTTCGCTCCACTTTCCCTCTCGTCTTGCTCGCTGAGATTTGCCTCCTCATCTTGCGGTGGTCTGATGAGACAGTGGCGTAACGCTTTTACCGAAAACACCACGATATGTCGTCTTCACACATTTCCTTCCCCTGCTGACAGCCACTCAATACACCATCTTGTGGTGAGAACTGGTATTACAAGACTGAATATTCTGAGTCGAGCTGTAAAAATTGTCTTTCAAATGCTTATTTACTGTTGTTACACCGAGGTGTAGTAGAAGGTTGCTGCAAAAATGCAATTTTAGCATCTCAATAAACATTCTAATCAATTTCTGAACGAAAAGATGTATTATAAGCAGATCATTGAGAGGCTCAGTGCATTCAAAAATAAGTTTGTGACAGAAAAGAAACTATTATTTTCATTGCTTTATTAGACAGATTGTGCTTATGTTCAAAACACAACATGTTAACATTTGCAGTAAACTTTCCAAACTCCATTCACCACGTCATAATCACTTTTAACCATTGTACATTTTTAAGCAATCCATCGTTTGCTTCAAATATTATAGCCAACTGCACACTGAACATCATTAATTCCTCTTCATATTGCATTGCCATACACGTTTTGAAAACGTACTTACTGTACTTTTCAGACAAACAGCGCATCTGTCTCTTTAACTACAAGCTTCTTAAATATCCCAGTGTTTAGTATCGTAGTTGTTGTATTCTGTGCTGGGATTGTTTGAAGGCTGAACTGTGTACAAAATGTAAATTATGGATCCCAGGGTAGTTATACATTTGTTTCTTCCTCTGAGCTGCTGTGAAATAACCTGCTACATTTCTTTTATAGTATCAGCAGCGTGTCTTCCTCGGTGTGTTATGATGGATTTCACAAAGTTTTTATAAACCAGTGAAAGGTCATAAAGCGGACCACATGAGGAAGTTTATAGTGCTGTAATCTCATTCTGGAGCTGCTTTATTGAAAAGGGAGAAATCCATGTGTAGATATGCAGACAGCGCCTGGATGCATTTCTTTGTGTTCACACGCAGCAGGACAACACGCTCCGCTCGGGCAAAGCAGGGAGGGAAAGGTGCAAAGTGATGACAGATTTCAGCATGGAGGAGGAGATTGGAGGGAATCCATGGCAAAGTGATTTTCGATACCGCCAAACTGCAGCTGTCTGATTTGCTTTTGTTGTTTCGGCTTGTGATCCTCCTGACAAAGAGCGCCGTTTCACTATGAACGCGTCTTTGTGGCGGCGACGCTGGAAAAGCGATCGCAGTACAGGGACCCCTCCAAGAACCTCTGGATGTCGCCCGTGGAAACCCTTTACATGTGGCCTCTGCTAGAGCAAACACGCACACACACACACACACACACACACACACACACACACACACACACACACACACACACACACACACACACACGCACACACACACTGAAAACATACACACTGAGGTGGTGGTGGTGACAGGCGGGAAAATCATTTCAGGATTTTGGTTCAGGTCTTTGTGTTTCTCCAAGTATCTGTGACAACTCAGCAGGGTAATGATCAGTGTGTGTGTGTGTGTGTGTGTGTGTGTGTGGTAATAGTGTGTGCTAACATTAGCTCCTCCATGGATGGATACTTGTGTTTTTAAGCTAATGTGAAAGACAGAGAGGATATGTGCTCAATGAATCACAAACATCATCTATCAGGGTGAAGATCTCCACAGTCATTTCCTAGATTTTTAAAAGTTCACTTATAGGGTGCGCAGGGGTCAAGCCGCTCCTGGCTGCAGCAGGTCATGCATGTGGCATGAAAACAGATGACCTGCTTGAGTGACCTCCGTAAAAACAAGTAGCAGACAAATGCTACTGCGATGACAACGGTACTGTTTGTTTTTCACTTTTAAAGCTTGAATAGAGGCAGTGACAATACTTATATTTGTTTCTAATAGTTCTTATTTGTTATTTATAGCTTTCATCCACAACAGTAAACTAATATTAACTGAATTTATTTTTATTCCTTGACAATACATTTGAGTTAATATAACTGAAAACCACATTCTCATTTTTCTTACATTTATTATCTGATCTGGCTTTTATTAGGAGTTCATTAAAAAAAACTGATTGGTGGATCAGAATGCAATACTTGACCGCTATTGGTGCAGGAAGGTTCACGTCCCGCCTCCCTCAGGTCAGCTAGTGGGCGTGGCCTCCTCGCGCTGGTCAACCTAACATTAGCTAATTGATGCTGAGTTTCCTCGAATAAATTACTTGATACTGCAATAAATATAACAGCAAACTACTCGGACATGAGTTGAAGCTACTGGCGAAGCTGCCCTGAGATCCTCATCTCCTCAATGTGAAGATTTTATCTTTAATTTGTGAGTAACTTTGTTAATATTTAGCTGCAGTTTACTTCCGGGTCACGCCTCTCAGCTGCGGTGATTAACTTTGTATATAATAATATCTATGTAATATTTGTATTTATATATAAGAGAAGCGTGGGTCTGTTGGTTATTTATACACTTTTCAGTGAATATATTTAAATAGTAATATTTAAATAGAGTAAAGTTTCTTTTGTGAACTTTTCATCTTTAAATTATGTTAATTTAAAAAATTGTTGCTGCTCATGCAGAAATATTTTATACAGAGTTCAAAAGAGGTTAAAAGTTATTTATAACAATTAAAACTATTTTAACAATTGAAATGCACATTTCAAAGCTGTTAAAACATTTGAAATAGAATTTCCCTACTATAAATTGTATGTGAACACAGGCTGGAGTTTTGGATTCCCTTTGAGTTCCTGGTCCTGGGTTGGATTTGAATTCTCTCCCTGAAGGAAGAAGTGGTGATTGATCCACGTCGAACCTCTTCGGCCCTCTGAATCCACCCTGCATTATGAGGTAGGACTGAGACCTTCAGACTTCAGAAACAGAGGGAACAAACTGCTTCTTTCCTTCAGTTAAAATCATTCAGTTTCATCTTTTTCATCAAAGTTTTGCTTGGAAAATACTTTTCACTTGTGACTAGGTTAATTGCTGGCTTACAGTGTAATTCATTGGTGTTCATATTTTCGTTAATACAAGTTATTGTTTTTATAATTTGTGCCTGTGTCCCTCATGTAATCAATCAGTACATTCTCCACAAACCTTTATCAGAGTCTGTTTCAACATGTGTGTTACTCTCCCACAACATAAAAGCACATTCTGCTCTTGTCTCTTCATCATTTGTGTGAGCTGGTGTAGCGAGAAGCACTCTTGATTCAGTGTTGTTTGTTTGAATCCAGATTCTTTGGGCTTTTCTGCATGTTGCATTTGAAGTGTACATAAATTAAAGACTCTCCAGGTCGTCTGGTTTCCTCTCACAGCTGAAAACCTACTTCCGAGGTTAATTAATGACTCTGAATTTCCTGCTGGTGTGAGTGAGTGCCTCTGGTTCTTCTTTCTTTAGTGTATTTAGGTTAGTCGTTAAGAACTAGTACTTCTTCACAGTGACGGTCTAGCAGAGGGTCCTTTGAAGGAGGGAGGAGGAGTTAGTGATACACAACACAAAGTTAAGATTGTCAGATTATTTCTGCTGAGTGGGAGGCTTCAGCCTGACCTCGAGGTGAATCCGCCCAGTTGTCATGTTTTCTTCTAGGTTATCCCAGCTTGTGGATGCATTGCACGAATTTACACAAACTGAGTTAATTCAAAGACAGGTGTGTAATAATGGGTGGTTTGCAGAGGAGCGCAGTGATGTTTTCTAAAAGAGCATCCAGCTTGTTTGGAGCTGTCTTACAGGCTGATCTGTTTACAGTTTCACCATAAACACACAAGGGAAGGATTATCGTGTTGACTTAGGCGAGTCTGGAAGAGAAGCGGATTCTGTTTACAAAGTTTAGCTTTGACTTTACACTGAATTACTGAGACGCTTTGAGAAAGACCGACTCCTGTCATGCAACATACGCACGTACTGATCAGTGCTCCTGAAACTAGAATGAATTATGATGGGCTGGAGAATCATTCAGGGTTTTTCCTGCTTTTAGTAGCAGTAGTAGTAGTGGTAATAGTTCCGTAGTATGGAAAAGATAAAAAAAATCAACGCTGTATGAATACAAACTTGCTGTTTTAATTTTTTTTCCTGCTTCTATAGCCTGAAGCAACATTATTCATTATAGAAGGAACTAATTCTGACCACAGTCACTAACAGCTGTTCATATAAGAAGTGTGTCTGAGTGCACCCGTTCATTCATATATTGTTCTAGTGCTTCGGGGGCCTCTGGTAACCAGTTCAGCTGGAGCTGGTGTTCACGTAAGCAGTGAAAACCTTGTCGTTTTAGAGAAAGGGGAGCCGTGGATGTGTTTTTGTTGTTTTAAAGACTTCAGTAAAAACCGTGTTCATTTATCTGAAACTGTAAGTACAGACACAGAAATCGGCTGAGTGGGAGTGTCCTGCTTAAGGAGCGTTTCCAGACAACAACAGAGTCCACGCAGTGTTTCTAATGTGGTCAGTGACCCTGAATCCTTCAGCCTGTATGAACAGTTGTGACAAATTTGTCGAGATTCCTTGAAAAGACTTTCTCAGATGATGCATGTCATCAAGAAATGCTGGGTATTCATTAAATCAAGCTGAATGACCCCCAGCTATCATTGAACTGTAGTTTTAACAGAGATGTAAGATGATCTTGTTCACAGTCTCTCGCTGACTTCTCTCATGACGGAAACCCGGCTTTACAACAAACTTTCACATGACGTCTTGTGGCTCATTTAAGAAATTGGCACGAGCACCATTTGAGCTTTAAGGTGGAAAAATGATCAAATTCTGTCATTTATTCAGTATTTATGTTTTATTCATATACCAACAGAAAACATTTGGATCATGTTATAATTTTAATGCTCCGGTGCAGTGTAGATCAATTTGGACCATATTTAGCAACTCAACGAAGAGCAATAACACTATAAAGAGGCCAAATTTAAGTAATTAAATAGATAATAAAATAACATATGTGTGTAGTTTGTGATTTTAGAATGTAAATTGTACAGTTTTATTAAGACTGAACACAAAAAAAACAATAAAAAATTAAATAAAGATATAAATTCCTTTCATCTGTAGCTGGTTGTGGATCAGTAATTTTTTAACATATTAACTGAAATTACTCTGTAATGTTGTATTACTAAATGCCTTGTGTTGATTTTACCTTGCAGTATCAGTCACAATTTGGCATCTTGTGGGAAAGATTCCATTTTTGCATCCCTACAGTGACCCTGATGTAAGTCCTACTTGTGGCCAGATGTTTTCCTTTAACAGCAGTGAAGCTCGTGTGCAGTTTCCTCCTCGGTCCTTACTTGGCTCCCACCTGGAAGCCTTCCACACGCGCCGGCACGGCGTGGAGGCGCTCACATGCGGTTCGTATTTATTGTTAATTGAGCTGAATTGAGATCAGCGGCAGAAGCTCAAAGCAGAAAATGAGAGAGGCACTCAAGTGGCTATCAGTATCATAAAGGAACAAAAGTGAAGGAGGGGAGCGAGGCAGGACGGATGAAAGCGGATGATTTGCGGCGTTAATCCAAATTGAATTACAGCGATAACATCTCTCTTTCTTGGCCTTATTCTTAAATATTTCTTTCCATTTGGATTCAAACATCCACTTTAGACATTGTTGTTGTTGCTCTAGTACCTACACACACACACACACACACACACACACACACACACACACACACACACTCACTCACACACACTTGGTCTTTGTTGGAGAGTGGAACTGCTTCGTGTCACTCGCTGCGAATTCCTCTAAAATCACAAAGCTACTAATGAACAAACAGCAATCAGAAGGTATTTATTAGACTCTCTTTCCACTCATTCTCTCTCTCCCACTCTCTGTTAATAGTGTAAATTAGCATATAAATGAGAGATAGCACGTGATAGGATCCACCCTGCTTCAATCGGTCTATTGGGACTTATGATTATCTCGTTCTCCTCGTTTTCCTCCCTTCTCTCCTTATTACTCTTTTTTCCTGTCTGTCTGTCTGTCTGGTTTTCTGTCTCACCTCTCTACTCACAGCCATTCAATTTAATTTGAGTTTGTTTTTTGTTTTTTTCTCCATCATCTTTTTATTTCTAATCCAGGACTTCTTTTGATTTGATTAACCAGTGCAGTTAAAGTCACTCATTCGCTCTGTTTGTAATTATTTGTTTACCTGGCTGTGCGTTCGGCCTGCCTCTGTGTGCGGTTAGTTTAAGCGCACTTAATTGCTCCTGACTAATTAGCAGATGAGTCGAGGCATTTGGGAGATAGAGTACACACACACACACACACACGCACACACACTTCTCGCGCCTCCTGGTTTGTGTCCTAAGTGTTCGTCTTCCCTCCGCTGGCTCGGTGTCTCCAGATATTTGAGGCTTGGCGGTACACAGCAGGAGGTGTTAATGATGTGAGGGCTCTGTGTTCTCTGCTGGGAGTGATCTGTTGTGTGTTAGCTGCTGTCTGTCACCACACGGACAGAAAAACATCTTCATAGTTCATACGTGTGTGTATGTGTGTGTGTGTGTGCTTGTGAGTGACTGTCTGCTTTTCCACTTTTCAGTTGCTCTGCATATTAAAAATCATGAATCTCCCGCCCACCCTCTCTCTCTCTCTCTCTCTGCCAAACAACACTAAAACAACTTTATGTGTGTGTCTGTTCATTTTTAGTTATGAGGGCTTCGCTCTTACAATTCAGATTGGTGGGCTGTGTTTACAGTACGCTGGGTGTGACAGAGACGGGAAGAAACCTAATTAACCTTCGTTTACTGCCTTTCGGGACGCCTTCCTCTGTTGGATGTTCCAGAATTACACAACGTCGTTGACCTGATGGCTACAGATACCGCTTCTCTGCGCCTTAACGTTTAGCTTTCAGACGGAATGGAGCTGGCGATATGTGACTGATCGCTCTTAAACGGGCGGTGCCTTTTGTTTTATTAACGCTTAATTAATCTTTGGCAGAACGGATACAGTAATTATTGCAGTTAAAAATCCTCTTGACGATATCGGCTAAATGACATCGGCTCATTAAATCTTAATTTTGAAGGAGTTCTCACAGCATTACAGTAGAAAACGTATTCTTGTCTGGATTTTTCAGTCAAAAAAAAATCCCAATTTCTGTGTCATCTGAACAACTTTCTCTTGTGGGATTGCTGCAGTGGATGGAGTGATCTGCCTAGATGCCCTTTCTGATGCCACCTGAGCAGCTTTGAGTGGAGATAGTGCAATTCGAAACAGCGAACTTTAAGTTACAAGCCGGCTCAAAATGACATTTGGGATTATTCGGCTGTATCACATGTAGCAGAATGGTGTTGGCAGGTTCTCACTGTGGAGAGGCATATAGCTGCCCCGACAGGACCAATAACAAACTGTAGCTTCGCCACTGAATGACTCTCTGCTGTCTGTTTTTAGTTAATATTTACAGTTTCGAGGTCTTCCTGTTTAATTCAAACAGCACATTTCCACCATTTCCATGAGGAATCAACAACGTTACAGCAGGTTCATCAAAGCCGCCAGTCTTCTCTAACACTGATCAGCTGGAGATTTATTGACCACAGCAGCAGACCTCTGCACACAACCTTCTTCGGATCTTCAGACACTGTGTAAATATGTACACTTGAAAAACACGTGAAATGCAGCTTGTGGAAGTCAACAGACACCAGATTTTCCAAATTAAAAGTCAGACTTGCATTAACAAAGATCAAACTGCACCATTAAGTACCATCTGGGACCACCAGATGTCACTGTATGACAGCAGAATGCTGCTACAGGACCACAGAAAAAGCTCCATTAACCAAATCTAAGGCGACTAATGGTTTATTGAAAGCACAAGAAACAAATGCACAAGTAATTTCTGAACATCGCTAGCGTTATTTTGGTTGTGTGTGTAAAATCAACTTGATTTATTCATCAGCGTGATCTATTTTTTTCTTTTATTGATGAGTTAATACTGTAGTGATCTTATAACTTCTACCACGATAAGTGTGACTTATTCCTCCTGCATGTTAGTGGCAATTTCCTTTGTGTTTGATATTTTTACAAAGCATTTAGATGAACTGATGAACAACCTAAGGTGCTACAACTTCCCAAAACTCCTGATTCATTCATCAGTTTATCAATATTCTACACTCACATTATCAGCTCAAGGGTTGACGATCTAGATTAGACCCTAACTGACACTGGATGAAAGATCACCAATCCACCACGAGTGGTTAAACACAGAATCACCCTCAGATACACTCGACTGCTTGGTTTAGGCACCATTTCCATGGCGTTTCAGGAAGTTTTCATGTTTACATGGCAACGTTATTGAAATGGCAGAAATGCTCAAAATGATGTAGTTTAGCATGGCAGGCCAGGAGTTGGTGCTGTTGGCTGTCTTTGTCATGAAGCTTCACACAGAGAACAGCACAGGGACAGATGACGAAGCTGAAATGCTACTACGGGTGACCGCCAACCACAAAACTACCAAGTTCCAGGAGAAAATGGACTCGTGACACTCGGGAGACAGACGTTGTCCATTTACTCACGCCCATCTGCTTTTTACCCACCTTTGCAGGGTAAATTCTGGTAGATCTTCAACTTTTTGGTCAGTCCAACTCAGCTACGCACAGTACGGTTCTCTCTTCTTTCACGAGTCAGTCTTTTTTAGGAACTGCTCTTGTGGGTCCAGGACTTGGCTGGAACACACTCAGGGATGATGCGTCTCTCACCAGGTCCATTACTTTCTAATATTTGGTGCTCTGTTGTGCTGACTTTTCCTACACAAATACCCAGCGCTGGAGATAGCTGATGCACACACCAGAGTAAACATCTGAGTCGACTTAATTACTGCCTTGTGAAGTAATTTTTCCAGTGACGGAGAAACGGGGCAAAGCCAAGTGCAACACGCTTCGGTACGGCGGCTTTAACCAGGAGGCATGATTGATCGTGCCGGGGGAACACTGGCACCTCTGTCTCAGCAAACTCTCAGGTCTTTATGACCGTCTTTAAAAAATATTTTTTGTTGCAGCAGCCTGGTGACGGTTCGTCTGTGCACACACACACACACACACACACACACTCACACACACTCATACACACAGGACGGACAGCGGCGATGAGGCTGTGTGATGGCGCACTGAGTGAATTAAAGTGAATCACGGCATGTTAGACAGTTGTCTGTTGGCTTCTCTTCTGCAGGGAGGAAAAAAAAAAAAAAAATTGCGAGACCCACACATACACACTCACATAGACACACACCGAACCTATAAGATCCGACACCCTTTCAGATATCCGCATTAGACCCTCTAATCTGATTCCTGGCTATCGCCTTGCAAATCTAATCATGACACACCACTCATATTCAATATCACCAAACCTCCAGCCTTTTAGTTTGGCCTCTCAAACCACCGTGTAAAAGCTTCATCATGGGCCTCGCTGATGAAATTAGCCCCTATTATCCCCGCTCTCTCTTTCTCTTCTTCTCGACAACTCTCACTCCCCCCATTCTGTCTTACTTGAAGGAGTGTGCAGATTTAATTTGGAGCAGGACTCATGAGCCACTTAGCGCAATCTCTCTCTGTGTGCAAGGATTGATTGATTAGGCCTTATCTTGTTATCTGGGTCTGTGGTCGTTTGATAGGCCTGTTTGTTCTCTCACTAGTCTCTCAGCCTTTCTATCTGTATCCCTTTTCCCTTTATGTAATTTCATGCCTCTGTCTTCTGTTTAGTGTGTGTGTGTGTGTGTGTGTGTGCGTGTGTGTGTGAGTTGGCCTCCAGCTTCTTCGTCTACTTTCCCCACATTGTAGGAATCGGGCTCCGATAAGGACGGATCGTCTTTCAAGATCTGAATTAGGAAATTATGCGTTTTAGCCGCCGCTCTCCTCCCCCTCTGCCAGCGGACGATCTGCTGATATTGTTTCTCAGAATCTGCTTCTTGTTTGTAAACTTTTGTTTTTCCTCCATGCTCATTCATGAAAGCGTGAACTGAAATTCCTCGCCATCACTGGCTCCGTTTTAATGAAAGTCTGATGCTTTTAAAAAATCAGGGGTGTGAAACTCATACAGCCCAGTCTCCTCTTGAGTGGACCGTATTGGTAAAGTAATCCCATAGTAATCTTTAACTTTAAACTTGAAACTTTTTCTTTGTTTTGGCGCTGGTTATCCTGCGAGATGAAAACGTCTGTTTTCACAAAAACCAAATAATTACTACTGAAAAACACTGCAGTCTAAACATGGAGCCAGTTTTAATGAAAACTTCTGGTAGAAAATAAAGTGTATTGTACTTGTTTTTAATGCTAGCTTGCTAAAAATCAATGCTTTCTTTGAAATTTTTACAGTTTTCTTGATATCTTGCTGGGCCGAACTGGAGCCTCTTGCAGACCGGTTTTGGCCCATGGGCCTTATTTTTGACGTCCCTGGACTAACAGATCATGTAAAGATGTTATTGAAGTAGGTTTTATATTAAGAACTTCTTATGATGTTTTCAGTGACCGTCCATATATCTATAAATCCAGCTAACTGGTACGTTGAACTGGAGTCGATCCCAGATACACAAAGACACTCACTCATTCATTTACACTCAATTAATTCGGTATTTTATCGAAGACACATATTTTGGGACTGTGAGATGAAACTGTAACACCAAAAGGAAGCACACTAGTACAGACGAAGAGCATGAAAACTCCACATAGTGAAATTACTGCTTATTATCACTGCACAGCCCCATGTTGAGCCTTAAAAATGCCTTTACATACATTTAGGACCGCATGTTACATGAATCTATGAAATAATAGGAGCATCAACAGAAACTGCTGATTTAGTTCTTCTTTTTTGTTTTTTGTTTAGTTAATCATTAAAATAACACGCAGACTCTTCTGCAGGCCGAGCCAGCTTTGTTTCAGTATCGTTTGAGAGCATCATAAACACAGGTGCTGAAATGCCACATCTCAGAGTTGGAGTAAAAATCGGATTATTCTAGAAAGCTAATGGGAACGCGCCCTCCCTCATCCGTCTTCGGAAAAAAAGTTGTTAGTACGGGTTGAAGTGTCTTTCCAGCTATGATTGGACCGCTCACCATGCAGCACAGACAGATCATAAATCCAGCTTAGCCTCGTTTTTACACACTGCGACGCATTGTCAATTCTTTTAGCGAGCGTGTACCTTCAAAGCGCCGGCGGAGAGAAAGAATAATCACCTCCAGCCATTCGTGGCATTCAAGCCGAGACATCTCCAAGCATCATGCAGTCACTGCGGGAGGCCACGCCGGCAGGCGTCCTGGAGCTGGCTCGCTCCTCCGCCGTTATTCAGACCTCCTGAATGTGTGTTTGCAGCTTTGACTTTGACTAAAGACATCACCAACTTTTCAACTTCTCAAGCGACCTGGCAACCTGAACTCCTCACACCTCCCACCTTCCTGCACTGCCTCGTCTCTGGCCTCCAGTCGCACCTCGCCCCCCCCCCCCCTTCATGGAGCCTGAGCTGCTACCCGCCCTCCCCCCTTCAGGAGTCTGGACCGCCACCTGCACCGCTCCGCCTCCATCCTGAGATAAACCCACCTCCACCCAGCTTCCAGCCTCCTGCACTTTTCCCACAGTCTGCCCCTTCCTGACTCGTAAACACACTCTTGACTACACACACACACACACACACACACACACACATAAATGGGCTCATCGACTAATGCACACACGGAGTGGAGCGGCAGGTTCTCTCTAATGACGTCCTCGGAGTATAATTAGTCTGGCCAATTAACAGCAGTAACGATGCTTGCATTCATTATGTCAAATTACACTGTGCTGACAAAGTGTCAACTCAGCTCTGCTCACCTGCTGTGTGTGTGTGTGTGTGAATGGGTGTGTGTGTGTGTGTGTGTGTGTGTGTGTGTGTTTGAAAAAAAAATGAGTTGGACATTTTTCATCTTTGGAATGATGAAGTAGGATTTAATAAACTGGCGCCACACTCTCACATAAACATGCATGCATGCATTCAATTAGCACGCTTGCAGCAGATCTGCCGTTCGGTGCCTGTTGTGGCGGCGATGCTCCGGTGGCCAGCAATACCAGCCTGTGAAACCAGTTGGATCGGTGCACGGCGTTATTAAATCAGGGATATTGATTTCCCCGTGTACGTGTGTGTGTGTGTGTGTGTGTGTGTACACGGTGTTATTAAACACTATATATTAGGACGAGTCCGACGAGGCGGTGGCGGCTGTGTGATCTGCTCAGGCTTGACAATTTTACACATTTTGCACGGTGGATGTTTTGCAGAGGGGCGTGGCCGGCACAACGCTGGACGTGGATTCATCTTAATTAGCATCTCCGGCCTCTGGAGGTAAACAACTCCTCTGGGAGCAACTGAAGCGCACAAACAGAGACGGTGGGGGAGATCGGCTGATTTGTTACTGAGTGGAAGTGGCAATAATCCACAGTGAGAGTGCTTCACTGCGAGAATGAGGGAAAATTATACCCAAACCCGCCTCCTGGTTAATTATTAATGCGATATAATTAATGCAGTTAATCAAACTGGATCCAAGCACAGCTGCTGTATGCTTTGCTGGATTGGCTGGATTAGCAATGTGTTAAGTTTTTTTTAAGATGAAACACATACATGGAAAAAGTAAAAGAACTTCTGAAGTGTATTCATGTTCAGCCACGAGGAACTTGACCATCTTCTAATGTTCTGGATCAATTCCAGCAATGTGGTTCAGTTTGTCAGAATGTGTTTTAATTCCGAGTGTGCTCTCACTGGTTTTGTTGTCCTTTAGAGTTTCATGATTAGCATTTTAACCATCAGGGCTTGCTCCTCCTGTAGGGTTTGCATGTTCTCCCTGTGCATGCATGGCTTTTCTAGAGGCTTCAGCCATTGGAGTTTAACTGGTGTGTGTGAATGTGTGTCTGTCAGCAGAGATCAACTCCAGCACCACGATGAGTTGAAAGAAATGCTATAAAATATGGATTTATGGACGCTAATCTATGAATGAGCCGCAGTACAAAGTTAGGTCTGCATGATGGATGTCCGAATCGGACAGTAAAATCTTATTCTCTGACGTTTTCAAGAATGATTACAACTAGAAGACTGGTAATGTGAATATATGTGCTGAATTACTGTTCAATACAACATTTATTAAAATGTATAGATGTGATATATTTATATCACATGCCGGGATATATGTTTAAACATAAACCTGATCCAAGCACAGGACGGGGACCTGAGCAGTCCTCTGATACGCAATTAGTTCATGAAGTGACACACACACACACACACACACACACACACACACACACACACACACACACAGAGAAAGAGAGAGAGAGAGAGCTGGCTTGCTCTCTTGATAGGCAATTAACTTACTTCAGACACCTCATCAGCAAGTGAACAAAAATCCCCCTTTAATCGGACACACACACACACATACGCACACACACACACACACACACACACACACACACACACACACACACACACATCCTGGCAGCTTTGCATATGCAGCGTTCATTGCAACATTGACATGCAGCGTTAGAGGGAGAATCTGTTCCCATTGCTCGCGCCTTAGGATTGCTAAATTTCAGACACACGCACACACACACACACACACACACACACACACACACACACACACACACACACACACACACACACACACACACACACACACATATATCTATATATGTATCTATGTATGTGTATATATGTGTGTGTATGTATGTATGTCTGCAGTCATGGCCGGATCGGGGCAGACGATTCGTCTGGAGTCCTGCTGAGTTAAGTAATCACACTCGGGTGTTTAATCACTAACGAGAACCTGATGATGCTCTTTAATTAACACAACACTAATTGAAGAGGGCTGGCGAATCACGGCTCTCAGTCCTGTCAGTTATTTGAATAATTAGAGAGCAAAGGATTGTGGGCGAGAAGCCTCCAGCTGTGATTGGTCAGAGGCAGTTAGTTTTTTTTTTCCTTAGTCTGGAGATGTATTAGAGGAAAGGACGATTGCTTAAAAAGCACCCGTGTTATCGAGGTGTTTTTGTTGAGTGTGAAGGACTAGAAACAAGGAAGTATTTACATTTCACGGTGTTGGGATTTGCTGAGACAATATTTGAGATTGTACAATGCAAAATGCAAGAAATCCACAATGTCTTTATGTTCATTACAGAAAAAGTTTGATGAAAACTGGAGAGTTCGGGTCTGTTTTGTTGCGGTGTTAAAATGAGTGAGAGAGTTCAATGTAATTAAATTCACCACGTCATGCAATATTAAAATCCACTTGGTATTTTTTGTGCAACCACACATAAAGAATGTCATGCATTTCCTGATATCACTTCTGTGTATTGATATGTGATAAAATCACATGCCACTATGTGTTAATATATTCTATATTTTAGTGGGACTTGGTTGAATGTAAATTTAAAGTCATCAAGAGGCGCCATCAGAATGATTGTTCACCATCACGTGTTTTGTGGCTTTGAATTTTAGCTGACATGAGGAATTTTACATGATACCGATTAAAAATACGAGTGGAAGTGGGTCAAATATACAGCGATCTGACAGTAACCTGGCTTGTAGGTTTCTTCAAACGTCTCAGACTAGAATTGCTGAATACCAGCGAACGTGCCGATGCCTCACTGCCTCAACGGTTTTCCATCTTCACATACAGTTGTCACGATGGTTCCTGCTCATTTCACCTCGGACTTAAGACCACTGGGAACATTTTACTCCGATTTCGAATAAAAGTTGTCATTATCGTGGTTGACCTGGCTCAAAATGAGCTCTACACATGGAAAAATGTTTAAATGACACATGAATATGAGACAATTTAACTTGTTTGGGTTAAGAAAAAGGTAGAAAATTCAGACTATGTTGACGTAAGAAAACTGTATCTTGACAATTGAATGAATTAAGGGACTGAGTAAATGAATGATACATTGTTTGATTTCACTCTCAGCGTTGAGTTGTTATCCTTCTTTCATGCTATTTTGGGGTAGAAGCTGAATGGATGGACGGCTCACCGTGTTTTATCTGCGTCTTACAGAAGTTCGAAGTGAGATCAAACTCCAGCGGACCATGCCGTACATTCAGGTCCTTTCCTGTTCAGCGCCAAGCGACAAGCTCAGAGTCTCCTCAATCCTTTGTTCGACACAGGTTTTCATGTTTCGCAGGCTCCGTGCAGAAACACAAGATTTCATAATTCGGCATGATAGCACGAGCACGAGGCCAGCCGTTTGCGTGTGAGCGGCTGATAGGATTCTGACATCTGTGAGCCGGTTTGCAGAGAAACCCCTGAAACACGGAAACTCGGTCCAATCCTGTAGAGACCGAACGTGAGGCGGGGTGGGGGGGGGCTGTTTGATCGCAGTGAGTCTTCTGAAGTGGGACGTGAAGTTTGGAGAAGTTTCACGTGTCTTAGAGGTGGAGGTGGGGGGGGAGGACGGGAGCGAGCGTGGCAACACGGAGAGAGGGATTAGTGTTTTGTTAATGAGGATTACGTAAAAAACCGGTGAAAGGCAACTAAGCTGAGCGCCACCGTCATCAAACCGATTTAGTTCCTGGCTCCTATTTAGAAGGATTACCAGACAATGTTATTGTAATTACGATTGTTCTAGCAATGAGACTGTTAAAAGCTATTCCGGTCCGTTGTTGTTTTACGGCGCGTGGCTAATATAGCAGCGGGCGCTCGCTTGTGTGATTGCTCCGGTAATCGCAGGACATGTCTGGGAGTCCTTAATTTGGCAAAAGCGTGGCGCCGATGTTATATTTGTGTCACAGGTAAAAGTCACAGCGTCAACAGTGATTCTCTCGCTATCCAAACAAGAGGAAGATTAACCTGAGAAATGTCTTCCCCGTTTCCTTCTCGGCTGCCGTCTGTTTATAGGTTCCACACGGGAACAGGACAGAGGTTTAAACAGAGGGGGGATTTCGGGAGATAATTAAGGAAGAACGGCCAGGCAAACGATTGAAGGAGGAAGGATTGGGAGCAGAGGGGATAACGGCGGAGCGGAAGCTACCTTTGTTGTGTCTCAAACAAGTGGATCAACTGAACTGCCTCTCAGAACGCCATGAATATGTATTATATCAGGTTATTCATCCGCCGCCATTGTTTCTACTCAAATTATGTCCCGGCAGAAGAATAGGGAGGGGAGACAAAGGAAAATTGGTGCAAATAAAAATGTAACAAAAACAAAAAAAGATCGGTTCTTTTTATGTCCGCGCAGGTTCTTCTATGGCATTAAAGGAATCTTCAGCGATGACTGGTTTTCATCCCTCAGAATAATGCCGTCCTTCCACGGAACGGCTCTAATTAACATCTATTTGAATAATCTGATTATTCTGCGTTCTCAAAATGTGGCGGTGAGGAAGCAGGAATATATAGCTCCAGTGTCTTTTGTCATCATTTGTTAATACGCCGACGGTGATATGAGAAATACCTCACATCAAACCTCATTTAGGCAGAAACGTATCGCAGGCTAATTACAGCACAATTTATTGCTGGATGGCTTTTTTTTCTTTTTTTTTTTTTAATTACCCGTGCGAGTGAAGACGCGGCTGAAGTTTCCACTTCTCATTCTCCACGTAAATCCTCACCGGCGGAGGCTTCAGGTCAACATTCGGTGGAGTCTTTTGTTAATTTTTAAAGAGCGGAATTACCTATTTTTTTGTTTGAATTTGACTTTTATGAAGAATAATCATAATTTAAAGAAATGAGTAATTTGCGGAACAAACAAATGTGTATTTACATTTTGAAATATTTTTTTTTAAACTGAAAATAAAGGAGAAAAAAGGAAAAAATTCAAGTGAAATTTAAGTTTAATCTGTAGTTTTTCACAAGATGACTTTTGCAGTATTGTACAACCAGCAGCTAACTGATACATTTCTCATATGCAGGAAGAACTGAAATGATCAGTTTTACTTGCAGCATTGTTGAATTAGGGAGGATGCTGCTGGAGTCCCCAAAGTAAGCATCTGCACAGGGAGAACATGCAAACTCAAGGTACTGGTCCAGGTAATGCTGTGTCTTTTTGTCGTGAGGAGACAACCATTAAACCAGTGTGATGCCTGACCTACAAACATGATCTGGATGCATTTAGAATGAGTTTACTGAGTTGCGCCCGTTGGATTTGTTGGTAAAACATTTCAGCTTTCCTTCACTGATCTCTCTCTGAAAATGGTTTTACCTTATTGGCACCAGAGTCAGACCCGTGTACCCCACTGTGAGGCAGGAGAGCTAACCACTACCCCACCGTATCACAGCCATCCAGTTGCCAGGAAAACTCGCTGCTGGCATGGTGTTTCCGTCGACCATATGTTCAGCGTTAGCGTTTGGAGGAGGCGTTCAGTGACCAACAGTCCTGACGATCGAATGGAAACGAATTAGCTGACGCAGTCTGAAGAGCGACGCTGCCAACTCTGATTCATTGAGCACGAGACTCTCAAACCTGAATCAACACGCTCTTACGCCACACGGTAGTTTTGTTCTTTTTTTGAATGGAACTAATTTTCCATTCACCATTATGTAGACTAAACTGAATTCCTTCAGAAAACATTAACGGTACTTTTACAGCGTTGTCCTGTACCAGCAGCAGCTGTCGCCTTTCTGCATCATTGTACGTTTAATATTTTCACATTAAAATGTATTTTTTATGCTTCATTCAGTTCTTAAACAGTGAGTACTAATGAAACTAAAGATTGAGTGTGTTTTCACTCATTTCTTACTGATCAGTAATTTGGCAATAAAGAAGGAAAACTGCATTTTCTGGACCATATAGTGTCATCTAGTTCTGCCAGGTTTCAGTATTTTGATATCACTCACTTCTTAATATCAGCTGAAAGGTTTGTTTTTACCAAAACGACCTCAACAGGTTTTTAACTCTTCACTCTCTGACTGGCCAAAGTGTTACGATTTGCTGTTTTTCTACACACTTTCATCTGTTACGGAACGTCGTCAAGCAAACTTGGAAAACTTCTGTGAATTTTTTTCATGAGTTATTTTCTCGCCACACTTATTTATTCACTTTATTTCAGAGTAGTCACATTGATTTTTAATGTTTCTGCTTTATGTCTGATAGTAAAAACTACCAAGAAAACCATTTAGTGGGTGCTTTACGCGCACTAATATAATTTAGATGAATGTTTAAATGAGACAGATTTAATCAAAAGAAACATGACTCAATAAGTTAAACCGTAAGTGCTTTCACAAATTGCTTTATGCATAATAAAACCCTCACGTTGTTGCCTTTAAGTGACTTGATATACTCCGTTCTGGGTAACTTCAGTGTGAGGATGTAGTGTGTGTTGTTGTGGCGGAGGCTGAGCAGATTGTCCCTGTTCCCCGGTCACACAACGAAAAAAACCCACACCGACACACACCACGCTCGCACAAACACAATAATAAAGGTAGCACTCACCTGGAGGGAACAGAGGAACAAGGGGCTAATTAGTGATGATGAGAAGTTAATTTAGTCAGACACCTCAGGTAATAGTCTCCCCCCGCCCGCCTGTCTTCACCTCCCCTCCGCCTCACCGCCTCCCCGCTCTGCATAGCGTTTCTTAACTCTCCATCCCACCAATTTTCATGTTCAGACAAGGTGTCAAATGTTCTGTTTTGTGCTTTTGTGTGTCTCCATCTTTACGTCTCTCTCTCTCTCTCTCTCTCTCTCTCTCTCTCTCTCTCTCTCTCTCTCCTCTAAACACACTTCCAAACACATCCTCGCTCCTATTCTTCAGAGATTGCAGAGGCTGCAAAGCAGGTGAGATTGTCAAGTGGACTAAGTGGGAAATTACTTTATTCTCTGGTTTGACATCGCTGAATTGCATTGAGGCGTGTGCGTGCGTGCGTGTGTGTGTGTGTGTGTGTGTGTGTGTGAGATGGAGAGATGGTTCCTGAGCTAAATGTTTGCTAGCAGGTGAGCCTGTTGTTGACAGATGGTGTTTGTGAGAGAAGCTCACTCCCTGCAGAGTCGCACCCCAGGAAAACGCTCATGCTAACGCAGACAGGCCCACTGCGCGCGCGCACACACACACACACACACACACACACACACACACACACACACACACACACACACTGTACAGCTACTCAGGCAGTGAAACACCGTCACAAGGTCTGCGAGTGGATTATAACCTGTTCTTTCGGTGTTGTTCGCAGCCAGTTCACAGCACACTCAGGTGAGACGGACCACAAAGGAAATACACAAATGGTGAAGGGAGGAAAGGATGAGCTGGCCGACAAAGATATCAAACAAACTGCTGTCACTGCCCTTTTCTTCCGTCCAAATAAAGATTTAAATAAAGATTTCCTAATAAGTTGCAGTCGTTAACTTCTATAATGTTTACAACATCCCACATTCTCGCCATGTGAAAATTAGTCAGTAGAGAGAAATTGAAGCGTCTGGCAAACGCCACTGGTTTCCTTACAAACTTTAACCTTTGTAAGTGGATGTGTGTGTGATTGAATAGTGTTTGACAATATAAAGTTGTGTATGAGATGTATTTAGACACAAAAGCTGAATTTCTGCTGAGAAGTTGATAATTAAGGAACAGATAGAAAGTATTTAATTCATTCAAGCACACATAGAAGTGGTTTGGATCCAATATCGTCCAGTCCTGATAATGGATCGTCTGACCCGTCCCTTTTTGAGGGGAGTGACGGTTGGTTCCATGATTTGAAAAAAAGATGCTTCTGCTATCAACAGAACGAAACAACTTGATTTTATTACCCTCGCATGACGTTGCATTGTGCTGGAATTTAGTTCTGGTTTGATCATCTTAAGTTTGGACACATTTACATGACGAAGTTTCAAGGGAACAAATTACGTAGTTTTGTAATACTTAAATTACTAGTGGGCGCTGTTGTTTGGTGGTGAAGGTCGCAGGAGTCATGATGCTCTGGGTCTCGCCATTGTTGCCGTTGTCCATCTCCCCGTGCGTGTGCAGAGGAAGAGTTTACTTTGTCCGTGGTGCACACGCACAGTAGCAGCATTTCAGAAAAGTTGCGTTTTCCCCTGTTCACATGGATGCAGAGTCAGGGCGAGGCTAACATTCGCTGTTATTAAGCCCAAGAGGACAGAGAGACAGCAGCTTTTTAACCGTTTTCAACTCGTAGATCAAACATTTATCGTCAAGAAAACAGACAAGGTTAAAAGTGTTTTCCGAAAGCTGCAGCCCTCCGACTCGTGGCACCATTTTCCTCTCCGGCCGGCTGACCACACATCGACTGCAGCCATTTTGTGCCGGTGAGATCAGATTAGTAGTCTGGTGGCAGCACTTCCCATCAGCAGGTCCGCTGGAGCGTGGCAACTGTAGAGGAGTCACTATTAGAGCTAATGGCAGACTAAACAGCCTTTAAGTCAGGCCTGTTGTGCGTAATGAGACTTTAAGTGTGATGACAAGAGGAGCAAGAGGAAGGAAGAGCGCCGGCTACACTGACAACCAGACGTTAAATAACCACTTACTCGCTTCTTTAGAGCTGGATGCGAGGTGATGGATGAGCGGAGCAAAAAAAAAAACAAACACACCAGAGGAGGAGAGTGAACTGCGAGGAAGCAACGCGCCGACCGGCGTCTGAGGAGGGTCAAGCTGCGGCGCAGGAGCAGGAGGAGGGACGGGACGTCTGCAGGAGGAGAGAGGCAGAGGCAGCGCGAGGAGGAGACGGGAGATACGGCGAGGGGAGGGGGGAGCCGGTGGAAGCTCCTGTAATTAGTCAGTTAATTACATCTGGATGGTGATCTGCTCGGGGGGATGGATGTTGTTTGAGCTGTGCCTGTGTGTGTGTGTGTGTGTGTGTGTGTGTGTGTCTATCCTTGGCGGCTGTGTACACTCCAGAAAGCGTTTACTGAAATGGGAGCTAATTCTCGCTGTCTGAGGCCATTACGGTATTAATTTAATTTGGGTTAGCTGTCGCTAGCTCATTAACACATCTAATTAATTCATTGACATCAGAATTAAGTTGTTTCACTGAAACTGACACCTCTCCTATAAGAGCGAGTGGGAGGAGAGGCGGCGACAGATTGAACGAGAAGCACAGATAAGGGGGAGACGGCGAGGGGAGGGCGGCCATGATAGATTGAATCACATCTACAAGAAAAATGCTATTAATAAATTTTGTCAGCTGCGGTGAGTAGTGTCAATCTGTTATATAGGAAGTAAGGAAGAGGGATGACGGGTAAGACCGAGCACAGAGGTGCAGATAATGGTCGTTAAAAAAAGGAAAAGCGCGATCGAAAGACAAGTCTTTGGTGTTTTTGTTCCATAGAAGTCATGAGAAATGCGTGTGGAGCACGGGGGGCTTTCTACACACGACTGATTTCATGATAAAATGATTAAAAAGAGAATTGTAACATGTTTTTTTAGATTTTACTAAAGCCAACGTTTCCTGGTATATGTGACAGTGCTTGCCTTTGGCTTCCACATTGGGCCACAGAATTGAGTCGCTGTTGTTGATACACAACACCAACGTGCTTCAGTGGCTTCGTTTGGCAACGCAAACCGCAAAGTGTCGACTTTTAAGCAGCTTTCAGCTGTCCTCGGAAGAGTTACATGCTACAACCAGTTGTAGATTTTCAGATGTCGGGATTCTTCTGATGAGCTACCGGTGCGGAAAGTTGTTACGGCAGCTTTTTAAATGTTAAAAATAGATATAAATAGAAAAACAGTCACATTTGAAATGTCCTGATATGTGATTGATAGAGTTTGGGTTGATTTCTGCCTGCTTTCCACCGACTTTAAGAATGTCCATGTCAGAAATTGGGCCAGGTGATTAGAGCTTAGAGAGCGGATTATTTCAGAGCAGCCTGGCAAGTGTGTGTGGAGAGAGGTGGGACACCTTTGGAAGTGGCACGCAGTGAGAACCTGGCTAGAGGTAGGGATTATTTGGATGTAACACGCAGTGGGTTTCTTGTTAGAGGGGGGCGTCGTCACAGTCTGTCTCTGCGGTAAATTTGATTAAGGCCGGCGGGAGGAGGCGGCCCAGCCGTGAACAGGTGCCCCTCACAGCTGAGCCGGGTTCAACCCTTGGTCTCGCTCCCTCTCCTTCTGACATTGTACTTCCTGCTGCCTCCCGCTCTTTGTTCCTTCTCCGTCTATCCGTGTAATCTCTCTCCATTTCCACCGCTGTCTCCCTCGCCGCCGCCGCCCCTCGGCTTCATCTGTCTCTGTTTATCTGGTAATCGGTTGTGGGAATAGAATCCTCAGCGACGCACCCGGGACCTCCACCTTGAAACGCTTCTTCAGTCCTCGGCAGCGTGACTTTCTCTGACCTTCACAGACCTCGGGAGCCGCCGCTTCCTCCTCCTGACGCTGTTTTCCCGCCCCCTCGCTCAGCACCGACCACCTGTTTGGATCAGTCCGGCCAAACACAAACGCTGGAACAAATCCTGAGCGCAAACGATTTATTTTGTTGGAAGAAAAGAACACTTCCTGTGCTTCATGTCTGATTGTTCACAGATTAATTGATTTTTATGGAATTCGGGATTCTTTTTGCATGACGTCCGGATTACAGGATTGTGAACAACAGTGTCTTTTTTCACGGCAGCAGCACGAATGCTGAAGACAAGACAGGCACTAATGTTAATTACTCAACAGATTTCCTTGTATTTTTACCAAATGTGTACATCGAGTTCACTAAACAAACACATCCCCTTCTCATCATCCTCGATTACCTCCCATCAAGTACGTGAATAGATAATTTCAATTGTGAGAAGTGTAAACGGCTTTCATGAGGACTCACGACGTGTTTATACAGCCTGCCTTATCTATAATTGAAGATACAATTCCAACACATTCCTGGGATTCGTTTTTCGAAGAATTATAAAGTAATTGTAGTCAGCGCTGAAGTTTATTATCCCATTTTAACCCCGACATTAGCTCTGAATCTCATCTGCCTGACTCATTCCCATCACTGCGAGGACTCTGAATTAAACTTGCTGGTATCCGTTATCTGTTGATGCAGGCTGGCACGCTTGTTGGATGCTCTTCTCCACTTCTAAAGTGTCTGAATGAGATTTTCTCAGATGTCCGTAGAAAATTGTGATAATCTAGTTAGCATTTTAACTTATGGATATCAGCCCGTCTGATTGTCATCTTCAAAGGTGTGTGAGCCGGTTTGTGAGGCTACAAATATTGGTAGAAATAAAGCGTCCAATTAGCTGCTGTAAAGTATTTTGCTTTTGATCATAAGGACAAGGCGACCCATTAATTTTATGTGTTTAATCTAACGCGTGCCCTGCAGCTAACTTCCTGTTGTGTTGATTTTTGTTATTTAATTAGCGCTCAAAATGAATGATGGGCAACAAAAAACAGGCGTCAGAACCTATCTGCAGTTGTAAACGTCGTCTGCACTGCATTCGAAGCCATGACCTCGAAATACCAACAAGTGAAAACAGATGTTCAGCTCTTTATTGTGTATTTTCTGTACAGGAGGTGCAACTTGGTCTGGGACCTCAGGCTCTTACAGACAGTACAGATAGTCAATAATATGCTACATTTAATTTCATAAACTTAGCTTCATCTGTCAGTTAAAATACACAAAGTTATTTCTCTACTGAACCTGAAGCTTCGGTCACTTACACTGTGGCTTCAGGAAATAAGCCTGTTCATACCTATTTAAGTTTATTTAAGTTTCTGTTTCTACACTGTCGTGTCTTTTAAGATCAGGCTTAAAACTTCCTATTTGAGAAATCAAAGTTGTCTTGGACCATTTTCTATGTCACCTGCTCTCGATTATTATCCGTCATTATGACTGTCAGGAGTCATTCCTGAGGCCGCTGGAGCTGGAGGTTGTATTACTGATCAAATATGCGTCACATTGATTAGTTTGCTGCTGAATATCGACTTCTTTGTTGCTTTCTGTCTTTGATTTTTTTTCTTTTTCTTTCCACTGTTGCCCTTGCTTGCTCCTGTGGAATTGTTGGGCTTTTCTCAGTAGCTTCTGAGTGTAAAGCGTCAGCGTTTCACCCTCGTGGTTGTCTGCAGCTATCATTCGGGAGCAGCTCCGTGTCGCTTTGATCCATTTCTGTTAGTTGGTAGCAACCGTAGCTCGTAGCAGCAGCTACGGGACGCCGGGCAGGAAGTGTGTGACCCCGTCAGAAGACGATTTCAGGCCGGTTTTGGAGCGACCGTCCACTGATCCCCCTCCACTCTGACACGGACCACACCAGAACGGTTTGTCGGCCTCCCACATCACGAGTACGCAACTCGAGCCAAAAACACGGCGGGCGAACGCGGCAGTTACGCCGATGACGGGCCTGCGTCCGTCACGGTTTCTAACACTGTGTCATGATGCCGGCGATGAAATGATAGACGCTCAGCTTGTTTATGAGGGTTAAACTGTAACGCCCCCGGCGCGACCCCTCCCCTCCACTGTACGGGACAGCTGCTCCCCGAGGAGGGAGGCGGAAAGAGGGAAGTGATGGACACGGAGCGAGAGCTCACCTCTTCAGGACCGAAGAGCTACATCACCAGCTGCAGCAATTAACCCCTTGTTCCTCTGGGGAACCATTAGAGGCTAGAATAGCCTTTAAAATTGCATATGGCTGCAATTAGGCCTGAGAAGGTGATGAAATGATTTAGCTTAGATTTTTCTGTATAGATTTTTAGGAAATGGCCCTTTTTATAGCCCCATAAATTGGAATTAAAAGAGTGCGGTGCCCCGGGTTCCTCCTTCCCTCCTCTCCTTTGCCCTCTTTCCTTCCATTCACTTCACTCAGCCCTATATTTCTTCACCTCCTTCACTTTTCCTACCGTTCTCCTTTTTCCACCTTCCCTCCTTCCCTTCCTCTCCTCCTGTCTCACCTCATCTTCTGTCTTTCATTCTTTCCTCATCACAGCTCATCTTCATTTTTCCTTCTTTTGCCTCCCTCATTATAGTTTTCTTTTCCAATCTTCTCTCCATCACCACTTGTACTTTTCTTTTTCGTTCTCTCTTTCTTCTCATGCTCCTCCTTTCACTCTCCTCTGTCTTTCTTCCTCACTTTACTTTCCTCTGATTTCCACAGCTCGTTCCTCACAATCCTCATTTCTTCTCCTCTTCCTCTCCTTTTTTTGTCCCGTTCTCTTCTCTTTCCCACATCTTCCTCTTTCTTTCCCAATCATTGTTCTTTTCCTCTTTCTCTCTTCATCACTCTTCCTAATCTTCTTCCATAACCTCCTCCTCTTCCTCCCCTCTTTTCCTTTCTGTCTTCTCTGATCTTTTCATCACTTTTACTTCTTGTTCTTCCTGTTCTTTTCTCCCTTCTCTCGTATTCTCCTCCTACTTCCTTGTCGTCCCCTCTTCCCCACTCCTTCCTCTCCCTTTTCTCCTCTTCCTCTCATCAACACTCCTAAATATCCACCGTCTCTCTTCCTCCTCTCCTGGTTTCTTCTGTCTTATTCATCTTTTCTTCCCCCTATCCTTTCCTAACATTGTCTCTTTTCCTCTTCCTCCAAAATCTCTACTTCCTCTTTTCATAACCTCTCTTCTTCCTCTTCCTCTTTCCTCTCATATTCTCTAATGCCTTCCTCTCCCTTTTCTCCTCTTCCTCTCCTCTCAGCAGAGGGAGATGGCTTAAGCATCTGTGTCATCGGTGCAGATTAATGTTCTAATAATATTCACAGATGTCTTTTCAGAATTCTCCATTTGTTTGTTTTTCTCCTCCTTTTCCTTTTCTCCTCTCTCTCGTTTTCGCCTCCTTTTCTCTCTCCTGTCAATAAATCACGGGACTAATCACGAGCTCATCGCCGACTTCAGAGCAGCCACTTTAA
Organism: Salarias fasciatus; assembly: GCF_902148845.1. NCBI lineage: Eukaryota > Metazoa > Chordata > Actinopteri > Blenniiformes > Blenniidae > Salarias > Salarias fasciatus. The sequence continues at coordinate 3,803,695 of NC_043750.1, forward strand.
AACCGCCTGTTTCGGTAGAGTGTGAATCACACACACACACACACACACACACACACACGCGCAACATTGTTTTTGAGGTATTCCTAATCGGGATAATTACACATGAGAGGGAGTAAATGAGTGAAAGGCTGAGTTTAAAAAAAAACAAAAAAAAAAAGCACAGAGGGACGACAGCAGAGAGCTCCCTGACACGTTTGTTCGTCTGCTTATTATTTCTCTGCTGTACTTGTTTGTTTACTCATTAAGGATAATCCAATTAAAGCACTTAAGAGCAGCTTAGGAAGGAGCGTACACACAAACAGCATCTCAGAGGCGGGTCCAGGAGAGGGGACAGGTTGCGGTCGGGTCTGCAGAGCCGGCAGCTTCCACCCTCCTCCCCGCCTCCCCGCCTCCGTGAGCAGGGCTTCAGGAGCCGGCGTGCCAGGGGCGTGGGGCGCCGAGACCATAACATGCCTCCGTGGCGGCTCCATATTGGCTCCGGAGCTGGTCAGTCGCCTGCCTGCCTGCGTCCCCCCCGCGGCGCCTTCCTGTCGCGTGTTGGCTGACTGGTCCCCCAGTGCACATATGCCCACTTACACTGTGTTCCTCTCTAATTAGCTGCTCTTGTCTACACAGACGCTCAGGCTTTGTTAAAACATCGCTATGCCTTTTTCCCTGGCATGTCCCCCTCTCGTTACAAAGGATCCTCCTCACGTCTTCGCGCGGCGACGTGCGGGAGGCTTTAATCCGGCCCTGTGCATCGCATCGCGAGGCCGGGCTAATGAAGAGGATGCTCACGGATCGTTTTACACCAAACAAGCAGTGATAATAATAATGTGCGGGGCAGGGAGCACGGGTTACCTCGGAAGCCCCAGGCTGTGGAAATGCCTCTGATCTCGTTTCCGTTGGTTTTCGATGAGTCATTTATTTAATCTGCCGAGATCCCGCGTTGGCTCGCGGTGAAACCAACACTTCTTTTCTGTCTCGTCAGATTTCATTACTCTCTCGCTGCGATCTTCTTTGTTAATTCTTCTTCTTGTGACAGAGGAGGAGAGGGAGGATGTGAGTGACTCTACTTTAGACTTTGATCATTAATTATTAGTCTCTGGTTCCTCTGAGAAGAGAAGCTGATGACAGCTAATTAAGGATGAAGTGATGTATATGCTCTCCCCCCCTCTCCTCTGTTTCTCTCCCCCTCCCTCCCTCCATCCCTCCATCCCTCCCTCCTCTCTGTGTCTCTCCCCTCCCTGCCCACCTGCCAAATCATATGCTTGAGCTAAAGACAGTAAGCGTGGGGACAACTGCGTCAGCCATTGTGTTTACCACATGCTCCGCTGATCTTTCAGTAGACCGCCACGTACGGCAGGGATGGATGGAGGCATGTATTTCATTATTGGGGTGTTTAACTGGGTCCCAGTAGCTTTTTTTCCTGTGAAAGAACCAACATCCGACAGCCCAGCCTGCTCTGACACACGGTTGATTTCCACCAAAGTGCTAAAAGGTGAAATTCAAAGAAAAAAATCTTGAAAATGGCGATGAAAAAAAGTGTCTACAATTCAATTATTTGTTTTTTATTTCAAATCCATTTGACCAGGTAGGTCAATTCAGAATCTTAAAAAAAAAACAAGTAGTATTCATAGTGTTTAGAGTGATGCATATTAAGATAACAGCTACAAGACGCAGAGTAAGTGAAAGTGAAGAGGTTTAAGTGAAAAGCAGCATCCAGTTTGTCAGCGAGAGGATTTGAGGCAGATCTGTAGATTATATCACTGTAATCTGAGATTGGGAGAACTCTCGTTTCAACCAGAAATTGTTTGGCAGCAATTTGACCCACTTTATAAACCAGTTTTGAGGCTTCTGTCATTCGGACAACACTGTTTCACTCCATTTTGCAATTTTCATCAAGTTACAATATTTTGTGGTTTTTGTTTGTTTTAGAAAGTGCTTCACATGCTGCAGAGGCAGATCTGGAGTGTTTTCAGAAAGCTCCTCCTGTCTTGTAAACGTTGCTAAAAACCTTAAAAAAAACTATCGAATAGCTGAAGTAGTGAAAATGCGCTACTTACTTTCAGTTTAGTTAAAGGTTCGATGAGAAAACTTTTAAATGAGATCTACAAAGTGAATTTTCTGGAAGTTAAAACTGCTTTGCACCGCCAACAGTCATTCTAATGAATAGACGAAAGATGAAATGAGGAGAAATCAGCCGATAAGATGTATCATATGCATGTAATTCTTTTCAGTTTTTGGTGTAAAACCGCTGCTGACTGAGCTCCAGGTTTCTCCTGGATGTCTCCTCATACACCACACCTGTGGAATTTCGTCTGTGTTGTATTTGTGAGAGGTGCTGCTGCCGCTCGGCTCTCGCTCCGTCGTCCTCCACGGCGGAGAGGATTCAGGCCCACCGAGAAGCGACTGGTTTATAGATCACCGCTCCTCTTCCTCTGCCCTCAAACAGCGATGATGATGTCTTTATGATCCGTCCCTGGGCAGGAAGAGGGGAGGACGAGGAGGAGAGGCGGTGGGAAGGGAGGGAGAGAGAGAGAGAGAGTCAGGTGTTATTTTTAAGGTTTGCGGATGGAACACTGTGGCACATGAGCAGAGCTGGACTAAACCCAGCTGGACAAATCCCTCGAAAAACACTTCAAGTGAAGTTAAAGCTGAACAAAGAAGAACCTTTTTGGAAGGAACAACATTAAGACGAAAGATGAATGATGAGATTAATTTGAGTTTGTTTTAGGATTTTTTTTTTTTTTTCTTTTTTTGCCTAACCAGCCCCCCTCCTCCCGTCCCGTCGCGCCCGCCTCGCCTAAAACCTCCCGCTCCTGAATTGGTGGCGACTCCAGCAATAGTAACACCAGTGGAGGAAATCATTTGTGCCTCCAGGCGAGTCATTACAGAAGCAGAGTGTGAGATTGCAGTGACAAAACTCTGTCTCTGGCCTCACCAGCAGCCAGAGAGCAGCATGCTCCTCCACACTCATTACTCCAGACCTCCTCTCTCTTTTCTCTCCTCCTCTCCCTCGCCGCTTTACTTCTCCCTCTCTCTGTCTTTATTTCCACCACTGACACTTCTTCATCCCTCATCTTTTCACGGAGCTCCCTCCAATTCAGTCTGTAGCGTCTTAATATTATCATCATTATTATTATTGTTATTAATATAATCAAAGAAAAAAGTACTTATTTTGAGACACTCGTCAAACAAATCTTTCAAAACTAGCTTAAAAGGTAATAAAAACTTTCCAAAAATATGAAGCAATTTACTCTCTAATTGAGCACCAAGTGTTTTTATTTGCAGACGTCAAAATGAAAAGAGACACCAGCGAGCTAGGATGTTATTTCTGATGTAACCTGAGCAGTTATGTGATAAAAAGACTTGCACTGACAGCGTATTGTTCAGTGTAAATGTCTGGATGTCGCGACAGAGACGTCCGAATGAACCTAAAACAGCACAAATTCAGCAAAGCTGTCAGTTACCAGAAAATGCAGAAGAATTTTAAATTGTAGTCTTTAATGTTAAAAAGTGTAGGAAATTGGGAAGAGGAGGAATATTTTTGCAATATATGAGATGATGCCACTTCTTTTTACTTTTTTCTTTCCATCTTTACTCCAATATTTAGATATTTTCAACTGTGAATGTATGAACATGCCGCTGGCGTTGTAAAGCGAGAAGCTGTACATGGCATAACTTTTGTTAATAAAGTTATTAAAAAGAAGTAAAAACTAATTTATATAGTAATTTCCAAAAATTTGTCACCAACTGGGGTATTTGAGTTTTTTTTTATTTTTTTTAAATTAGGAAAAAAAAAGAGATCAGTGCCTGTTTTTGCCCTCGTTGACCAGAAGGTGTCAGGTCTGTGTTGGGTAGCTGTCCACAGGACACACACACACACACACACACACACACACACACACACACACACACACACACACGGAGTCGGGTGCTATGGCCCACTGATGTCCAGCTGCTCCTGTCAACACGGCGCTACGGCGTGTAATTCACCTTCACACACAACGGCAGCTGAGACCTGACAGGAGCCCCCTGACCCCACCCCCTCCCTGAAACACACACACACACACACACACACACACACACACACACACACGGATGTACAGAAAATGAATTGGTGTAAAATAGGGGAAAAGTAAAAAGATGAAAGTGGAGAGAGTGGAAGTCCGAGCCGGACGTGGAGGGAGGGCGGCGGGTGACAGACGCACGGAGACCCCCACAGACAAAGAGAGAGGGAGGACACTGTGTTTAAGTGGCCTAATCAAGGGACCTCCCCTTCAAAGGGAGCGCTGGTGTGTGTGTGTGTGTGTGTGTGTGTGTGTGTGTGTGTGTGTGTGTGTGCACTCGGGCAGTGTGGGGCTCAGGGCAGGGACAGGAGAGGGAGCTGGAGGGTGGAGGATGGGGGTGGGGACGGGTAAGTTGATAATTGCAGGGGAACTTGGACTCAGTCTGTCAATGTGCAAACCGCCCCCCCCCCCCCCCCCCCCCCCCTCCTCCCCCACGCCCCCACCACCACCACCACCCCCCTCCATCCCCTGGGAGACCCAAGCTGCTGTACCCATCAACAACTCATTCAGGCCTTAACAAAGCAGTGCCACGCCCACCCCCACCCCTCCCTTCTCTCTCCCCCCTCACACACCACACACACACACACACACACACACATTTTACAGCTCAGTCCGTGGATGGACACGGAAAATAATTTGAAAACAATTTTCAGAATCAGTGGGAGCGTTTTGATGAGGAATTCATTTTCCCCGCGTCTCTCCTTCATTGTTCTTTTAGCGACCCGCTCGCCACGGCGAGCCTCCAGAACCAGCACGCTCGCCTTATTTGTTCTCGTGACCACGTTTAATAAAACTAAGAGTTTCAGTCATTTCAGATTTTTACGATCTCGTTTGGATATTGTTGCTTTAACCGAACCTTTTTTTTGTTCGATGAAGCAGGAAGTCCGCGGCTGCCGGAGAGCGCTCTAAACTTCATCCACACGGCGACTCAGAGCGTGTGAAGCTACACCTTCACTCATTTACTCTGAGGAGCTGTGAGTTTTAATCACCCGGGCAGTAAATGAGATGTACGTGGCTGGCGTGTGCTGCTCCACACGCTTAACATGCCCCGAGGCCGACATCTCACCCCCGGCACCCCTAATGTGTGTGTGTGTGTGTGTGTGTGAGAACAATGAATGCCTTCAGGCTCATTTGTGTGTACGTGCGTGCATGCGTGCGTGCGTGTGTGCGTCTGTGTGTGTGTGTGCGTGTTTATTCTCTAAGCCTTCTGTAATAAGGTTGGCCATGGTGCATCAGAGATAAGGCATTAGGCTGTTGACCTCTGACCTCTGCCTCTGTTTAATACGGAAAAGCGTCCACTAACACCCAGGAGGGGCCGCGTTAAGAAGCACAAACTGCTTAATGAAATCGGCGTGCGTGTGTGTGTGTGTGTGCATGTGTGTGTGTGTGTGTGTGTGTGTGTGTGTGTGTGTGTGTGTGTGTGTGTGTGTGGTAATGGAGCCAGCTTTAGAAAGCAGCTGTATTTAAAGTGTTGTCTTGCATTTGGAATTAGCTCTAACAATGGAGGCGGACGGAGGTGATTGAATATTGAAAACAGAAAGTCAGCTGTCACTTTTGTCCTCGCCACTCGACACGGCGCCGTGTTTGTTGTCGCTTCAGCCCGAGCGACCCTTTTTTACCTCTAGTTTTTTAAAAAATGACTTGGTTATCGAGCAGCTGGCAGGTTGGGGAATCAATTAATGAGGTGGTGTCAAGCATGCGGCCCGCTGACCAAAAGTGGCACACACGTGGGTCCGGTCCAGGCCGCAGGGTGACCTCGCGAAGTGGAGGAGTATCATTGATTTTAACTTTCCTATTCAATTAGTCTCTGAACTGAACTGAACTTTTTTCCTGAAGAAAACGAATTTTGTTAAAAGCGTATTAAATGTAAACACATTCCAGATGTTTCTACGATAAAGGAAAATATTTAAATTAGATAGCAGTCATTGGTTTGTGGGTCATCCTCACAAACACTCTCCAAGTAACATAAATTAATAATAAAGAATCAAAACTGATACATTTTTTAAATGTGAAAAAAACAGATGCAATCTGACCTTGTAGCCACTTCAAATCTTCTACCAAAAGTGATGCATCATGGGAGTGGCAGGTCGGTCACATGCAGGCTGGTTTCATCTTGAATGGGCCGGACTGGTAAAATAGTGAAAACAGTGCCATTTTAACTTCTGAATGTAAACTAGAGAGTTTTTTTTTTTTTGTTGTAACGCAGAGAAGACATGATGAAAATGTTAATATTTTTGCAAAACCAGAAAATGTTGTAGTTTCAACTTAAAGCCAATTGTAATGAAACCTGGTGTAACCATCTGCAAATGTTGCATTATTTATGTTTTTACAAACTCAGCTTTCAGGTCAGTTTGACGGCAACGCAGTCATTATTTTTAAATGCCGCTTCACTGACATCTCAGCTCCAGTCTCACTGTCGTGTCGCGACTCTTCAGAAATGTGTTGAAATCATCGACGTTTTCGTTGACGTTTTTACCATGTTCTGAATTGAAGCCTCTTGTGGGCTGGTTTCGGCCCACGGGCCTTATGTTTGACATGCCTGGTTTGAAGTGGAATCATTTATGTCACTTTTTGTGTGAAATAGCTTGAGTGTTGTTCTCTGTTGTGGTTTTTCACACTGATTAACAGTATTTCAAACCCGAGCCTGCCTTTACTTCCAAACAATCCGTTTTCATGTAGAACTGAGTGAAGTGTGTTTGCTCAGTGTTGTGCTGCGGTCAGCTGGCCACGAGGGCTCCGGTTAACCTTTAGCTCACTCGGTTAATGGCTCAGGCCGAGGTTACCGTTTAAAAGCCTTGTTATCTAATAACTCTGCGAGGAGTCCGGGAGCGGACCGATGTCTCTCAGTTAGAACTTAATGCGCGATGTGAGAACCAGCGCACAGCTTGGACGGTGCCACGGTCACCGACATGTTGTTACTGGACCCGTGTTTGTATGTCGCAGCTCGGAGAAGCTCTGTCTCTTTTTCTTTACAAAAACATAGACGTCGTTTTCATCTCATGTAGTTGATTGCAGAAGTCTTCCTCTCAGCACATCGCCGTCCTCACAGTATCAGCAATGAACGCGACCCTTGTGTGAAGCCGTTTCATTCAGTTCAGGCCCTAAAACACTCGTCTTAGAGAATATTTTACACAGTCAACACTGGATTGTGGCTTTAAATAAAGATGTGTTTGGTCTGTCCAGTGCAGCCGAAACCCTTCCTCTTATTTATTGACTGTCTGCACACGAGGTGACCTGGATTTGCTCTCGGCTCCACTCATAATCACTCTGGCCACTGAGGAGCAGAGCAACCACACGTTTTGAACTTTTTTTCAGCTTGCTAGACTGCATCTTGAACAGAATTTGATTATTTTTCCAAAGAATAGTCTGATCGTCGAGCTCCGTCCACACAAACAGCAATTAGCATCACCGCGAATGTCCCAAAAAGAAAAGTGTGTTTGGTTTACGTCCTGCTTCCTCGGTCCGCCGTCAGTCACCTGTCTCTGTACTGACGAATGCTGTGCGGGTCAAAATTATTTATTGAACGATGCCTTTTCTCTTAAAACGCCATCCTGTCACAGTCAGATCAGGATTAACAAGATGTGCATAAGCAGGAGTTTAGTGAAACAGTCACTGAGCTGCTCAGTCCTGACCGTTAGGAGCATGTTGGTGTTTACAGCAGTGGACTCACGGCAGGATGTCAAACTTTGGAGACTTTTTGCCTTCAGACAAAGCTTCAATGCAACCGGATTGTTATTCATTACTGAGCGATTTGTTTTAGTGCCTTTTGAGCTTCTGTCCAATAATTAAAGAGGAATCAAACGACCACGCAGAGCGGAAATCTGAGCTCAAATTAGCTCAAAACAAACTTCGACATCCAATACAGCTTGTTTTTTTTTCTCACTGTTTTTTTTTTCTCATCTTGAAAAAAGTCTTTATGTTAAACACAGCTCCGTCTGGTCTCGTCCTGTCATATCTCATCACGCAGGCCTCCGATTGGGCGTCAGGTAGTTTACTGGGTTTTTTTGTCCGGGACACTGAAGACATTCGCCAGCCTCTCCTCCACTCCATTAGGCTGTAAGTGGAGACGGAAGTGTATCAGATGTGTGTGTGTGTGTGTGTCGTCTCGATTTGTGTGTGTGTGTGTGTGTGTGTGTGTGTGTGTTTCTTGTGCGTGGGGTGTCACTTCAGCTGTATTGGGGTCAGGTTGGGAAATATAGAAGCTTCCAGGCACTCAGCACGTAATTGAAAATCTATTTCGCTCAAAGTGAGGAGAGGCAACGAAAAGAGTGGAGAACAAATGAAAGAAGGAAGAAAGACAGAGGAGGAGGAGGAGGAGGAGGAGGAAGAGGAGGAGGAGGAGGGAGTATAGGAGACCAAAAGATAATGGTTGGGGGGTTGGAGCAGGGGGGGGAGTGGGGATAGGGAGGAAGGCTGGAAATAGAGAATGAAGGAGATATTATTTTAAAAGGTGCAGTGCGAGACGGCGGAGGAGGTGGTGGAGGTGAGGGAAGGACAAAACCAGCGCTTCATTGCCGTCCTAAGTGGATAAAAAGCGAAGGAGACGGCTGAGAACAGTTCATTTTTCTGTCCTGGTAAAGACTTCCTCCCCGCATTATCCAGTCCCCACTGATCTGTCACCGCGTGTGATCTCTACATGTAATGCTGGCTCCCATTTCCAAGACCTTATTACTGCTGGAAACCAATCTGTCACATAGATACTGTAGTCACAGGCGGCAGAGGAAAGTGCTGGAGGAGTCCCGCATTTTAGAATGAGCTGCATCTAAATGCTGCTAATTCTATTCAAATAAACGCCAGTGTGTTCTGTTTGTGCTCGTGTAGATTAAAAAAAAAAAAAATTAAAAATTAATCGACTCTTATCAAAACAATCAGTAATCTAAATGTAAATTACATACATTTGATCCCCCTCTCAAGTGCATGTTTCTTAGAAACGGGGAAACTGGCGGTTCGCGGGCCAAACGTGGGCCTTCAGAGAATTTCTAAAAGGTCGATTCACCATGTTGTGAGTCATAATGATTCCTCAGGTAATGTGAAGCTAAATACTGTTTAAGGTTGAATTTGGCCCCATTTATATGACCCCTCCCAAAAAAATAATGAAAAAAAAAATTAATGTAAATGGGTCCGTTGTCAAATGCATATATTTAGTAATGTAAACTTAATTTCCACATTCAGTTTTCTCAGAATCGCTGTTTGTTTTTGGCCGACAGCTGCCATAACCTGCACACTGTTCGACGTGTTGTCGGATTTTTGTAGTTACTCGTGATCTCTGAGTAAAAAAATGCAACTTTAGATTTTGATGCGTTACATTTTCAGCTGCTTGAATTTAATTGATGTTTTATTTCTGTCTGGTCTGCGAGCGGAGCAGCTTCAGTCGCTGTGAGCGGGAGATGGACTTGATGCTGCGGAGTGGAAATAATTCAGCACAATTGGAGATGGAGGAGGGTTGCATCTTTATATTTCCGCTTAACAAATCGCATCCTGAAACGACAGTAAAACACCTGTGATTCGACCAAAATGACATTACATGACTTCATGTATTCAGTTCATTATTGTCACATTACTTTTCAATGAATGAATGTTTTCTGTTTTCTTTTCATGCATCTGTCATATAAAATGTTCCTTTCTGCCTCCAGTGGGTTCATGTAGGCACCACTATTCCAGAGGATCAAATTAAACCAGTTCTAGGCTTTATTGACAGGAAGATGTTCTTCACACGCACACACACACACACACACACACACACACACACACGTCAGTGGCTAGCGGAAATAAGCCACACATGGAACATTTTGTGTTGGAAAGGTTAAAGTTAGAAAGCAGAGGTTTTAGTCAAATATAAACTATAAATATCCACCGTCGCAACCAGAGTAAAGTTAAATAATGTGTACCATCATAAAGGAACTTGCAACTTGCAGTAACTAAACAGCATCAGTGAATTAAATGATGTCTGAACAGGTGAATGACATCCAGTTTTAGTGAAACACATCAGCAAAAACCTGAACTGGAAATACAGGATTTTTCTAGTTTCCTCAGTAAAAGTGGAAGCGTCCCTACTTATGATAAGTTAAAGGTTTGCTGCCTGCTCAGGCATGTTTGTGGAAACAGTAAGCTAGTGGACACAAAGTTTGAAAAAAATATCTTCAGTTTATTTAAATTATTTGTCAGAAACCGGGTTTAAAAAGAAAAAGATGAAATGTTGTAGGCACCAGAGCTTCCGAGAAATATTTAATACGGGAGCCAATTTTTTTTGGGCAGTCAAGTAAAGTCTTGGTGCACTTTTAATTAGTGGAACTGCGACACAGCAGCTGCACACACGCACGTGCATACACACACACACACACGGCGGCAGCAGCAGTGACAATAGAGCAACACTTCACCTCATTAAACCCACAAATGCTGGACGTGTTCATGTGAAAGGACGAAGTCCAGGGAGGCGGAACAGTCATGTTATTGTTCTTCATCAGACCATTCCCTCCTTTTTTTTTCCTAAGGACGGGCTGGTTCACACCCTTTTCATTCTCTCAGAGAGAACAGATCTGTACATCCCCACTGTACGAAATAACAGCATCAACGGTTTATTAACATAAATAAAAATAGTGGATTTAACATTTGTGGAACAAAGTCAACATGTTCGTTTCTAAATTACTACAGAGAGAAATCACAGCTCTTTGTTCATCTGTCCACATGTTCGTGTGTGTGTGTGTGTGTGTGTGTGTGTGTGTGTGTGTGTGTGTGCCCGAGGCCTCTTCATCTCATCAGTAGAAATCTATTCTGCTCAGACTCATCCAATAAGGTGGGTAATGATACTCCACTCTAATATTGGGGCCGTCCAAATTGAGCACATTTAAACTTTAATGCAAGTCAAGTCCTGGGGAGAATGTAATCTGCCCCACTTAGTGTGTGTGTGCGTGTGTGTGTGTGCGCGCATCTGTGTGTGTGTGTTGAAGCTTCAAGTGTGTGACACCATCAGAGGTGGAAAAACTACAGAAAATTTGTGCTCAAACACACCTACTTTTTTGAGTTTTCCCACAAAGTACAAGTTACATCTTATTAGACACTTTTAAATTTTCACTTTAACCTCTCCCTTTAAATTTTTATTAATATATTTGTATCGAGTTGAATTATGCTGGGGTAATTAGTTGAAATAACAAACTTCAACAATGCATTGCTGTTTTTTGAACAGTATGTTCGTTTCATATTAGATAAATAACCATGCTCTGTTTCTTAATATGCATTATCAGAAAAATTAATTGAAACACATATTTCATTTGTTAAGAGGAAAAAAAAAAGAGCACAGGGTTTGAACTTTATTACAAAATGTGGAGAAACCCAGTAGCACAGTACACTACATGCTCTCCAATATATGTGTCAATGAAATTACATACTTGAAGAAAATACTAGAAGAAAATACTCCAAAGCCGAGTGTTATCACTTAATTACTGTAATGTATTTGTTAGCACCGCCGCTGGAGGCCGTGTTCATCAGCCCCAGTCTGGAGTGAAGCACTCTCTGCCGCGTATCGTTCTTTCCGTCGCCGCCGCTCCTCTAATGAATTTCGATAAGTGAAGTTGCTCTAAAGAGGAAGATGAGAGGTGAGCGCGTGAAGTGCGGCGGAGAGGCCGCTGAAGCCGGTGAAGCAGCGGAGTTAGAGTTTGTGCGTGTTTAGACGCCCCGGCTGAGAGGCGTCGCTCCCCTCGTCCACCTCACACTCAAGGTTCTCGCTCTCGTTCTCCAACGTCGCACCTTTTTAAAGTTTCTGAGAAGTTTATTTAAGTTAATGAAACATAAAAACCAAAAGAAAGCATCATAAATAGAGTGTGTGTGTGTGTTCAAGAAACTGTAGAGACACTAGACAAAATCAGAGAAACTGTTCCTGCGATAAGCTCAACAAAGAACGCTGATCGAAAAGCACGGCGAGAATTTACAGAAGAGTCTGGAACGGCAGTACATGTTTTCAGAAGTTTGGAGTGAATGAAACTGGACTGCCGTTTAATGACCGCTGAGACAATGTAGAAGGTGACACTACTTGAAAAGTCCTCATATATAATATATATTTCTATATGATGAATAACAGTGAGACGGTGCGCTGTGTGGACCCGCCCTCCGCCCCGCCCTCCTCCTGTGGACTGCTGCAGCTCGTAAATGTGACGGTTCGTTCATTGAGATAAATGTCACCTCGGAGCATAATTCAGCCACTGATTGTGTTTCACCTCAGCATAACAGAATAGGTGTGTGTGTGTGTGTGTGTGTGTGTGTGTGTGTGCATGTACGTGTGTGCGTGGTAGCCATAATTCTTGCGTGTGTGTTTGGAGTAAGTGTTGTGATTGATTGTTCAGCCATGTTGAGAACACTTTTGTGTGTGTGTGTGTGTGTGTGTGTGTGTGTGTGTGTGTGTGTGTGCGTATCCGTCTCTAAACACATCCAAAAGCGTTCATGTGTGTGCGCGCACGTTGTTTAACCACTTATCCATGAAGAATCCTCTTCCTCCTCCATTTCCTCTTCCTCCCAGGATGTCAGGGTCAGATCAAAGGGAGAGCCGTGACTCCTGACCGCCTGACCCCGGTTTAGCGGCTTTACGAGCGAGCAGGGCGAGAATCCATTAGCTACAGCCGCATCAACAAAAACAACAATAAGGAGGAGACCGGGGCCAAAAACCGATCCCCGCTTTTTAATCAGTGTGAACAAACCTTTAATGTTGACACAATAATTCCGCTTCAGGACAGACAATAAATACAGCTGTTGACAGCATTAAGTTAAATGTGACGATTAATGGAATACGGTGACAGAACAGTAAATGAATACAAATGATTAAAGCTCATCGTACTATATAATTCCAGCCTTAACTGATTGAATTCCCCTAATAGTTCTTCTTTTTTTGTCGTTATTAATATTTCAATGACACAATTATTTTGTGCCTGAAAACCTGATGGGACTAGACTGAGCTCCTTGTTTTCATAACTAATGAAAAATGATAGGGCAAAGGGAATGGGGCTTAAAACACTGCGAGTGCCGTGTGTGTGCATGTGTGCGAGCGCATTTGTGCTTGTAAATGGGGCTAACCTGCATTTAAAGCAGCTCTCGGCGCTGCTCCCTGTTTTGTCTTTCTCACAATGAGTAACTTATCTAAACCATCCCCTCTACAGCACTCAACTTCAACTGCCTATTTATCCATTTTGGTTTGTGTGCAGCCGGTCGTTAGTATTCCGGTACACACCTCAACAAAGCCATTATCATAAAAACACACACATTCACATGCAGATGGATTGCTCTTAGCCTCTTAGCTCCGCAGCTAATGGCGCTAGCCACTTAATTAAGGTCACTTATGGACAAACTCTGTTAGCATGGGCACTAATAAGTACTGCCCAGACAATGGGACCACGAGTGTGTGTGTGTGCGTGTGTGTATGGTAATGATATTGCTGTAAAGCCTGACCTGCAGTCTCCATTACCTCCAGCTTATTGAGTGGTTTGTTTTGCAGAGTGGCTCTTAGAGGTGGGTATCATTGAAATTTCACTAGTTGGACAACTGGACACTTTAGAAAATGCATCACAATACATTTTAGGATTGTGTGTTTGTTTGTGTGTGTTGGGGGGGGGGGGGGGGGGGGGGGGGGGTGAACCTAGTTACAGTCTGACAAACAGGGACACAAATGAAAGTCACCAAATATTTTTGCTGTAACAATTTGCAGTAGGGCTGCACTTTTTGAAAGTACGAGTACGATCCTTTAGCTACTCGTCAATACCGAGGACGGCATGAGTGCCAAGAATGAGTCGTACTCCAGATGCAAAAGACCTGGAAAGGCAAACCGCCTCCACGCTCCACGCTCCCCTCCAAAAGTATTCGTCTGTAGCACGCATCTGGCGGTGTGTAGCGTGTATCTGTGCACTTCCCTGTGCGTACTGTTGACCGTAGACCCAGGGGCCATAATAAAGAATCTCCACACCGGTGACATTCCTCGCTCTCTCTTGCTTACCTGCGTGTGACGTTGTTGACACATCGAGCAGTGTTGTTCTTGGCAGCCTATTTCGATTTAGTTTTAGTCTTAGTCTTTTGGACGAGATGCTCATTAGTTTTAGTGACATTTTAGTCATTTCAACACTTCATAGTTTTAGTCCAGTTTTAGTCATTAAAAAAGGCTTAAACAATACATGAGAAAAAAAGACAAAGGAAATTGTAAACCAAACAAACATAATAAAATGTACTTAAATATCATAAAAACAACGTAACACACTGAGGCCTTTGAATACTAAAAAATATACTGGACTAGTTTGATCCTTTACAACCTCAATGCAGTGCTTATATTATTATATTATTATATTATTATATTATTATATTATTATGTTATTATATGACCCAGACAGAATGAGAGGACTAATAGGAGTTTTGCTGATACTTTCAGGCTATTTTTATAATGTCCATACTGATATAAAGGCTGAGATCTTTTATTAAAACTGGTCTGTTATGTTTCTATGTTACTGATGTGAACTGGTCAGAGTAACTGCCTGTTATTACTTTTGGAGGAGCGATTAAACCAATACTAAGATGGTTATTAGGAAAATTCTACAATTAAAACAACTGAAGTAAACAAAGTTAATGCCTCGGGTACACTTGATGGTATGAAACACTGGAAGTCTTCAGAACTGAAATGACAAACATAACTTGAGTTTCATAAACTTTGTAAGTATTCCTTACCTGAATTTTCTCTATACAAATTTTAAACAAAAGTGAAAATATATTTCTTTAAAAGAAGACAACACCTGAATTATTTTTCAAAAAGAAAAAGTAAAGACTTAATAGGTACTTGGGAAAAACAAAAATGTTTTCTGCTGGATTACGATTAAAGTACATCCATAAATCACTACGTCTTTTCCTCCCGCCCTCTGCGAAAGTTGCTGCCACGCCCTCTAGTGGCCGGTGCAGGCAGTGCAGGCGTGGTCAAACAGGAACAGGAAGCGGCTCGTGAATTGCTGATATTTTCAGAGTAAAGCAGCCCATCTGCGTGAACAAGCTGGGGGAAGCGCATTTGTTTTCATTTATTTTGAAAGTCAAAATACTGACATTCTCGTCTCGTCTCGTCTCGTTAACGAAAACAACAGATACGTCTCGTCACATTTCCGTCTTTGAAGAGATATTTTTTAGCTCGTCACGTCTCGTTTTAGTCACGGAGAAAAGGGGCGTTGACGAAATATTTTCGTTGTCGTCATCGTTAACGAAAACAACACTGACATCAAGTCACGTAGTACTCACTGGGTGCTATCGGGAATCTTTTCCCACTATTAGTTTTGATTTTTGAGTAAGTTTACAGAATTCTTGCAAATATTGTCCCTATGGTGTGTGTGTGTGTTAATGTGTGTGTGGCCCAGTTTGAGGAGCACCGAGAGACTCAGAAAACGCAGCTAAAGTGTCCGCAGCGTTCTCATCAAAACCCATGTGGAAACCAAATATCCGGCATGTCGTTAATTTATAGCCGCTGCGCCTCCCTCCTCTTCTCCTACACTCCTCCTGCTCCTGTCCTCCCTTCCGGAGCCTCCGCTCAAGTAGCCTCATCTAAAAACAATTAGTTCCCCCAAGCTGACCGGACAGTCAGGCTGTAGAGTGTGTGTGTGTGTGTGTGTGTGTGTGTGTGTGTGTGTGTGTGTGTGTGTGTGTGTGTCTGTGTGTGTGTGTGTGTCTCTAGTGTTGTCCCGCTGGGGAGCATAACATTGCCCCCCCCCGTCACATCACCACACAGGACGCTTCCGAAGACTCTGTGACCTTTGACCTCGGGCAGAGCAGGATGAGAATCAGGGGAAGCAGAGGAGGGGGACACCGCCGCCCCGACACGGCAGCTTAGCTCAGGTCAGGAGGAGTCACTCTGGTCCCAGCGTTCAGGTACATGAATGTAACAGCACAGTAAAGTATTGAGGCTAATTCTGGGAGTTAGTTTTCGCCCCAGTCCTTTATCCATTATACTTCTCAATACTGTGTGTTGTGACGTAATGCCGACGTTAGCGTTGGTGCTGGAGCTGCGGTGGTGTTTGCTCATTTCTGCGGGGTTTATTCATATTGCCAGAATCTCCTGACGTCCATTTGACGTTCTCTTGAATCTGACGACCATCTGGTGAGATGCTGCAGACTCCAAGCACAAGGCCGAGGTACGTCTGGCCACTGCTGATGTGTCTCAGCCACACTTCAACTTGAGTTTGAAGTGCTGGAGTCAAATTAAAGACTAAAGCCACACAAAGGGAATAAAACCCGAGCAAAGCTGTTTGAACACACTCATAGATATACATACATAGACCAAAAAATTGGATTCTGAAACATCTGTCCATTGTCTGCAGTATATCATATGTAACTAGAAATTGGCACTCAGAGAGCGCAGACCTCCGCCACAGCTCAAATCAGTCACCAACAACCGTAAGAACACCATAATATATAATCTATAATATACATATAATCGCACATCATTGTGATTGGGGGGGTGTGATCAGAGCAGAGCGCTGCAGCGTGCGGTGCCTCTGTCTGTCTGTCTGTGTGTGTGTGTGTGTTTATCTGAAAAGGAAAACCAAAAAGCGACATAATTTATGTTATTTTACTTCATTTTAATTCGAAAATTGACCGGATTCTCTCGTATTTTCCATTACAGACTTCCTGTGTGGTGCGATCTGCTCTGTCCAGCTTTACAACTGGCGGTGCACGGCACGCAGCTCGCGGAGAAGATAGAGAGGAGCAGAGCAGCCGCGGTCCACGGTGCGAGCCGCTACGGACGCCGCGGTCCCCCGCGTCTCCTGTATGAACCGTCAGATAGGTCAACAGTTGCGCCGATCTGACAGTCGGCGCGCGGCGCTTCCCACTTCCACGTCGGAGGCGGTGCGTCCTGTGAACCAGGCGTTTGTCCCCCCTGTCGGCGGGCCTGCCCAACCATGTGAAAGACTCCTGATCTCTCAATGATGAAGAATCCTTTAAAAAATTCCTGGATCCAGACAGTGATCAGGATCATCACCAAAATTTCATCAATTCTAAGTTAGCCCAAGACCCACCTTTCCACAAAGTTTCATTGCAATCCGTCAATTACTTTTTCCGGGATCTTGCTAACAAACCAACCAACAAACCAACCAACCAACCAACAAACCGACATGATTACATAACCTCCTGGCGGAGGTAATTATGTGACGGTACTTGGACTTACCTTCCATGTACGTCAGTAGGTTGCTGTATTTGGTCATATTTTGCACCTGAGCCTCCTAAAACTATATTTTATCTTCTCCAAATGGAAGAAATCCTTGATGTCGTTAACCCGCTGGACATGTGGGGAGGGTTTCCTCATCGTCACTATCTGACATTTGGCTAACAGGGATGCAAAGTGGCTGTAGCTTTTGGAGTATTCAGTCATAAAAGGAGATCTTCTAGTAGAACTCCAAACATGGCGATGAAAGTATGCAGATTAACTGAAATAATTATGAATTTTCAAGCAGAGTTTTGTGGCTTTATCTCCCCTTAAAGTTCATTTAGATAGTCAAAGTGGAGCTGAATGACTGATTTAAAGAGCAAAACCTTTTATACCTGCTCTTATTGTGACTTTTGTCTAATCTTTTTGCTTTTCCCTCTCGTGTTGTGTTACAGTACGCAGTATTTTATCAATATGTCATTACAGTGGTGTTTCTGTGTAGCATTTTATTTGCTCTGTTCTCATGCTGTCTCATTGTTTTACTCTGTGAGGAAACAGCTTCACTCACGTTCAGACGCTGACTTACTGCTCCCCAGGTGACGACCATTGATCATGTTCTGAAAGTGACTCTAAAGAACAGCTGCTTCTTCCCCTTCTGTCCTTCCCAATCACTCCTGCCACCATCTCTGGCAGCCTTCCTCTCTCCTCCCTCGTTCTTTCTCTCTTCTCTTTTAGTTATTGTCGTCTCTGTTCTCCTCCCATCGTTCTAAAGCATCGTCTTCCTTCTCAGTATCTTTGTAGCTATTTTTTCCTTTACACTTTTCATCTGTTTTCATTGCCCTTCCTGGAGTTTTTCTGCTTTTGATCTGATCTCCCAATGTGTCTGACGAGTCTGGGCCGAGCTCCTCGCGCGACATTCGTGGTCTCCTGATCAGGAACCTGAAGTTCAGAGGTCAGACAAATAGTTGTCAGGGCGGCCCTGTCCCGGGAGAGACGGAGAGGGAGGGAGACTGTTGGAGGACGAGAAACCTGAAACTGGGAGTCAAGCAAGAGAGTACAAGCCGCTCTCAAACCTTTCCGAAAGATTACTGCAGATTTAATGCAGAATGCTGTTTTTATATGAGATTATAGGAAGACTCTAAGGTAGATTAGCTTTAGTTCAGGTGGGACTGTTAAAACTACTCGCTTAAAAATGTTGGGTTATTTTTGCAACCCAAGAGCTGCGTTGAGACTGTTGGTTAGTTTAATTGTGTTGTTTTCATTAAATTGGGTAATCTAATAACCCAGATTGCTGGATTATTGTAGCTGGCAGGTGAGTTATTTGCTGTTGGGTTGTAATTTCCATTATAATGTGTTGGGTTATTTCAAACTACCCAACATGTTGGGTTGACACTCGCGCATGCGCAACCAATACCGATAGTGCTGCTATAGCAAAAGAGAGAAAGACTGTTACAATAGAGACGCTGCTGGCAGATTCTTCCAGGTAATACAGAGAGCTTTGTTTAGATTTTTACGAGAATCTGAGTTGTATTGTTGCATCTAGGTAATCTGAAAAGATTTAGTCATTGTTTCCCTTTGTTTCCTTTTGTAAAATACAATTACGAAAGTGTGCTCATTCAAATAGTTTTGTATTCTGTGTATTTTAAATGTTGGTTATTTTTCTTAAAAAATGTTTGAAAATAGTTTATATGCTTAGTTTCTCAAAAAAAATTCTGTAAATCACTGTTCCGTGGGGGCTGTTGGGGGTCACTGCCCCTAGTGACTGTGCCTTGGGGAGCCGCAAGGCATTATGGGAAGAACTGTTCGGGACCTTTGGAGCCGTTTTGGGGGCTCATATGTGTTTGTTATTGCTTCTTTATTATGAGTTCTGTTTAATCTTTTTGTTCTGTGTGCTGTTGCCACTTTTGTGTTGCATTTATTTTCATTATGTGTCGGACCGTGAGTCAGGGGGGCTGCTAGGGGAGTCACCTGGGGCCTGCGAGCCGCTGCATTTGTTCGTCAGTGTGTGTGTGAGATGTTCCAGGTTTGCTTCAGTTGTAGTAACAATAGAAGCCCTGGTTGAGCAAAGAGCAGTTGAAAGCCTCGTCTCTTGCCTTCAGTCACCGCTCGACGCTACAATATTATATAATGAGTAACTAGAAATTAGCAACCCAACTGATTGAATAAAAAGAACCCAACAGTGTAGTTAAATTGAGCCTGTGGTTGGTTTAAGGAAACCAACCCAACTTGTTGGGTCAAAATAACCCAGCGTGTGTTCTGTCCAATATTTAACCAGCGTTGGGTTGTTTTTAACCCAACATTTTTAAGAGTGTAGCGATGCACTGATACCTGATTATCGCCTGATTATTATCCCATTTGATTGTTAGTGGGTATTTTTTGAAACCATAAAGAGAAAGTTGCACATCAGATCTAAAAACGTGTTTGTTTCGTGTGTTTCTTGTGAATCATTTCATTCTCCTCCTGCGTCGCTCGCTCTTCCTGCGTCTCCACGGCCGCGCTTACAGATGAAAATAGGCGGCCTGGCTTCACACGCAAACTTCATCAGGCTGCGGCAACAATCCCATTTCCGAAAGCCATGTGAAATAGATATGTCAACGGAGAAGTGAACAGAGAGAGGGAGCGACGGAGACGGAGGGAGAGGAGGAGAGAGGAAGAGAGGGATGGGGGGGTTGGAGGAGATTTTTTGAGAGGAGGATTGAAGGGAAAAGGGGGAGATGGGTGGAAGGATAAAAGATGGATTAAGGTTGTGTTTCAGATTGGCAGGAGGGGTTTGTATGTGCTGCATATGTGTGTTTAATGTGTGTGTGTGTGTGTGTGTGTTGAGTGTGAACAGTAAGCTGAGAGATGTGCGACTTTATTTGTTAGTGTTTTTCCTGCAGCCTGCCATTCCCCGTGTCTCAGGAGGAGAAAGCCTTCTTACCCGACATACTTATCTCTGTCTGCGTGTGTGTGTGTGTGTCTGTGTGTGTGTGTGCAAACCTCTTTACATGTGATAATGACAGCTGTAATGCCTGCCTGATGTATACTCAGCTCTGGGACTGCGGCCGCCTGTTTGTTTGTGTGTAAAATGTGTGTGTTTGTGTATCTAAAACATGAGCGCAGGATCGACGCGCTTTACAAGCTCTTTGTGTGAACACAGGAATGTATCAGAGAGGGATAATCTGAGACGTGTGTGTGTGTGTGTGTGTGTGTGACTGTGTGTGCACGGTGTGATGAATGGTCTGTGACAGGTGCTGGATATGAGATCTACAATTATCGCACGTTGATACCTTTCTCCTCGTCACACACCTCGGCTTGTGTTGGTGTTGAGGATCGGCGGAGGAGCTGGAGACCGAGTCCTGAACAAACACACGTTTGGTGTCTTCATGCTTAATGGAGTTAAATATGGTCAGTTCAGGTCAAACGCTGGCAGTGATCGGTGTGTAGGCTGGTTTTCAAACCAGAAGGCCCGTCTCCAGTCATGCTTTTGACTCCCTGTGAAAGATTCTGTTGTGCGGTTGCTACCTGTGGAGGGAGGAACACAGAATCCCTGACGTGAAGCGCGGGGGGGGTCTTCCTTCACCTGGTGGTCCGTCCTGCTGTGATGGTCCTGTATCTGCTGCATCGGCAGCGCAGTCACATCGCCTAATGGAGACAGTGTGAGATGAGTGACACTATCCTCGGCCCGTCACTCACCATCAGCGCCCTGTAAAGCCGTGTTTATCTGCCGAGGTGATTGACTGACGGACAGGTGTGTGTGTGTGAGTGTGTGTTCACCAGCATACACACATGCACAGGTTTGACTGCTTTAAACCCTAATTTTAAAGCTCTAATCTTTAACAGTCTGGATGCATTTCAAGTCAGAACAGGTGCAAAAACACAAATATAGAGTATTTAGCTAAATTGCATTGCATATTTACCAAATTACCTCGTTGTAATTGAATATATTCAGTGAAATCTAAACATGTCTGACATCTTATGAACCCTGGACTTGTCAGCTTAGCGCTGTCACATCTAAACCAGTGTCTTAGTAAAAGTGCACCTCTGCAGTAAAGACCTTAAAGACCTCGACATCATTCAGACCTTGTTAAACTGAGCTTCGGCGCTGAGCCTACAGTGAAGACTGCTGCCAGGTGTAAAGCCGACCTCTGACCTTTAAATGTTCTCTTCATCCCTCTGGTGATTAGTGCATTTTAGAATTGATTTTCAGATTAACACTTAAAAGTTGTGGATGGCGCCGGCACCTTGAGCGTCTCACTGGCTGTTTAATCCTTCATGAGCTCTGAATGCCGAGATCCAGAGATCCTCCTGGATCCAGAGATCAGGAAGTGAAGCGGTGATCCGCACCTTTCTGTTGGCGCCAGACAGGCCTCTTCTTTTTCATATATCAGTCAAAATCTCTTTTAAAATCACATTTTCAGTGTATTTTACCTGAAGGAACCAAAGAGATACAAGCAAATATGAGGTTAAGGGGATTACTTTTCTTCAAATGTTTAAGAAGGAATCATAAACCCAACAAAGTGGATGGTAAGATTATTTCATTGCAAAGACACACATTTGATGAAACCCAAAAATATCTATTATTATAATTATTATTATTATCCTGATTGATTCAGTCCATTAATTCTGTGGTCAAGTTGTTCCTAGAAATTATAAATGATCATATTCCAGCTTTTGGGCCGTCCGGATGGTTTCCAATGGCTCACTAAAGTGAATAATTTTAGTTTTTTTTTACTTTAATTAGAATTTAAAAATATTAATTAAATGGTCCCTTTGACTAAATCCTGACACTCTACATCCAGAGATAAAGCAGCTCTTTAAAGGGTTTCAGAGTGGAGGTAGTACATGACGCTGCCGACAATAAAACCAGTAATTGTTTATATCCGGATGCCAGATAACGCTGTTTTTGTCCTTACATTTTGTACAGTTGATATAATTTTCAATTATTCCTCCGCCTACTGCTGTTCCTGCTCCACTCCCTTCATTTGGCACGAGACACAAAACATTTCCCCGTCGTCGTCCATATTCATACGTTTTGGAGCCATTTGGAGCAATTTGTTTGCTTTAGTACATCTAAAAGCGGGGAATTAAATCAGCAACCCGTGTGATTAGCGGCGGACCTGCTCTGCCACCTTTTCACTTTACTGCTATCTGTTTAACAGCCACAAAATTAAGAGACGTCGGCTAAATAAGCCTATTCAAATATCCCCTCCTACGTGTATTTAAATTCTGCTGCGTGTCCCTCTCAGTTTGGGCTCTTGCTGTCCGATAATGAGCATTAGCATAAACCCAACTCAGCTGATTTGAATTTATTTTAATGTAATTTCCAATACACGTGGAAATATTTAACATTTTAATAAGTGAGAGAAAGGAAAAGTGAAGCACAAAGCCGGAGAAGTTGAAGCAGAAACCTCTCTGTTCCTGCAACAACAAAACAAATTTCAAAGTAAATTACCATAAATTACCAAAAAAGTTTTTATTTGCTTTCTTTTTTGCTGGAGACACACGAACACCGCATTGTGTAACCACAAACTGCCTCTATCAACAACCAGTCTGGAGATGAGAGCAAATTATTCACCGTTGCAGCTCGGCGGCTCCCGTTTGACATTTTCTCCTCAGCTTTGATTTGGTTCCTGCGAGTTGATTAGAGACTAAAGAGGGTATTTATGCACGTGAAGCCGTGATCGGCAGGACGACTGTGGCGGATTATTTGCAAACGGTTGTTGGACAGGTGAGACGAGGCGATAACTCTCCGGTTATTAGTTTGCCGACATTCAGATGCTGTAGATGTTTCTCCAACATGACGGCTTGTGTTTGAAGCGTCACATTTTTAGTCCTTTTAAAAGAGCCGTTCTGCAGCAGGTTGAGTTTTTTATTTTTGAGCTTTGATTAATAAAGCAGGAAGCATCTGAAGAGGCTGTGTGATTGGCCTGGAAGAGCGTCCTCCGGGAAACGAGCAGCCAATCAGGAGAAAGGTTCATGATGGCACGTTTTGAAGAGACGGACGCAAACAACCAAAACCTTATCCAGTGAAACTTTCAGAGCGTTTCCGGGTCTGTTTAGACGAAAACACAACTTTTCGAAAGCGTGTCAAAGTGCAGACGGCGGAAAAGTAAACAGCAAAGCCTTCGTCTTCACATGTGCGAGTAGATGGTCAATAACAAAATCACGTCTTTCTTTCAAGCCGCGATTATTCCAGGATCGGAGAAGCTTTTCGAGTGTTTCTGTGCGGCGGCGCTGAATGGGCCCTTTGAAACCCCGGGCTGGAATCTGCTCGTGCGTTCTGTACTGTTTGTACAGTTCTGTATGTTTTTACAGAACGTGCGTGTGTGAGTCGCGTGTGGCCTTTCTGTGTGTGTGTGTGTGTGTGTGTGTGTGTGTGTGTTATGGTTGGGCGGCCGTCACAGACTCATGAACTGCCCGTGATCCATGCTGGTGCGTACCGTATGTTTACACACGCTGCGGCGTGCGCCGGCGTGCCAGTGTGACTGTGTCCGTATGAGTGTAAATGTGTGTGTGTGTGTGTGTCTTCTGTGACCCATAATGTGTTTTTTTTTCTCTCCTTTTCCAGTGGAGAGTTCTGCCCCGGTCTGGAGCTGAGCTGACGGGGTGGCCGGCCGTCCCTCGGGCCACCCCGCGGCTCCCGGTCTGACCCGGAGGACGTTCCGGATCCGTGAAGCTGCAGCGGCCGTCCCAACAGTTTGCATCTCACCGATCAGCCCCACTGGCTCGTGAATTTCCCGCAACAAAGCAGGACAGTGATCAACAACGTCCTGGAGACGGAGGAAACCCAGGTGATGTTTGTTTCATTAGAAAGGAGCAGTTTTTCATGTAATACACAGTTTTATGAAAGTAATCTGAAATCAGATGGATGGAAAGGAAACAACGTTCTGGATATATAGCTAGATAAATACAGTTAACTGAATTTAAATGAACTACAGCAAAAATATTCTTTAGAAGTGCAAGATAAGCTAATGCAAAATTAAAAACAACTCAGTTAAAGTAAAAACAAGTTGTAAACTTTGTGACTGAGCATTAAAGGAAGAAAGAAGTGTCTTTTTTTATACTCTAACACAGTTTCTATACATTTAAACAACAAATTCATATCTTCTAAACTAACAGATATTTATTAAGGCAAAAAACTCAACAAAAATATTTAAAAAATGCTTATTTTAGTCATTGCTTCATTTAAAGGCTCAAGTTTGATCAATTCAAACCATGTCAGGTTGAAGACCTTTTCTGGAAAAACAATATTTGAATTGATAAATATAGCAAAACGAAGATTCTTCTTCACTCGCTGCATGTTTTTAATTTTTTTTACACTTCTAGTTTTCCTAGTTGACAGCAGAGCGATGGTTCCTCTGAGAGGGTGTGGGTTGGTCCTCGCCTTCGCCCTGCGGTCAGTGGAGTTAGGACGGAGCGGAGGCGTCTTGTTTATCTCGGAGGGGGGGGGGACGACTCCGCTGTCTCTGGTTCTATGTTACCTTGCATTGTTTAAATCCTCCCGGGCGCTATAATCCACCCTCGTGCGTGTGTTTACATGTTTGTCTGCCTGTACGGGTTCGTATCGCCGGGCGGATGCGTGTGTGTGTTGGTGTGTGTGTGTTGGAGTCCCTCGGTGGCTGTTCCCCCTGCTGTACAGACGCCTGTTCTGGCGATAGCATTGTCTCCATGTCCAAAGACCTGCCGGCTGCCCTATTTCACCACGTCTTTATCATGCTAATACAGAGAAAGAAGGAACGAGGGAGGAGGGAGCAGGGAGGAGAGAGAGAGAGAGAGAGAGGGAGAGAGAGAGAGAGAGAGAGAGAGAGAGAGAGAGAGAGAGAGAGGAGGGAAAGGGAACGATAGCTCCACAAACAGACACGGGGTAATCTTTCCCCTCCTCTCTCCATCCTTGTCTCTCCGTTCTCACCACCTCCTCCTCCTCCTCCTCCTCCTCCTCCTCCTCCTCCTCCTCCTCCTCCTTCTCCGGTCTCTCTCTCTCTATCCCCCTCTACTTCCCTTTCTTCTCGTCCCCACACCCTCTTCATCTGCCGCTTTCTTATCTTCCCCCCTTACTTCTTTGATAATCCCTCCGAACATTGTCTTCATAATTACACACAACAATGATTTCCATCCTTGCACAAGAAATGTGCGCCGTGCATGGAGAATATTTCATAGATGAAGACCAGTGTGTGAATTAATAACTTGGGTTTCTCATATAAGGTTGTTACGACGTCTTTGTGTGTGTGTGTGTGTGTGTGTGTGTGTCTGAGTGTGTGTGTTTGAAGGGGGAGCCCACGGAGCCCAGTGTTGTTTTAACACGACTGTTACATTATGCATGCTGACAGCCCTGCCTGTCCCCATTAAAGGCCCATCTTGTTTCCCCATTATATCTGGTTTCTCTGTTAATAGAGCTCTTTGTGTGGCACTTCCCTTTATGCTGGGGGTGTTACAACAGAAAGGTCAGCGGCGGTACAACCTGCCACGCGGCCGCGGCGGCTAACACAAAGCCCCGCCGTGACAACCGCTGCATTGTCCTCTCATTACAGCCACGGGGTGGGCTTTTCTTCTCTGTGCCATACTTTTACCTGTTCCTCAGCTCGTCTTCAGGAGTCGATTATGTGATTTTTTTTTTTTTGTGACAATACAAAAAAAAACCCAAAAACTGAGCCTTAATGTTATCTACTGGGAAATTTTACCAGAGGAAACTGGAGTACATGTACGCAATCTACTCAGGGAGAACATGCAGACTCCTCACAGAAAGGCCTCCAGACTCAACCCGGGGACTTGATGTGCTCAGTTTACTGCAGGGATGCTTTTGACCCTTCACAAGTTAAGATATACACATATATGAACCCAGTCAAAGAGCTCCCATTTGCCATTCAGAGGGTTTCATGCCTCAAAATCTGAATTAATCTTGATGAAACAAAAAACATCTTCCAACGAAGGAAGTTCAATTTGCCTCGACTGTGTGGCCTTCTGCTCCGTGTTTCCCTCATTTCATATCCAGTTGACCCATTTTCTTTAACCAATCTCTAAAAATAACTCTGGAAGTAAGAAAAAATGTTAAATGAGGAGTTTTCATCTAAAAATACACAATCATCACTCCTTATAATTTTTGTTTGACTTATTTTTTTGTTATTTTACGGAAAAAAGTCATTACGAAACAGCCTTTACCTGCTTATTTCTTTGAATTTTAAATTCAAAAACAAAGATCTGCAGTTCAGCAAGACGAAACATTTTGGAGACTCTCATTCAGAACTTGATTATTTAAAAGAAAACGACAGGAGTGATATAGAATTACAGCCCGCTGCCTGTACACTATTATTAATGTGTATTTTTGTTGGTTTAGTAGTTTTCAGGAGGGTCGGTCAGACTTTGCTTCACCTGCTTCGACCGACACCGGTTCATTTATTCCTTTCATCACGTTGTTTCTCTAATGTCATCAAATCAAATTGTATTTTTATTATATAAGCATTGAGAGGTTTCCTGCAGAGGGAATGTGTCCTCCGATGCCATAGAGCCAGCTGAAACTCTACACCTTTGCTTTAATTAATTACACCATCCATCTTCTGTGACCGCCTCAGCCGGCTGAGGGTCACGTGGGGCGGCCCCCCTGCTGAGAGGGGCTGAGAGGAAGAGCACATGGTGGACGGGTCAGCAGTGAAACACATGGAGGCGGAGTCACCGGTTCACCAAATTTAATTTCAATTCCGGCTCCTCACGGGAACTCCGGATTGATTGCTGTGGGAAATATTCGCCAGTTTTATGTGAGACCAGTTATAACAGTCGATCATTTCACTTTTATTTTGGTAAAAGATGCAAAGAATAATCCCCAGAGAGAGAACCCTCCTCCTTCTGAATTTTCAGTTTCTTTTTCTTGTTTTGTTTCTTCGCCCACACAATTATCCGCCTCCGAGCTGATGTAAAAATATGTTTTTATCATGAACATCTGGAGGAGTTCGCCCCTGCAGGTGACGAGGATTGATGGGAATGCTCACTTTAAATGACACGAATATTCCTGAATGTCGTTGGAGGGCCAAATTACCCTCACACACTCATGACAATGACTTTTTTTCACTGATACATTATCAACAAGGCTATTAAAAAAAAAAAAAAAAAAAACTGGTCTGTTGTCATGTAAACAGACACCCAAAATGCAACGGACGTTTTCCATTTTCACTTTGTGTGTGCACGAGACCTGAGTCAGTTGGCCTCATGCTGCCTCACCTGGTGTCCGACCAGGTGAAGCGCAGCTTTTTAAAGGACTGATGGTGGTATTGTCCCAAGAACAGATGTTTTCCGGTTGATCAACCATCACATTCATTATTTTTTTTAAAAGCAGAAACTCAGAGCAGAGCAGCTGTTTGTTTGAATCGCTCTATTGTTGGCATTTAAGAAAGAGAAAAAGATTTTTGCATTTCTTCCCCAAAAATATATTTTATATCAGCAATTAATGAGGCAAGCAAATAATTTGCTGGACCTTCACCAACAAACACCAATCTGCTTTTTGATAAATAATAATAAAAAAAAAATCTCCCGGATTTCTTGTAATGCTGCTTTATTTGAAGCATTAACAGTTTATACATGACAGTAATATCATCTGAAGACGTTCTAATCTGATCATATAAATAGCATAAACCACCCTGGATACTTCGCACAAAGGTGGAGGGGAGACTACAATGAGAGGACTTCCACAGATTGTCCTGAAGTCTCTGTTGTGTATCTTTTTTTCACACCCGTCCGTTTATATGAGTCATTTTCACAAAGCAGCAGCTTAAAAATAATCTTTTTTTCCCCTCTCTGACTTTCTAACATTGTTGATGCCAACAATTGACTCAAAAAGGTTTTTTTTTTTCCTTTATTTTTATATTAATTTAAAATGATCGCTTTAAAATCCACTCTGGTAATCCCAGAGTGGCCTCCAGGTCCTGGAAGTGAAATATGTTCAACAATATGTCCTCATCTTTCAGCAGAATTACCATTTCCACAGAAAGTCAAGTTATAATATCGAATAAGAAGATAAATCTGAGTTTTTTGAAAAGATTCCTGTTGACTCTCTTCTGTTTTGGATCTGTTCACATTTTATTTCTGCCATGATTGAGAGCGCTGGTCACCAAACGTGGGCCAACGCGGCTCCAGCTGCTGACATCTGTCTGTTTTTCAGGGTTTTTAGCTGTACCGAGAAGCTCATCCGACAAATATGTGATTATACTTGGACAGCTGTACTTGAGAAACCTGCATGAACTTCTAGTCTGTGGGAGCAAAGCTGGATTTGTCTGCTTTCTGGTGGTTTTTGAACCGTCTAGATATCGTAATTTGTCTGAGAGTGGGGATCAGATGTGTGCTGAATCGCGCCAAGAATCCATCTGGCTGTCGTCAAAAAAAAAAAAAGACAGAAATTCATTTTAACGCGTGTTTTTAGACCCATGCATGCACAGGTAGAACATGCAAACTCCACATAGAAAGGTTCTAATTGTAAAGTCAGAGTGTTAACCCTAACCCTCAGGTTTAATGGTAATTTTTCACATAATCTTGACATCACACGTGATTTTATACATTTCATCTGCAATTTTCACTAATAATCGAATTAAAAACCTTCAGTCTGGATGTGTTTTTGCTAGATATAGATTTGTTAATGCAGAATTTCTGTCTCCTTTTTGGAAGAGTGAACCAGAAAGTTCATCCATCCATCTCCGATCTGCTGGTTTTGGGACGATGTATTTCCAGTATTAGATGGGGGGGGGGAGCTTTGTTTTTCAGCCAGTTTCTGATTATTCTTTGTGGTCAAGCCGGTTCATCACAGAACAGAATATAAACAATCACGCTTTTTCCCCGATAAAACACACACACGGAGCCTGAAACCTGAAACATGCAGAAAACCTCCAAACGTCCGTGAATCATCGCTTA